>NC_060267.1:161678545-162020559 GCF_021613505.1 Equus quagga
GACACAAATCTAAATTGTCTCAGCAGAATACCCTTGTGACTTTTCCTTTGTACTTCTGTTCTTTCCTGGATCAATATTTTTCAAACTATTTAGGTGGTGCAATTCTTGATGCTCCATCTCTAATGTGGCCATGGAAGATTACCTTCTTCCTCTTCTTTTGAGTTGTAACTCTTCTGATAAAATATTCATGGTAGATCATCCTTTGTAGATCACCTTTAAAGCTTCTCGAACTGGAGTATACGTGCCTCTGATGATTCATGGTATGTGGTAAAGGTATTTCTAAAGCCACAGGATAAACAAGGCACATCTTCCAGAAACTTTATTTTCATATTCAGATGCAGCTAGATATTTCCTTTTTAATAAAGGGATTTTTAAAAATTTCAAAGTTGTGGCTGCTACTTCAGGCTATTCTCCCTGGAACATGCATAAAGGCTGCCTTGAGGTTAGCAGAACTCAAGAAGAAAAGTTCAAGTAAAGAATGTAACAATATGTAACAATATCTAGTGAGTTGCCAAACACCTGCAATGTCAGTTTATAAAACTATCTGTAATTATTGTATAGCTTATGGTTCAGCCTTGACTTTCTATCTGTCAGTCTTATTCTTTGGGTCCCCTACCATCTAGCAAAGTACAGAGCACAATACATATTTGTTGCCTAATAAATGTAGAATACATATTAAGAGTGACAAATATTTATTGAGACTGTTTATAGAGGTAGAGGATATGGCAGACTCTGCCTCAGGAAATATGAAGACCCAGATATGCCATATGTATCACAGGAATTGAGAAGGACCAGCACTTTGAGAATATTTTAAACTCTAAGAAAAATTAGAAAAGAACAATTCCAGGTTAGACGGAAAGTTCAATAAAGCCTATTATGCATGTGGATTATAATAAGAACAAGAATTAAAGTTCAGTAACTTTTTTTTTTTTGGTAAGGAAGATTGGCCTTGAGCTAACCTCTGTTGCCAATCTTCCTCATTTTTTGCTTGAAGAAGATAGTCCCTGAGCTAATATCTGTGCCAATCTTCCTCTATTTTATGTGGGATGACACCACAGCATGGCTTGACCAGTGGTGTGTAGGTCTGTGCCTGGAATCCGGGCCACTGAAGTGGAGCACATGAACTTAACCACTAAGCCACTGGGCCAGCCCCAAAAGTTCAGTGACTTTTACATGTATATTAATTGATCATTTTATTACACAATTATCTATCCTATATGTCGTCTCTTTTTGTTTTTCTATGAGAGACACACATAAAAATTCCTCTTTCTGTAACATTGTAGAAAAAACAATCACATTTAAGTTTTAATTAGAAGGAAAAAATGAAAAACAGCAAAAAAAACCGCAATACTAGAAATAATGAAATTATTAGAATTTTAAATCTGGGGCCGGCCCGGGTGGCCGCGCGCTCCGCTGCGGTGGCCCAGGGTTTCGCTGCTTCGGATCCTGGGCGCCGACACAGCACCGCTCGTCAGGCCAAGTTGAGGCAGCATCTCACATGCCACAACTAGAAGGACCTGCATCTAATATACAACTATGTACTAGCGGGGATTTGGGGAGATAAAGCAGGGGAAAAAAAAAAAAAAAGGTTAGCAACAGTTGTTAGCTCAGGTGCCGATCTTAAAAAAAAAAAAAAATTTAAATCTTTGTACACTTGTGGTTTTTATCTTTTCAGTAAAAAATGTAAGGCAAAGAGAGAATGTTTTCTGAGAACAAAAATTATCATTGTTTTAAAGAATATAATCTGTAGTTAACTTTCCATTTTTTCTTTCAGCTGATAATTTCATGTGGCAGTCACATCCCTTTTGGGAGTGGGAAATTAGACCCGGAGAAACAAATTATAAAAATTGTTGGCAATACTAAGATACATTTGAATGGGATGAAGCCTCAAAGGCTTATTCTTTTCATTGAAAATATATAAGGATCAATATCACAGCTGTGCTTAATGCACAAAATGATCGAAAACAAATATCCCTCAAAACAGTTCAAGTACCGTAGAGAGTGTGATTGTTCCAGTGGAGAATGAGTGAGTAAATGAATGAATGAATGAATTGAGTAAAGTACTTCTTGATCAAGAGGCAGATGCCTTGACTCAATGTGCTGTTTCTGTACAGTGTAATGCAGAAGAGTGGACTTACTTGAATTTTGGAAATGAAGGCAATTTTTATCGATCAACAAGCCCACATTGCAGCTCCATTATATTAAGTTCAAATTTCAACAGTTAAACACTTCCCTAGATAGCATTTTGTAAGCTTACTCATTCTTCGCTGCCAAAGGCAACAAAACGGGAACATCTAACAATTTTAATTGCTGTTAAATGTTTATTTAAGCACATGTAGAAGCATTTGGGGGAGAGTAGCCAAAATCACCTCTATTCTTTCTTTCTTTTTTTCTTGATTATTTGAAAGGGTTACTTTATTTTTTAGAAGATAAGGTATGATATATTATATTCAGAAGATAAATAGTACTTAGATCGATTGCTTTCAGCAAAAATTAGAAATTCTATTATAAACTAGATAGTTATAAAAGTTAATACTTGACTGAAAATGTGTTTTTCCCATTTACAAAATTTCAAGTTTTATTTTATTGCTTCCTAAGACATAATTTAAGCAAACCAGGAATTAGGGGACTTTCTGTGGATTATAAAGTCACAAAAAGCATAACTTGACTTACCAATTGGGCTCTTTCTACATAATTATATTAATGTGGATAATGGCTCCATTCTAATAAAAACTATGTTAATAACGATTTGAATACACGTGTTTCAGAAAGTAGACAGAGAGAAAAGGCCCACTACACACGGTGGTATAATCAGAAAGCCATCGGACTTGGAATCAGGAGACTCGAGTCCTAGTCTTGAATACTTAAGACACAGAAACCATGTTATAAAGATTCAGAATCTTTGTTTGTCACCTAAAAATGAAACTTGCTAGATTCAATATCACCCACTTCCCTGTGGAAATCTCCCTGAAGGACCTACAGCACAGTTTTATAGGCTTCACCTGCAGTATTTCTCATAGTATAGGACTATGAGTTGTTGTGGGTTGATTTTAGATTGTTACCAAGATGACATTATTTTATTTTATTAATTATCTATTATGAAAACACATATCATCAAAATATTTTCCCATTTTATAAGAGATTAAAATACTGTATTATGTTTAGCTTCCTTAAATCACTTATGTTTTAAAAGAGATTATATAAAATATTAAATATACAATACTACAGGTAGTAGTAAAGTCAAAAAATATATAGGTGGTGAAAGAAGCCTGGTTATTTGGAACTAAAGCTCCCTACGCTATGCAAACCCCACTTTGAGAAATACTGAATGACGTATTTTTGAGATTCCTTCCAGTTTTTAAATACAAGCCTTTAATAAAGTCCGCCACAGTATTTTCTCACTAGATAGCAAAAAAGAGACCACACAGCAAGTATCTTACATATAAATTTTGGGCACCCCAATCTAAGCTTTGTTTTTCTTCAGACTGTGGTTCTTTATGTCTTGGGGAGTTTCTTCACATTAGTTATTCAAGGCTTTTACGTGGAAGCTGTCATATGGATAAAGACCATCACCAAAGACCTCTCTAAAGAGATTTCTGAATCAGTTCTATATAGTGTTGATGCAAAGACAGACAGAAAACCCAAAGAAACCAAATAGAGAATACAGAAATAGATCCGTCTATACAGGGTTATTTGAATTTCAATAAAGGTACCAAGGTACTTTAATGGAGAAAGTAAATTCTTTTTAACTAATAATGCTGAAATACTTGGACATCCATTTGGGGGAAAAAACGAGCCTTGACCCTTATCTCACACCATATACAAAAAATCAATGCAAAATGCACCATAAATCTAAACAGAAAAAATAAATCTACAAAATGTCCAGGAGGCCACAAGGAGAGAATCTTTGTAAACTTGGATTAAAAGTAGATTTGTTAGGTTATCAAGAGCACTAACCATATAAGAAAAAATTGGAAATTGGACATAGTCAAAAGAAAAAAGAAACTGCTCTTTGAAAGATATTAATATGAAAAGGAAAAGGAAAGTCACTGACAGGGAAAAAAAATCACACTCCATATATCTGACAGAAAGAAATATCCAGCAAACAAAAATTTCTTATGACTCAATAACAAGAAGACAAACAAGCCAATTTAAAAAAGACGGGTAAAATTTTGAATATATTATTCACAAAATAAGATATACAACAGTTAATAAAGACATGGAAAAATGCACAATATCGTTAGCCATCAGAGACATACAAATTAAAAAATCATAAGATACCACTACACAGCAACTAGAATGACTACAATTTAAAAAAATGATTGATAATATCACACCTCGGCAATAAAGTGGGCAAATGAAAGGTTTGTACATGCAAGTCAAAATGTACAAGCACTTTGGAAATCAGTTTTGTAGTAAAGTTCTAGTTAAGCATATATTTACTATAGGACACAGCAATTCCATCCCTAGTATTTATTCAATAGAAGTAGAAGACGTACCCACATAAAATCTTCTTCGGGAATGCTTATAACAGCTGTAAATCATAATAGCCCCAAACTGGAAGCGCCCAAATTTCACCAGCAGGTGAATAGATAGAAAAAAATCTATCCACACAATATTCTACTACTGAGCAATGAAGAAGCATGAATGACTGCTACATGTGACAATCTGGATGATTCTCAGAAATGTTGCGCAGAGTTAAAGAAGCCTGAAACAAGAGTACATAGCGTCTTATTTCATTTATGAGAAATTCTAAAATAGGCAAAATTAATCTATAATGACAGAAAGCAGATCAATGGTTGTCCAAGGCCAAGGTAGAAGGGATTGGCTGCAAAAGGAAGGAATGTCTGAGGTAATAGAAATGTTGCTTATCTTCATTGGGGTGTTAGTTACACACGCATACACATTCGTTAAAGCTCACTTATCTGTGCACTTAAAGTGGCTGCATTTTGATATCAACTTTGATAAAATTGATTCTAAAAAACTATAAAATCAGAATAGAGTCTGCTTCTGGGAGAGGATTGACTTGAAATGGGCACAAGGGAACTTTCTAGAATGATCAAAATACTCTATATCTTGATTGGGGTGGTAGTTACTCTGTTGTACACATTTGTCAAAACAAACTGTCACTTTAAAATCTATTCATTTTATTTTATTCAAATTATTCTTCACTTAAAAACAATTACTTCAAGAAATAACAGGCAAAGAGTAAAGCAAGAAGATAGTACTTTTACTTCTCTCAAATTAGCAAAGATATATAACATATTGTATGTATACGTCACATATACATACATGATACGTATATATCTTTGCAAATATTTATATAAAAAGGTGCCGATAAAAGTTTGGTAACATGGACATATTCATATGTTGATGGTGGGAGTACAAATTAGCATATTTATGGAAATAAATTTGCCGATATTCATTAGCTTCTGAATATGCATGCCCTTTGATCAAGTAATAGTACTCCTTGGAATCTATATCAATGAATCATTCAGAAGGCCAAAGATTTATGTGCAAAGATGCTCATTTCCTATAACTCATAATTTAGAAAATTGCAAAGAAACCTGAATGTCCAACAAGAAGAATATAATTATATAAATTATATCACATACCATGTGATTAATTGAATAGTTATTAAATGATGTTTATAAGTGGTTTTGAATAGTACAAACAAATGCTATGTTAAATATTTAGCAAAATGAAAAACATCAAATAATATTAGAATATTACGTCTGTAATGTAAACAATGAATGTGAAAATTTAAAGGAAATAAATGTAAATGCTGACAGTGGTTGTTACTGGGAACAGAAGTCTGACTGTTACTTTCTTTTCTTCGCAGTTTTCTGTATATCCTATTTTCATAATTTGCAAGTATTTTTGCGAGAAAACTGGGATTAAAATTACGTTATAATTTTAAACATTAATTTTACTTATATTTGAAAATATAAATGCTTATGCTGTCACTACTATTAAAATTTTATAAGATAAAGATATCTAAATATAGGTCCTCTACACTTGTGAATTATGATTAATGTTTTTGACATACAAATAAAACATTAGTATATTTCTCTGAATATAAGGTATTGCATTACTTTTATCAGTTTGGAATACATTCTTTTAGCTTTTTTTCCTTTCTTCCTATAACTTATAGGAAATAATTTCTACTGTTTTTTTTTCCTTTTGGGAGGGGCGGTGATAACCTGTGTCAAGTGGATTTACTTTTTTAAATATAGTACTCAATACTCAGTATTGATACTATAGTGACAGAGACAGTTACTACTCACCAAATACCCACATGCTTCCTCACAATTCTCAGCTCCTTTTCAGTTGACAGAACCATGTGATGAATTCCGGCTAACGGTGCTACTCTCTCTCTTTCATCCCTTCTGCAGTAAACTGGAAGCCTAAGATCGAAACTGGAGGTGTTCCGCACAGAGATCCTCTAATCAAGGGAGTCACCAATGAGCAACAGAATATACACTTGTGAACCATGAATCTTTGTTATGTTAGGCCACTGAGGTTTCAGGATTTGTTTCTTACTTCAGTTTCAGCTAACTATACTTATGAATACAAATATTGGTACTAGAATGAGGGCTGCCATAAAAGCAAAAAAAGAAAAACAAAACCCTAAAATACGTGGCATTAGCTTAATAGTTGGGCAGTAGTAGGAAGTGAAAGAAACACATGCAGAGGCTGGAAAAATGGTGATCCATGTTATCCCGTGGTAAAACATTTGGTAAAACTTGGTGGTATGAGGTGCTGCTATCGGTTATATTCGGCAAGTTATTTTAAGAAAAAACTGAGGTTGTGAAGAAATTGGCTGGGATGTAAGTGGAATTGAAAAAGTATAAACAGAGTCCAGAAACTCAAGGCCTTGTAGGTTTGGAAAAGTGACTGAGTCTATATACCAACCTATAAGAAAGAGCATTTAAGAAGGCTTTTTTCCATAAATGTAAAATGGGCAGTTGGTTAAAATAACAAAGATCAGATTAAGTGTTTGACCTTTATATCTATTGCTCTGACAGCCTTAAGGTACTCACGATTAACTCAAGCAAGAGAAGCTAGATAGGGGCAGGAAAGCACAGAAATGTAGCAAATCTGAGAGCCGTGGTTATGGCACATTGATGTGACTGCAAGCAAATCAAGGGTAAATGTACTGAAGTTTTTAGAGTTTTACAGAAATCAAGAGTTGGATCCAAAAATATTTGTGATTATTCAATATATAAAAGTCCTTAGGCCCCCAAACTCTCATTGATGGGAAGTCAACTGAAAAAGGAAAGCCAGGAGAAACAATGCGATGGTCAAGGGATTTTCTTCCCCAGAGTTGAGTCAGAGCCTAATAAAGGTGCATCCCGGGTAGAGAGGCCTGCAGGATTTCAGAATTGCTATCAACCGGTGCAGGCTAGGTGGCTCCCGTTCCTTCCCTTTCTGGTGGGAGATTTCACTGAAGTTATCCTGCCCCTGTTCCACCAGGTATATTGGTTGAGGGAGGAGAAACTCGCTTTTGTTTGATAGATGTCTGGACCAAAGAGAGTCACAACCAAATCTGAGGAAGAAACTGGAGTAAAATTTGGACTTTGAGCTGGATAAAGGGACTGACTGTAACAATGAGTTGTCTCCTTTGGGAAAGGTTGAATGTGTTCTATGAGTGGAAAGAAATTAACAAAGGAATATTCATTGACTGGAAGGGCTGATGGTGGTGGAGACTTGGACTGATCATGGAATAATACGGTCTCCCTCACATTTCCCGGTTCCCTTATAGTTATGCAGGCCCATGTAACTGGTGGATAGCCAAGAAGCTGAAAATAGAAATCAGATGTGCACTCTAGTGTGTTAAGCTGCTGAAAATTTGGCATTTTTTATTTTTTATTTTCTGCGGCATAACCCAGCTTATCCTAATAAATAAATATTTTGATTAGGTAAATTTGGAAAATAAAAGTTGGAAGAAGGAAAAAATAACATCCATAGTACATTTACAAAGTTTTTATATTTGCTGGCAGTTGATGTGTTATGTTTGTTAAAAATTCAGACAATAATGCCCATGAAGAAAAAGAAAATCAGGGGCCAGCCCTGTGGCCGAGTGGTTAAGTTCGCTGCTCTGCTTCGGTGGCCCAGGCTTTCGCCGGTTCAGATCCTGGGCGCAGACATGGCACAGCTCATCAAGCCATGCTGAGGTGGCATCCCACATAGCATAACTGGAAGGACCTACAGCTAGAATATACAACTGTGTACTAGGGGGCTTTGGGGAGAAGAAGAGAAAAATAAAGAAGATTGGCAATTGTTAGCTCGGGTGCCAATCTTTAAAAAAAAAGAGAGAAAATAAAATCACTTATATTTGTACTTCTCACATATAATCACAGCTATCATGAAATATATCATAAAAATATGTGAAATTTTCAATAGTACAGTCATAATTTGCATATTTTGTTATCTGCATTTAAAGATATATATATATTTTGATAATCTTCCTAATACAATACATCTCTTTTTTTCTTGGTATGAAAGTAACATAATTTGTTTTATTTTTAATGAATTTTTAATTGCAAAATCTCATTACATAAAAGTGAGTTGCTTTCTTATGGTATTGCAGACATACTTTATATACTTTGGATATATATGGCATATTAGTTATTCCATTGTTATGTATGTTGCCTCTATTTTCTCCCAATGTAGCACTTAACCCCAAACTTTGTTTATCAAGTCTTTTGTGTACATATATTTATAAAATACTGGTAGAATCTTTTGATTTTTTTCTTAGATTCTTCTGGATTTCCTGTCTTTTTAAAATAAAATTGCCTCATTTGATTACAACAAAAATTCATGGGTTTTTTCCTCCAAGCATTAATATGAGATTATTTGTGTGTTCTTTTGTTTGTATTTCTTAACTTTTGGATCATGTAAGTCCCCACAGTGTTATTTATTTGCTTCAACCTCATTTACAGTACCCATCCTTCTCCTTCACTAGTTTGCAATGCCACTGTTACTCGTTATTATATTCCTCCATAAATGTGTGTCTTTGCGTCCTCTGTTCTGCTCCATTTATATTTGTCTATACCTGTGCTAACCTATACTGTTATCATTAACGTATTCTTCTAGAATATTTTATATATTTTAGAGAAAGTTTTCCTTTTCTCTTAAAAAAACAGTAGCTACTTTTGCACACTATCCCTTCCAGAAGAATCGCACAATTAGCTTATTGGGATCTACAGAAAATTGGACTCACTGAATTTGTAAATTAATTTACTGGTGACTGACTTTGCACTGGTATTAATTCTTCACAACCAGAAATTGAGCATTTATCTTCATTTATTCAAATTTTATTTTATTCAATTTTTTAAAAATGCTTAGATATTAGAATATATTTTAAGGACCATCAAATTCTTATGTTTCAAAGAATTAAAAAAATAAAAAACATGTAAATAGTGAAAAACAAAAGAATTCTAACTATAATAATGAAATGGAAGGAGCCAAACATTCTTGTTGAAATAAGGCAGACAGTGTATTGAAAGGAGCCCAGAATAGCAGAGAGGACTTGATTTTGCCTTACTAGACATGGGATAACATATTTCACCTATTTTAAGATGCGAGTCTTTCCATGTGTTTACTTTCAATATCTCTGACGTTGTGTGTCATGCAATGTATGGCATCTTACAATGGTTTTCAGTCAGGCAACAATCATAACATAGTTATTATTGCCTGTGTGCATGATCAAACCTTGGTCATAGTTGGTAATTTGTTATGACATCAATTGAGCTAAAGACATTATTAAAATTTACTATGTTTACTGAGTTCCGTTGCTATTTTTTAAATTTCACTATGATTTAAAGGTAAAAAGTTATTGTGTACCTAGAAAGGCAACAGAAGAAAGCAGTGGGGACATAAATTTGCTATTTGCAAAGCAAATATTTCCATTGGAAGAATAAGCTCATTCTGCATTTTCTTGTAAAGCTGCAACCAAATGCTTTATGAGACCCAAGAAAGGGAGAAATCCATTGTAGATGATGTGTGAGGTTTTGTTGCTAATATATATATGCTGACGTATTGCCTATCACACACAAGAAACAGTAAGCATCAAAATTTGCAGAATAGATGTGTGCTGACGTATTGCCTATCACACACAAGAAACAGTAAGCATCAAAATTTGCAGAATAGATGTGTAGGGCCTAGAGGAAAATTGTGGGCATATAAGAAAAGCTATGTCCCCAAGGAGGATATGCGGCAGGAACATATGGGTAATGATGATGATGATGACTGAGATGATTTGAGAGTTGAACTCCGAATGAGAACGCATTTTAGGATTATCTTAACTAGAATATTTCACTCATATGCCCTAATGAATGCCTTGCAAATTTATATGATAGAAAAAGACTATGTCTAAAAAAGTCTAACAGAGATCTTACAAAAGGTATAAAAATTTTAAAAACCTAAGGGATATAAAGCACTGGTTCTTAGTTTAATTGAAAGCATTTTTTTCTCAGTAGTATATAAAATAATGATGATTCTTACAATGGACAGTGTTTTAGATGAGATGACATATTTCATATCAGTTAGAATCCTTTTGTTGTAAGTAAAAAAGTAAAAGACTCAAACTTGCCTAAACACTAAAGGTAATTATTTTATTTAACTATAAAGTCCAATTTTTCAGCTTGATTCAGATAAGCCTTGAGCCAGGGGTTCATAATATCACTAAGCAATTGATTTCTGTGTCCTCACCCTGCCTTCCATATTATGCACTTCATCTCCGGGTCACCTCTCTTTGTAATGTCAAGAGGACTCGCAGCAGTTGCTAGGTCAACAGGCTTCTCTTTCCTCATCCATCATGATAAAGTAGGAAATTTCTCCCAGGAATCCAGAAAAAGTTAGCAGATAACTGATGAGGATTACTTTGGGCTGGTTACTTTTAAAAACTGCAGACAGGAAGGAGGCTCTGAGGACTGGAATTTACTTACCTGTTTGTTAGGAGACATTTACATTTGTAAGGGAAATTTGTATCTGTAAGGGTATCTCCCTCTCTGCACCAGGAAGAAGGAGGGATGACCCTATCTCTAGAAACTCTTAATGGGGAAGGCAAGGACTTACGTCTGCATAATAATCTTGCTCTTGTTTATTGTGCTTGTCTGGTAACCTCATGTAACTGACTCCCTCCACCACCAACATCCTCCTGGAAGCACAGGACATCCTGACTTAATCAGGTCTGATTCTTATCTAAAGTTATAGGACCACCCAATAACCAGACCCCACCTGCACTGAAACCATTTTAACAACATTTTTTACACATTCTTTCCATTGTCTTGTAAAGAGATAACTCACATACCTATACCTTAAATTTAGCCCTACCCTCAACCCATGTCTGCAGCTCTTTACTGCCCATGGGTCCTATCCCCATGCTATTCCATGCTATTCTCTGAAGAAAAGAGCACTACTGCCAGACCTTAAGAGTCCAAGAAATCTTTCTTTCTACTCCTTGGCTCACCGAGCCCGCATCAATAACTCTGATTGGACCAGCTTAAGTCACATGCTCCATCTCTGCATCCCCAAACATAATACAGAACTCTTATGCAGGAAGAAAGAAATAGAGAATGGACTCAAGGAAGGCAACCTCGAATGACAAGAAAATACACTTATTTACCAAGTGTAGCAGATCCATTAATTTCCTGTCCACAGCAGCCCTACAGTGTGGACAAGATCATCGCTGGCCGTACCCGCCGCTGGCTTCCTGCTGCCTCTCTTTGTGCTGCTGCTCATCAAGGCCAGGTCAGTGAGCGCAGCCGAGCGCTACCAGGAGGGCAAGTACCGATACCTGCATGTCTACAACCCTTTCGACCTTGGCTGTGCCAGAAACTGGTATTTCACGATTTGTGCACGGCGAGGACCCAAGTACATGGCCGAAGCTGTCGGGCTGCAGAGAGTGGTGGTTCCTGACTGGATGCCCAAGCAGAGCCTGCACTGCCCGATGGGCCCCTCTGTGCCCGTTCCCCCAGTCGTCCCTGTGCCGGAGTCTGGCCCCCAGGTCCAACCTCTGTATCTCTTCAAACTGGGACAGGGTCCCCCAGGGAGCGGTGATCCTGCACTCCTCCAGGAGGTGAAGACCACGCCGGCTACCGGAAGCCCCAGAGGAGGTTCAGTCGCATCTCGCCCACCTGAATCGCACCTCTTGAGCCTGCGCGGATGCTCTCCGTGCTCTGTACATGCCCACTGCCCTGGTGGGAGTGCGAGGACCCCCATAAAAGCCCATTAAATACTCTTTGCCTGCCTTCTAAAAAAATAAAATAAAAAAATAAATTTCCTGTTCATATCATCACACACATCAGTGCAACTTGGGCCTGATTTCCAACTACCAGTACCCGCATCTCTTTGGCCGAAGACCTTTCTGGTCTCCAAAATCCTCTTTGTCCACCTACCCAGCAGGCAAGTAGTTATAGGAAGTTAATTCCCCCAGTGTTGGTGGATAAATACTCCAGCCCCTAGGTCTTTTGCTTTTTTGGTAATTTAATTCTTCTTTTGTAAAATTGAGGTAACATTGGTTTATAACATTATATAAATTTCAGGTGCACATCATTATATTTCAGCTTCTGTGTAGACTACATCATGTTCACCACCAAAAGTCTAGTTGCGGTCTGTCACTGCACCCATGTGCCCATTTACCCTTTTTGCCCTCCCCCACCCTCTTCCCCTCTGGTAAGCACCAATCTGTTCTCTGAATCTATGTGCTTATTTGTTTGTTTATCTTCTACATATGATTGAAATCATACCGTATTTGTCTTTCTCTGTCTGACTTATTTCACTTAGCATAGTACCCTCAACATCCATCCACGTTGTCACAAATAGCAAGATTTCATCTTTTTTATGGCCGAGTAGTATTTCATTGTGTATATATACCACATTGTCTTTATCCATTAATCTGCTGATGGGCACTTAGGTTGTTTCTAAGTTTTGGCTACTGTGAATAATGTTGCAATGAACATATGGGTGCATATATCTTTTTGAGTTAGTCTTTTCATGTTTTTTGGATAAATACCCAGAAGTAGAATAGCTGGATCATATGTTAGTTCTATTTTCAACTTTTGGAGGAACCTCCATACTGTTTCCCATAGTGGATGATGTAATTGTAAGGTATACATATGACCCTGGTTCCCAGAGCAGGATTAAATCCCAATAGCCCACAGTGGTGGATGAGTAGATAACACATCCATTACTGATTGCTTTCCCTTCTCTGTTTCACTTCTCCACTCCCCTTCTGGTGTTTCCTTCTTCTCCCAAATAAACTCTTTGCACTTATATCTTTGGCTCAGGATCTGCCTCTGAGGAAACCCACACTCAGACAGTGATATGTAAGCTGCATCTTCTACTTATTTCAAATAAAGTGTTTATTTTGCAAGATATATCTGAACCTCAATTTCCTCTTGAATAAAAGGGAGAGAATAATGCTTGTCCCATCTTATTGATATGATTATTATGAAGAACAAATGAGATAATATGTATCTCGTAATAAAAATGTTTTATTAGATGCTGTACAAATGAGCATAGCTATAGTTATAATTATCATGTACTTTAGAAAAATCCATTCCCTCAATTCTTGGCAAGCGAACCACAAATAGTATTCATTGGTGGTGGGAGCCTAGGCAGTGCCCTCTGCCTTCTCTTGAAATCAAAAGGACAAGAATTAATAAAAAATTAGGTGATTTGTCACAAAAGGATTACCTAAGGCATCCCTTTGTGTGGGCTACAGCTGCCCATTTATTTGTTGTTGATACCAGGGACCTCTCAGCAGGAAGGGAGCATAAAGTAAACAGGGGAAAAATGCCAGAAAGGGCAAAGGGAAGCCACCTGCTGGGCACAGACCCCTCAAAGGCCAATGTCACCTGAACTGAACTGACTCACACTTCAGGCTCCACAGGGCACTTGATGGAGAACATAACCCATGCCACAGTCATTTACCCAACACAGAATGTTGGTTTCCAGGAAACATTCAGATTGAACTGACAATAAATAGTTGCCAATTTTATGGTCATTAATTTCACTCAAGTTTGGAACTCGATATGTTTTACTTTACTACATGTTATTTTTATTAATTTAAAATATACACATTATTGAATTCCAACATAGATGCAGAAAAGTTCACAAACCATAAGTGTACAGTGTAAGGAATTATTACACTGTGAACAAACTGGTAAGTACCACATAAAGAAAGAAATTATCAGCACCCTCATGCTCCCTCCCAGACACTATCCTGCTCTCCTCCATAAAGGTTATCTTTATCTGAATTTTACCACCAGAGATTTATTTTGCCTGATGTTGAACTTTATACAAATGGAATCATATGGTAGATATCATTTCTTGTCTGGCTTCATTCACTAAAATTTTGATTGTGAGACTCATCTATGTTGTTGCATGTAGCCATATTTCATTCTTTCATTGCAGTACAATATTGGCATTACATAATTTTTCCATGTGTTATTTACCCATTCTACTGTTGATAAACATTTGGATTATTTCCTGTCTTGGGCTATTATCACTAAATCTGTAATGTACATTCTCCTAAAAGTCTTTTTTTTTTTTTAAGATTTTATTTCTCCTTTTTTCTCCCAAAACACCCGGGTACATAGTTGTGTATTTTTAGTTGTGGGTCTTTCTAGTTGTGGCATGTGGGATGCCTCCTCAGCATGGCTTGATGAGCAGTTCCGTGTCCGCGCCCAGGATTCAAACCGGCCAAACCCTGGGCCACTGAAGCAGAGACCACGAACTTAACCACTCTGCCACGGGGCTGGCCCCCTAAAAGTCTTTGTATGGAAATTTGTACTCACTTCTTTTGGGCATAGTCCTTGGAATTGTTGGGTCATGAGGTGAGTATGTGTTTAATTTCATTAAAAATGACACTCTTCTGAAATAGTTGTGCCTTTTACAATCCCACCGACAGTTTGTAAGAATTCCCATTGCTGCGCATTCTTATAAACACTTGGCACTGTCAGTTATTTTTATTTCAAACATTCTGGTGATATCTCATTTGCTTTTAAATTGCATTTCACTAATTACTAATGACCAACATCTTTTTAAATACTTTTGGCCATTTGGATGTCTTCATTTGTAAAATATCTGCTTAAACCTGTTGCCCATTTTTCTACTGGGTTGTCTGTCTTTGTCTTATTGGTTTGAAAGAGTTTCTGCATACACCGTGAATACATATAATTTCTCAGTTGAGTGTATTGTGACTGACTTCTCCCATTATGTAGCTTCCCTTTTCATTCACTTATGCATTTTTATGGAACAGAAGTTCTTAATTTTAATGTAGTCTAATCTATTAAACAAATTTTTCATACCATGAGGTCATGAGAAAATTTGTCTACATTATCCTCTAGAAGTTTTATTGCTGGGATTTTTACATTATTTCTAAAATCTACCAAAACTGATTTTTGTACATGCCTAGAATCAAGAGTCACTTATTTTTCTCATAGAATCCAATCATTTGTCCTATGCCTGAAGAAGTTCCTTTAATATTTCTTATACTGCAGATGTGCTAGTAATAAATCTTTCCAGTTTATGATTGTCTGAAAATTCTTTATTCTCCTTTACTGCTGAAAGATTTTTCATTGGATATAGTATTCTGGGTTGATGATATTTTTCTTTTAACAATTTAAAGATGTCACTCCACTGTCTTTAACGTGCATAGTTTCTGACAAGATGTTGGCTATACTTCTCTTCTTTGTTCTGTACATAATGTGTTTTTAAGATTTTAAGAATTTTTTAATCTTTAATTTTCAACAGTTTGAATATGATGAGCCTAGGTATGAGTGTTATTATTTGGTGTTTATTTTTGTTGGTTTCTTTGTGTTAATTGGATCTGTGGCTTGTTGTTTTCCACTAATATTGGATAATTTTGAGTCATTACTCCTTTAAATATTTCTTCTGCACCATTCTCTCTCTCTTCTCCTTTGGGATTTGCAATTACATATATATTAGACTGTTTGATATTGTACCACAAGTTTTCACTGGTCTGTTCTGTTTTATTCACTCCTTTTTCACTTGTACCTTCTTTGGAGTAACTTCTTCAAGTTAACTGACTCATTCCTCATCTGTGTCAAGCCTACTCAAGATCCCATTGAAGGCATGCTTCATCTCTCTTACGATGTTTTTCACTTTTAGTTTTTCATATATAAATGTTTGTTGACAGAGTATCTTTCTATTGGTGCTGTGTGGCTTAATTTTTCATTGAAAGTTGACATGTATAGAATACTGGAGATGAGGTAACTAGAATTTATGGATGGAAATGGGCAAGCTTTGTTTTTCAACAGCCGTTTAGCGTGGAGGAGTTGATCTGGATTTGGGCTTTGTTGTTGCTGACTTCCATCAGCCCTACGTTATACTTTGGCTGAGAACTAGTGTATTAAAGGGTTTTTCTGTATGTCTTGTTTTCCTTTGGCCTTAGGTCTTCTCTCTGAATCTGCTCCTCAGAAAGTGTTTCTCTCCATCTTCTTCCTTCTCTCCCAGAACTAGAGCGCTATTACTGATTACTCAACTCTTGCTGGCCTAATGGTGAGGGGCAAAGGGTGTGTCCCATGTTGTTCAGCTTTGATCTCAGTCTTAGGCAGGTGCTGAGACTGGATATCAGGGACAAGGCCTTCTCGGTGACTCTGCATCTCTCCTGGCAACAAAGAATCTCTAACACTCTAGGTTCAGGATGTTTTCTTTCCCCTCCCCCAGGGCAGAAGTTTCTTTTGTTGGTCTTCCCTTCCTCTAGCTGCAATGCATTTTCACCTGTGGTCTAACGGCAACAGGATTTGACGCCCCTCTCCCAGAGGCTTAACACTTTTGCTCAGTATGGGAGATGGTGGAGAAGCATCAGAGCGGGTCTTTGTGGCTTCCTCACAGTCGCTGCTGTGCCCCTTCTCTAACCCTGCCCCACAGTGGAGGCTTTCTCAGGTTTCCCTCCTTGCCCCGAATCTTGTGAATCCTGGGGACATGTGTTGATAGGAGCCTTCAAGTAGGTGGCAATACTTTTGTGTCTGTTGTTCCCAGAGGTCCCATAATTTACTGCTAGTCCGCAAATGTCCTTTAGGAATTTGATAAATATTTCGCTTGATCTCTTCTTATCGGGTTGTATGGGGTCCTGATCCAGGTAAGCAATTGTTCGTGTCCCCTGTCTCCTAGGAGCCCACATTCTTCCTTAGACTTCAGGTTAGTTGATTGCCTTGCAACCTCAGCTATCCACTGGGCTTGAGAAAAATGTGAATCTGTAGATTATGTTGTTTTTAGAATTTTTCCTATAAGGGTGAGAGTGACATTCTTTCCAATTTTCTCCATTCTGAGCAAAAGCTAGAAGTCAATCATCATACATTATTATTATTATTTTTCCTTTAAACAGTAATGTGTCTTTAACAGGAATTAAGAAACAAGGAAAAATAGTCATTTTTATTTACCTCCAAGTTTACAGTTTTTTGTGCTCTTCGTTCCTTTGATATCTCTGAATTTTTACCTCAGATCATTTTCCTTCAAGCTGAAGAAATTTGTTTAACATTCTTTGTAGTATAGATCTTCTGGCGACACATTCCTTCAGCTTTTGCTTATCTGAAAATGTATTTTATCTGCAGTTTGAAGGATACCTCTGTTGGCTATAGAATTCTAGGTTTTCTTTTCTTCTTTTCCTTCCAGCATTTTAAAGATGTCAGACCATCACCTTCCTGTTTGCATTGATATTGATAGGAGTCACTGGTCATACTTCTCACTGTTCATCCATATAATGTGTTTTTCCCTCTCTGGCTCATCTCAAGATGTTCCAGTGACATTTAGAATAAGATTGTCTGAAGCTTTCCAGATATAATTGAATGTTCTAGAGGGATAGGTTCAATATCGTCAGCAGAGGGAAAAACTTCTGCAGTGACTCCAAGGAAGAAAGAGCTAGGTCATTAGAAGAAAATGAAGAAAGGTTGAGTAAGGTAACCAATTTGTCCTTGTTTGCCTAAGACTTTTTCAGGTTTAGCACTAAAAAGCCTTGGATTCTGGGAAACCCATCAATCTCATGAAAACTGGACAATTTGCTCAGGAATATCCTAGTTTTAAAACTGAAAGTCTTACATATTGGGAAACCTCTCCATCTCACACAAACCAGGATGGTTGGTCACTGTACATCAGACTATTTCTTCATCTCTCCCTCCATCTCTCTGTTAGTTATGACTAACCTTGTTCATCTCCTTGACATTTTACATTTGGACTGCTATAGTAGTCTGCTAACTGGTTTTCTTGCTTTTATCATTGGGCCTCAGACATTGTTGATTTTAGCAATCATTTCCAAGTTTGTGAACCCAGAGCACTCATAGCTTCTAAACTATACTTTTTGACACTAGTTCTGTATCTGATTTAACTTGAGACCAAAGTTTCTGTCTGCTAGACATTTGATATCTGTCTGTTTGTTCTAATAGTTCAAGAGACCATCCCTGGGCTGTGGGAAATGATCTATTTTGCCTATATAAAATGTTGCATGTTTTCTAGATCCGATGTGCATCAACTACTGGTGTCAAACCAGATCTAGAGCAAGTTAATATTTTCTCTAGTGACTTGAAAGTGCCTGATGATTTCCAACACTCACTATGTGGGGTGAGTATCTACTGTGCTATTTCCCAATCCAGGAGGAATTGGAGGGACCCCTGAAATTCTCAGGTTCCTACTTCAGGAACAAAAGTAAATTGTTCCAAGAAAAGAGTACTCATTAAAAGCACATATTGAGGGCTGGCCCTGAGGTTGAGTGCTTAAGTTCATGCATTCTGCTTTGGCAGCCCAGGGTTTCATTGGTTTGGATCCTGAGCACGGACCTAGCA
Source organism: Equus quagga (assembly GCF_021613505.1). NCBI lineage: Eukaryota > Metazoa > Chordata > Mammalia > Perissodactyla > Equidae > Equus > Equus quagga. The sequence goes on from NC_060267.1 coordinate 161,697,358, forward strand.
CCACTTGTCAGGCCATGCTGTGGTGGCCTCCCACATAGCGGAGCTAGATGGATTTACAACTAGAATATACAGCTATGTACTGGGGGGCTTTGGGGAGAAGAGGAAAAAACAATAAGATTGCAACAGATGTTTGCTTAGGGTCAACCTAAAAAACAAAGGCACATATTGAAAATATGATTTGGATGCAAAGTAAAACTAGTCAAGAAAGTGGAATGGATTTTGAATTAAATTTGAGCTTGTGGCTGTTAAAAATTTAGAACAGTTTCTATTCTCTAATGGTTCTTGGTTAACAATAAGCCAGTTATTCTTGCCCTCCACTGGTTTCTTGGATGGAAAGTCTATGCATTTCTTATCTAGAGCAGTTTTCTGGAAAGTTAAGAAATTTTCTAGAGAAACTGTGGGCATCTTAACTACCTTCAAGAGATTTTGAATAAAATAGTTATACTTGGGCAAAATATTTATACCAGCTTAGCAACAGCATATAGAAGGAAGTTTTTCATTATTGTTTATATCACCATCGATTTCCAATTAATGTCATCATTGCCAAAAATTTTCATAAAATTATCAAATCCTTTAACCACTCCAGGAATATCTTAATATAAATTCTGGCAAATGAAGAACTTGGTGACTAGAAAACCACAGACTTTGCAGTTGAACTCCATGGCTCAGAGGTCATTTAGTGAGACAGCTTTGAACTTGTATTTTTCCATCAGATTCCTTTTCAAACAAAATCTTGTGCAGAAATGCAATGGCAATGTATGAAAGAAAACAATGAGCATTCCTCTGGATGAAACCTGGGAGTGTGACCGCTCACCATTTTTCCCTCCCCCAGTATTTGCAGTTTTACGAAGAAATAGAGTTATTAGAATTTACAATAATGTTCCAAGTTTGAGTAAAATTGTAATGTAACATGCCCGTCAACTGTATGGAATATTGCTTCCCAAATTATATCCTTGCAACAAACACAACGGAAATGTATAGTTTCCCTATCAGCTTGAAATTGGACACATCACACATTACAACATTTCAAAAGAGTTCAAAGGGAGTCTTTCCAAAAATCTAGTATTTTGAAATCACGGTATAAAAATCACCCTCGCCTCATGCATAAAATATCTATTTGAAATAGTGAACAGCTATCTCTTTCCAATTTATCTTTATAAACAAAATAAGAATAAAAATAATCATAAAAACAAACTCCTTACATATTTTTGAATATATTAGAGATTTTAACTCATAGAGACATAAATTCATTTTTTATTCAGAAAATTATTTTGTATACTTTGATCGTGTTCTAAATCTGTGGCATCCTCTCTTCAGTCCAAATTTTGTGGAAGTTCGATGGGTAAAATAGTTTGAGGTTGAACTCTTCTGATTGAAGCAAGGGTAGGATGCTGGGACACTTACTGCTTGCTTCCCCAGTGACAGGCCTGCTTTCCAGCCAGCCCTCTAAGACTGTCTCATAAGGCCCAGACCTCCTCTCTGCCAGTGTGGAAGCCACTCTTCTAGAGGCTGTAAAGCAGAATGCTTAAGGATGCAGGCTCTGGAATCAGCGAAACCTAGATTTGACTCACATCTCTGCCACTTATTAATTTATCAACCTAATCTCTCTGAGTTCCAATCTCCTCGTTTGAAAAATGAGAACTGCAGTAGATAGTCTCTAAAGTGGCTTGCCATCATTTCCTTTTCTCTCTATATGCCCAAGCTGCTCCATCCATTAGGAAGTAGATTCTGTTTCCCATCCCTTTGAATGTAGGCCAGCCTTGTGAATTCCTTTAACAATAGACTGTAGAGGAAATGAGTCTGTGCCTGTTCCAGTAATAAACCTTAAGGGGTTTGGTAGCTTGTGTTCGGGAAAGCCAGCTGCCATACTATAAAGAAATTCAGTTGAGACTGTTAGTTGGAGGAAAAGTCATGTAGTGACAGAGAGGTCACAGGAAGAAGCACTGAGGCCCCAGATATCTGAGTGGAGTCTTCATGGATCTTCCAGCCCAGCCCAGCCACCAGCTGAAGCCAGATGAGTGAATGATCCCCACGTAGCAGGAGAACCATCTTGCTGAGACATGGCTGAATTTCTGACTCACTGGATAGTGAGAAATGAATTGTTGTGCATCAATCCACATAGTTTCGGAATGGCTTCTTATGTAGCAATAGATAACTGAAACAAAAATAGGATCTATCTCATGTGGGGGTCGTTAGGATTAAATCAGATAGCAATAATAAAACAATTAGCACCCTATGGGGACACACTGCAATTAAATTCAACAGTTGTTAGTGATTGAACTGTACCAGTGCGTCAGCATTCCAGAGACCTCTCTGTTTGTGGAGCTTACATTCTAGAAGGAGCAGACAGAAATAATAAATAGCTAAATGATATAATTTGTTAGAATGTGAGAAGTCCTGTGGAGGAAAAAGGAAAAAGGATAGATCAAAGTAGATTGGTAATGCAGAGTTGGAAGACAGGGGAGACAGTTTACAATTTTAGGTAAGATGGTCAGGGCAGGCTTTATTGAGAAGATTAAACGTGAGGAAGAAAAAAGGTAAGGGAGTGGGGGAACCATCCAAGCACAAATCAGAAACGAGCGTTCCAGAGAAAGAACATAGCCTGTACAAATACTGCAAGGAGGGAGCATGCCTGGACTGGTCAAGCTTCAGGAAAGAGGTCACAGTGGCTGGAACACAGTGGACAAAGTGGAGCATGGGAGGGGACCATGTCAGAGGAGTGGGAGCTGTAAACTATTGTGAGGTCTTTGGCTGTCTTAGAACATGGAGAAAGAGACGTTCCATGTGACACAGGGCATGTTCTTTTCTTTCAACAACTCTAAAATGAAAATTCAACAACAGTTGAAATATCTGGTATTATTTCCTTCCTAGCAGCTATCACTACCTACAATGAATGATACTGTTTTGTTCATTTGTTTACTTGTGTACTCTACCTGTGCCACTAAAATGTAAGATTTACGCAAACATGGACGTCCCATTTTTATTTCATCATTTACCTGCAAAACCTAAAAGAGTTCCTGTCACAGAGTAGGTGCCTAAAATTTTTTGGGGTTGAAGGAAGTCATAAATGAAAACATTTATTACTAGCAAACATCTCCTCAATACTTCAACGCTTCTCCACAAGTTATCTCATTTTACCTTTACCACACTGTCAGGTAAATAATACCACTGCATGTTATTAATATGATAATATCATTCCAAGTGGGGACTGAGGTGCAGAAAGTTCAAAGGTCTTGCCAATGGGGGCTCCCTGAGGCCACATGCAGGTGGGCTGAGCGAATTTTAGAGGTTTTCAAAGTTTTCATGTACTATCTCATTATAAAAAAGTAACGGTCGCATTACACATTTTCACTTGATATCTAAAGAAATTTCATCATACACTTTAAGTACAAAGGATGTAATTTCTAGCATAATGAAATATTGACACCTCTCTCTTAAATGTGACAAATCCAATCTAAATATAAGAGCTGTTTGATGCCGACTATTGTCTTTCTTAAAATATATACGAACAAGTTTTTCTTTAACAGAAAATCCTTACGTATTTCTGTGTTCGTATTGAATTCATATTTCCTTGAATTTATATATCCATTCTACCTCCGTCATAGGATTTTTATCTTAAAAATATATTTCTGTACTTGAAAGGCTTGAATGGATCACTCTATCAAAATTCCCTTCAACAAAACGGTGCATATAAATTGAAATTTAAATATTTTATTTCTTATAACAATAAGGCTCCAGATTGCATTGTCTTTAGAGTTATTATTAATACATAGCTAATAAAAGTGACATAGATATATTACAAATGTTAATAAGTAATAAACATAAAGAATAAAATTTTACTGCATTTCTTAAGGAGATGGACAGAGATTTTCCTCATGCATTCAGGGCGAATTTTACTTCTTTTTTAAAAACAGAGTTTGGCATCAGTTTTTTTCCTATCTAATGTCTTTTTCTGATGTCAGTACTGAGAAAACATGTTTACATAAATAAATAGATGGGAATGAAAAGAGCGTGTTACCAGTAATGACCCTGCAATTCTTGGACAGCCAAGTTATATAACAAAAATTATTGAGTGATCCATTATCAAAAATTATTTTTAGTAACCTTTAAGTTGATAAGTCACTTAGATGAGTTGTGTAAAGCAGAGAATTGGATGGCCCCTGACCTAAAGCGTTTGCTGGCTTAGTTATTCCTTTCTTGGCACCTGCGCCGAGATTTGAAACGATTCTTTGTCGCGTGCACCGGAGAATTTTCCAGCTTGGGCACAGCAGCAGAGACATGAGTGAGAGGTGTGCCAAGGGGCGTTTGTAAAAAGGAAGTGAGAAAGGAGAACTTCTGAGATAGTCTCCAGCAGGTTGATTTTAGATGAGAATATATATGGAAGTTGAGGATTTGGAAATTCCTTCTCTTAAAAATTCTACGTGCCCAGGCACCTTGGGAAGCCAGGGAGTCCCAGACCCCAGTGTGAAGACGGCTGCCTAAGAGGACAGGCTGCATGACTGCCCAGAGGAGGAAGGGCCAAAGGAATGTAGTAACCGGAAAATATCCCCTAGAAGCATGACCTCAAAGAAATCATGAGGCAGGAGAATGAGGCACAGAGACGGAGGAAATTTAGAACAAGGACACACAGTGGCTGAAGCAAGCAGTTCAGGATCAATGTTGCAGAACCCTGGGCTGCTGGGGTTGGGAGTGAGGGTGGGGGTGTCAAGGACAGAGTAGGCTGGGGCTCTTTAAGGAGCTGTCACCTCCAGATCATTGGGAATTATTATTTTGTTTTTGAGGAAGATTAGCCCTGAGCTAACATCTGCTGGCAATCCTCCTCTTTTTGCTGAGGAAGACTGGCCCTGAGCTAACATCCATGCCCATCTTCCTCTACGTTATATGTGGGATGCCTACCACAGCATGGCTTGCCAAGAGGTGCCACGTCCGTACCCGGGACACCAATGCAGAACTTGCACACACAACCGCTACGCCACCTGTGGCCCCTGGGAATTTTGCGTCAAATTTCTCTTAGAATCCAATGGGAAAATGTGACCGGAGAAATGAAAAAATTGTGAAAGAGCCACGTAAAGGAACTCATACACCTTTATGTACTAGTTTAAGTTATTTTGTTTATTTGCTATCTATTGTAGTCAAGTGAAAAATGCTGCACTATCCAGTATGGCAGCTACTCACCACGTGTAGCTATTGAGCACTTGATACATGGCTGATCAGAATTAAGATGTGCTCCATGTAAAACACACACCAGATTTCAAAGATTTAAAATGAAGAAAAGAAAGTGAAATGTCTCATTAGTAATACTTGGTCTTGACTGCATCTTAAAATGGTGATTTTGTGATATACTGAGTTAAATAAAATATCTTATTAAAATTAATTTTAACATTCATTTGACTTTTTTTAATGTGGTTACCAAAAACTTTTAAATTATATGCATGGCTCACATTTTCTCTTGGACAGAGCTTGGCTAGAGCTTCTTCTCTATCTGAGGAAGATTTTTGAATCAAAATCATTTTTGGACAATTTTAAAGTCATTTAAAATCATGTTATGAAAGAAAATTAAAGTACGTGAAAAAACAATAAGTTCACTTTATAAAATTTTAAAAATGCACAGCTATTAATAAATGCTTAAGATATATTATCTAAATAAAGCACTATTAAAACAATGTAGTACATTATGATCCCAAATTTGAAAAAAAGGTAGACACACATGTAGATAAATGGCTGGAAAATTCTTCATAAAAATATTAATAATAGATTTTTCCTTAATGGGGATTAAGTGTCATTGTGGCTTTTTATTATGTTTGTATTTCCTAATTATCCAAAATAGATAATGCATAATTTTTATTATTAACTTTTAAAATAGCATAATAGAAACATGTCCTTTTGTTATCTATTTACAAAATATTTAGTAAAAATTGTATGTGGAAAAAATGAACAGAAGCAATGAGAAATGTTTATTTCTATTGTTGGGAGCAGTATACAATAGCACAACTAAATTATGTAATATATGATAAATATATTAGGAATACCTTATACTTTCTTTCCCTCATTATCCACTGTCAATTAGTGGATTAATCGATTAACTCTCTCCTATTATCAATAAATTTCAAAGGAATGGTTGTCAATAATAAGATGGCATTGAATTTTCTTGAAAGTACCAGGAGAACAGCCATGAAAGGAATTTGCTCAACTTTTCCAAAACATCGTCTACAAGAAAAATCTTTCTACTTGGCCACCGCATGAAAGTCCATTTTGTGAAAAGCATTTCATGGAGCTAATCCCAACACAGAACAAAAGTAGGAATAAATTGATTTGCAAAGATTGCTCAGACAGCTCCAAATATCCAGCTATGGTTTACCAACACAGAATGAAAAGTGAGCTGAATTCTCCCAGAACTTATATTTTTAGTATTCACTTTTAAAAATTGTTTTGAGTTTGCTAGAGCAGTAATTTTCTAATTATACACAGTTAACTAAAAAGGAATTCTGCAGTCCCCCGAAGTATCTAATTTATAATCAAGGAGCCATTCCACTGAGGCAATGTGGATCTGTTTGCAAGTATGTCTCCAACACCCATATCTGGTTCATAAGCTTCTAACCACATGATTCCTTCAAAGGGTGAAGATATGCAACCCAATATATGAGAAGCACTGATGTCTGAAGCCTTCTGAATGGTAATGGCAAAAAGATTGCTTAATTAAGAAATGGCAAATTAGTCTAAACTCAGCAAGAGGGCAACCATTCAGCATTCAGACACATCACTGATCTGCTGTGTAATCTTCTCTAGCTCATCAACTCCTTTCTTTTCTTAATAACTACTTTATTGGTTCATGTTTCTCCTAAGGCTCGAGAATGGAGGAAGAGACATCTATGAAAATTTCAGGACCATGTTGCTCCTGCTGTCTTTCTCCAGTGACTCCCTTCAACGTGCATGACTTACTGGGCCAACACTGTCAGCAGAAGAAGACTTCTCTATTACACCTTTTGACTGCAGCTGGCATCATGAGATACAAGTAAGTTGAAACAGATGTGGGTGGAAAACTGCCATTTTAGAAAATGTAATATAATAGAGAGTTGTACGTATGACCAAAGTGCTTGAAAAGCACAGAGAACAGAGCAATTCAGAGCAATTCTGCTCTGCTTAGCTCACGGGGTTATGGGTGTGGGGAAGGCGTGACAAAGAGGTCTGACATTTGGGCCCATTCTTGCCAGGCAGTGAATTAAAAGGCAGTAGGGTGGAGGTTTAGACCAGTGGTCCCCAGACTTTAATGCAGACAGCTGGAGCCCACCCTGAGTTTCTGATTGAGAAGTTTGGCAGAGGGGCCTGAGAATTCTAACTTCCAACAAGTTCTCTGGTCAGGCTGATTCTGCTGACCTGGAATAATACTTTGAGATTCACTTTTCTAATGCAAGGGAAGAAAAAAAAATCGGATCAGTTCTATGACAATGCCCCCTTTCCCACCCTCACCAATCTGTAACACACACACACAAACACTAGCCAAGGAAGAGGAGAGCTCGATGTCATGTCTACAGTTAATCGGGCCCTTACAAGGCGTCCTTTTGAGACTTCAGTTGTGTCCTTGCAGGTCTAGTGGAACAATAGCTCACTCAGTAACCAGCTGGTTCTTGGTCCGCAAAAGGCCTGGTAGCCTAGAGTTTGAAAGCTGGAGTAGGGAGAAGATAAGATGCGGGCACCAGCAGTGCTCTACTCCACTATCAAAGAGAAAACTGTTGTGGTCTGGAATGACCTTACAGGTGGTGGAGCAGTAAGCAAATCATCATCTTCATTCTGAGTTTAGACTTTACTGATTATGGAAATTTGAGAACCAATCTTTGTCCCAGGGAGATGATATGCTTTCAGTGTGTGTGCGAGTGTGTGTGCATGATCAGTTATCCACTGAAGACTTGAAAAAAAATAAGGAAACATAGCTACAACTGACAGTAGCTGGGAAACCTTGAAAATGACCGAATTTGGTTGGGGCTGCACCCAGCCTGAATTGTGCTGGGGGGACTTAGAATACCAAAGTCAACCTGAACTGTTCCTTAAGAGTCTCTAGGGAAGTTTTCTAGGTTAAATAACTCAGAATTAAAGAACTGAACCATAGGGTAAGGGGGATGAAGGCTGATGTAGCTCTAACAACCAATAGGTAAGGCTTGAGGCTTCCCAAAGAACAGATCAAGAATTTCATACCCGAGGTTAAGTGGCATTACTCTCTGAAAGGAAAGCAAACCCAGAACAAAGGGAACAACATTGGGACATGGGGCACATCTACAAACACATTCTTTGTGAAGGGTTTTAATTCTTGGCTACTTGTCCCTTTGACTTTGACAAACACAAGAGATAGTTCATAGTTTTCAATTCTCTCCCTCACATTTCATTTGCGTTAGTTTTTCCAAAGCCTTCAGTGTAGTATGACTTGTTCATGTAAAGGTGGGGAGCTCTTCTCGAAGGAAATAAAGAATGGAACCATAGGGGAAACGAGTCTCGTCTCCTCTCAGCAAACAACTCCCTCTGCATCACCCGAACCACAGGGAAGCCTGAACTCCAGGGATCCTGTGCCACGAGCAGCACAGGGTCAGCAGTGACTCAAAGTGGTGCGGTCCAGGGCTGAGAGAGCACTCGGTATGGAAAGGCTGGCGCCGGCGGATAACTGGGGGGGAGGCGTGAAACTGTTCTTCATGGACGCTTATTTCTACTCTACATGATGAGGTGGTGACTTAAAGGAGAGTGAAAAGCTCTACAGACACTTCAGAAAAATTTACTGACACCTACTTCTTGACCCCTGCCCAGGGCCTTAGAAGGGACTTCTGGGAGTAAAGGGCTCTGAAGTTTAAGCTTTGTGTGTGTCACAGTAAACCCGCCAGTCACGTTGCTCCACTCCAGTCAGAATCCCACAACTGGGACTTCACCTCCAGAGTCCTATTTTTCTGTCTTAGGTAAGCAAGTCCCCACCTGGAAGGACTGTAAGGTCATCATGGGATGGAGCTCTTTTTTTGTAAAAATATAACATGCGTTCATAAGGGTGCACATTTGGAAACTGTACAGCTTGATGAATTTTCACAAACTGAGCATGTCCATAGCCAACACCCCGGCAGGCCCTCCTTCCTTCAGTAACTACACCAACCCCCATCCCCAAGGAATCACTATCCTGATTTCTACCTAGTAGAATAGTGTGGCCTATAGATGCACTTGATATATAAGGAACTACACAGTATATATACTTCCTTCTTCCAATGTTATGTTTCTGAGATTCATCCTTACGGTGTTTATTTGTAGGTTGTTTATTCTCGTTGATGTATAGTGTTACTTTGTGTGATTACCACAATCTATTCATCCGTCTAACTTTTGATGACCATTTGGTAGTTTTGTGTTTTAGGCTGTTAAAAACATTGCTGCTATGAACATGTCTTTTGTTAAGTTTATGGTGCATCTGTTGGTGTATATGTAGGAAGGGAAATGCTGGGTCATAAAGCATTCATATATTAAGCGCAATGAATAGTGCCAGACAATTTCCAAAGTGTTTATACAAATTTACACTTCCACAAGCTGAGTATGAGAGCTCTAATCATTCATACCCTGATCAAAACTTGATAGTGTTTGTCTTTTTCATTTTAGCAATTCTAGTGGGTGTGTAAAGCATGTCTTTTTTTTTTTTTTTTTTGAGGAAGATTAGCCCTGAGCTAACATCTGCTGCCAATCTTCCTCTTTTTGCTGAGGAAGACTGGCCCTGAGCTAACATCCTTGCCCATCTTCCTCTACTTTATATGTGGGACATCTGCCACAGCATGGCTTGACAAGCAGTTCCAGGTCCGTACCCGGGACCCGAACCGGTGAACACCAGGCCGCCGAAGCAGAACGTGCGAACTTAGTTGCTGTGCCACAGGGCTGGCCCTCTTTTTATCTTTTATGTTTAGAGCTTTTAGCACCCTGTTCAAAAAATTTCTATATACTCCAAAGACACAAACACACTATTCTATGTTTTCTCTGAAAGTTTTGTTTTACTTCATATATATAGATCTTCAATCCATCTAGAGTTGATTTTTGTGTAAAGTGTGAGGTAGGATTCAGTATACTGGTTTTTTCTCTATACAGATAAACAATTGGCCCAACACTATTGAAATTAGCATCCTTTCCCTACTGCTCTGAACCATCGCATTTGTTGTATATCTGGAAATTAGTTTTGTAATTTATTTGTATTCTGAAATACTAGACAGGAATAAAGTGGGTGCCCTGGAATGGAGGACAGGGAACAGAATAAAAAAGGATTGAATTCAGATATGTAGTTTTGTCACACTGATTAATGTCAGGGCTGGAGAGACACATGAGTCAGACAATGGAATGTCTTCCAGTCAACACTAAAATTCTTGGAGACCCATGTTTACAGACTGAGGTCTCTGGGCATCATCATGGCTGCATTCTTCCGCATTTTAGAAGAAATGTTGGGATTAAAACAGTGTGGATAATTTTCAGAAAATACAGTTTCCTCAAGTGTGAAATGGGGGTAGTAATTCCTAGCTCACTGGTAACCATAAGTCAAATGAGTGAATATATTTGAAACTCTTAACAATTTGCTCAGCTTGAATATACTGATACATAGTTTTAACAATATTCTTAGTATATTTACCCTTAAGGTCCTGAATTTCCTATTCCCAGGTATAAATTCTATTTTTTTCCACAAAAGAAAGGAGCACACCATTCTTTGAAAATTCCTGCGAGAAATCAACCTGTCCAGAGATTATGCTAACTTATTGTTTTAATGTTCTATCGAAATCTGTTGGGGAAGTGGGTAGAAATACAGCCCTGACCCTCAGTGCATCCAGAAAAGGATGCTTGCAATCAAATGGCATCAGAAGCCATCATTTTTACCCGGAGGAGGTTATAAAAGCTGATAGAGCCTTAGTTATCTTAAAGTAATCATGTCCATACAGTTCGGTAGTCAGTTGTGAGCAATTCTCACTCTTTTTGTTTTTGTGGGTTGCTTTTTTAATACGAAATATTTCACACATACAGAAGACTACATATTAAAAATGTAAAGAATAATAATAAATAAAGCCTATGTACCCACCATCCAGGCCAGAAAATAGTACATCATCATTATATATGTGTGTGTGTATATATATCTTTTTTTTGCTGAAGAAGATTTGCCCTGAGCTAACATCCGTTGTCAATCCTCTTTTTGTGCTTGAGGAAGATTAGCCCTGAGCTAACATCTGTGCCAATCTTCCTCTATTTTTTTTTGTATATAGGACACCTCCACAGCGTGGCTGGTGAGTGAAGCAGGTCCATGCCTAGGATCTTAACCTGTGAACCTGAGGGCCCCCGAAGTGGAGCACATGGAACTTTAACCACTTGGCAACTGGGGCAGGCCCACATCACCCTTATATTTGAAGGCCCTGTTTGCCATTAGCCACTCCTTACACCATACCCACAGGTAAACACTATTTGGAATATTGTTCATAGCATTCCCACGCATTTCTGTGTAGTTTACCACATAAGTATTTTTGATTTAAATGCATTATTTTTGAATTTTAATAGAATGTTTTATGTCTTGTTCTGAAACTTGGTTAAAATTTTTATTTTAGATTTTCCCTATTAATTTGCAGACTTTTAGTTCAATCATTTCACTACTTTATAGCATCCCTTTGTATGAATACACCACAATTTATTTATCCATTGTCCTGTGAATGAGCATTTTATGGTATTTTACTAAAAAATAATGCTGCTTTGATCATTTGGGTATTTGTCTCCTAAAACATACATGTAATCATTTGAGTTTTCATTGGAGAAGAACTTCTTGGCTAATCGATTGTTCACATCTTCAAATGTAATAAATAATGTCTAATTGTTTCCAAAAGGGTAGTGGAAATATACATGCCCAAGAGCAGTGAAAAGGGTCCCCCGGTGGCATCACAACCTCAGCAAAAGTTGGTATTGTCAGATTTTAAAATTTCTGTCAATTATGTCAAGTAACGTTATATTTCACTGTGGTTTTAGTTTGCTTTTCTATGATCGTTAGTAAGATTATCATCATTTCCTGTGTTTGTTGTCGTTCACATCAACCCTTCCATGAAAGCCAGTTCAGTAATTTTGCCCATTTTTCTGTTGGGTTGTCTTTTTTTCTGTTGTATGTATTACAGGAATTCTTTATATAGTCTAGATGCTAAACGCTTTGTTATTTCTAAACATTGCAAGTATCTTATGTCTGCTTATGGCTCGTCTTTTTATTTCTTTATAAGGTCTTCTGATGAAAAAACATTTCATTTTAATGTTGCAAAATTTCTGTAATATTCTTGAGGTTTGCATCATTTGTATTTTCAAAATAATTATTTCTTTATCTTGAGATTATAAAGACTTTTTACTCTGTTGTCTTCTGTAAGCACCAAAAATTTTCAATTTGATATGTAAGCCCTTAACAAACTTTGAGCTGATTTTATTTTCTTCTATATAAAAAGACTAATTGTTCCAGTGCAATTTTTTTTTTTTAAATAGCGATGGTTTGGGATTTTTTTTTTTAAGATTTTATTTTTTCCTTTTTCTCCCCAAAGCCCCCTGGTACATAGTTGTGTATTCTTCATTGTGGGTCCTTCTAGTTGTGGCATGTGAGACGCTGCCTCAGCGTGGTTTGATGAGAAGTGCCATGTCCGTGCCCAGGATTCAAACCAACGAAACACTGGGCCGCCTGCAGCGGAGCGCGCGAACTTAACCACTCGGCCATGGGTCCAACCCTCCAGTGCAATTTTTGATCAATCTAACCACTGATATGAAATGCCAGCTCTATCATAAAACAAGTTTCCATTTTTATATTATTTTGTTTCTTGGATTCTCTTCCTTTGCCCTGTTTATTTGTAGCTCCCAAAATCCTGCAATGTCTTAACCACTATGGCTTCATGATAAATGATATCTGATAAGGTAAAGCTCTCATGCTGCTCTTTGCCTTTAGTGATATCTTATCTGTTCTTGGTCTTTTGTTTTTCCACCTATATTTGCAATGTGTTTGCTAAGATCAATAAAAATACTGTTGGAAATTTTATTAGAATTGTATTGAACTATAGATTAATTTGAGAAAAAGAGTCATCTTCATAATTTCCCCTTCCCATCTATGCACAAACAGTTATGATTCTCCATTACTTAGAACTTCTATAATGTATTTCGATAAGATTTTCTCAGAAAGTTATGCACATCTTTTGTTAGATTTATTTCTAGTTCCTTATATTCTTAACCTATTTTTTATTAAATGTTTTACCCTTGCCTCAGTATTCAAAATGTAGTTGACTTTTCTTTGCAGAGTGTGAAACCAGCAATGTTGTTAAATCCTCTTCCTAATTCTTTTTTTTTTTCTTTTTTCAAAGATTGGCACCTGAGCTAACATCTGTTGCCAATCTTCTTTTTTTTTTCCCTCCCTAAAGCCCTCCAGTACATAGTTGTATATTCCAGTTGCAGGCCCTTCTGGTTGTGCTATGTGGGACGCCACCTCGGCATGGCTTGATGAGTGGCACCCTGTCCTAACCCAGGATCCAAACCAGTGAAACCCTGGGCCACCGAAGCAGAGCGTGCGAACTTAGCCACTCAGCCATGGGGCCGGCGCCTATTCCTAATTCTAATAATGTATTTGTATATTACTTTGTTTTCTATATAAAAAATCACCTCATCTGCAAATAACAAAGCATTTTTCACTTCTTTCGAAAATCATACATTTTTATATTTCTATTGTCTTTTTCACTGGCTAGAATTTCCAGTACAGTGTTAATCAGAAGTCCTAAGCCTTTTTTGACTCTGATTTTAAAATAAATACTTTTAATGTTTAACTATTAAACATGATGCTGATTTCAGGGTTTTCCTTTGGCAAATTCTATATCAGAATTGTATCCAGTTTAGATTCATCACAATTTCTTTCAGAAAATCCAAAATAAAATTAGTTTATATACATAAGGGTCTATTCTATTATTTAAAATAGTACAGAAGTAAGCAGTCCAAGGATGGATAGAAGATAAAATCATCAGGAATGTAGCTCTTCAGTCTTTCTCCTCCCACATTCTTCTTGCAAATTGTCCTTTTAAGGTCACTTCATGACCCCAAATAGCTGCTGGGTCTCCAGTCATCACAGCAGCTATTCCAGGAGCAAGAAGCAGGAAGTGGGGGAAAAAAGGAAAGGGAAACAGAATCAGATTCTACTGAGTTCTCACAAAAAAACTTGCCCCTACATTTTATGAATAACTGGCTGTAAGTGAAGTTAAGAAATGTCATTTTGTTGTCGCCCACATTGATATCTTCCCCCAACCTGAGATTGTTTAACTAAGAAAGAAGGAGATAGTGAATAATAAAAAGGCAAATCACAGTCTCTGTCTTTATCAGGTTAAGGAATTTCCAACCTATTTGTTTGCTAATAATTTTTTTAATCATGAATGTACATTCACTTTTATTGAGTGCTTTTATGCCTCTATTCAGAGGATGACATTTCTTCCTTTAATCTGTTAACGTCGTTAACTGCATTAGTTGATTTTCTAATTTAAATGTACTTTGCACACCCAGGATAAACTCAATTGGTCATGATATATCTTTGATGTACATTGATGGAATTGACTTGCTGAAATTTTGTTTGGGATTTTTTCATACATATTAACAAGTGAGAACAATTGGCAAGTTTTGTTTTTCATTATGCCTTGTTGATTTGAATATCAAGGTTGCACTGTCTCATAAAATTAATTAGAGGGAGTTACCTATTGTGTAACCTTCAGGTTATCTGTACCTTGAAGTTTTGGTGGAATTTTATAGTAAAACTAGTTTCGTCCTGGGATTTCCTTTGTATGAAGATTTTTTAACAATGATTAGTATTTTTAAATTTTTAAAATTATTAATTTTCCTATTTGTTTCTGAGTCCTTTAATTTTATAATAAGGATTCTTCTCAAATTATTTTGTTTTTCTAAAATGTTGTAAGTGGTTTGCTTACAAGGATCATAAAATACAGTGGACATCTCAAAACCCAACTGTTCGAGCTATAGTAGTTGGTCTTTTCTTCCTAGAGGAAAAATTTAAAAACTTTCAGTAGAATGAGCTCCTACTCGGTTCCAAGATCAAGGAGCACAGGGCTTGAAAGAATACAATAAGCTCTACTCTAGCCAGCAGATAGAATTTGAATAAATTTCTCCCCAAGCTCCCAAGAACCCAAGAAATGCTTGGGCTCAGGGAACTGCAGATGACGCTTCCCTCACGTGAAACCTAACTCTGTGATTGACGTCTGCCCTGGTCTCTTTCTACACTTGATTCTCACTGCTGGGAATCAAGCACTGGGCTCTCATCTATTTTGTGTATGATGTTTTCTCTCCTAGAATAAGTTCAATCCACTTATCTCTTCCATCCCAACCACCTGGATAACTTCTACTCTTTTCTACGCTTTCTTTTATAATCCCAGCTCATGTATCTTTTCCCCTGGGAAGTCTTCCAGGATAAAAACAGAGTTAGACTCTCTGTCTTTCATGTTATCACCACATATACTATTTATCCCCATCAATCCACTTATTACATTTAGTATTATTTAAACTTTTTATTGAAATATATCAGAGATGTACGTGTCATTAGGATACAGATCTATAAATTTTCACAAACTGTCCATATATTGCACTTATATTTTTGGATCTTGGTCTTTCCTATCAGACTGTGAACTAGTCAATGGCTCTCTACAATATTTCTAGGACCTATCACAGTGTCTGGAACAAATATTTACTAATGAACAAATGGCAGATGCTTTTCTTTTTTCCTTTTTTTTTTTGTCTACCAGTTATCGACTATCTAGAAATTTATCAATCCCTTTTCACACTGTGAAGCTGCTACTATTATCATCCTTTTTCTGATAAGAGAACAGTTTATGTTTCTTGTTTAAAGTAACTTAAGTTGGAGATTGAATTATTGGCCCCAGTACTGCATCCCTTTACCATAAACTTTTGCAGTTTCCCCCACCACCATGGGAGGAGCCTTCTCCCCTAATTCTGGACTCTGGGCTCAGCCACAAAACTTGCTTTGCCCAATTGGAGATTAGCAAATGTGATGCAAGCAGTGGTTTGAAACGTGCTTCTGTAGTTGGTCAAGCACTTCTGTGCCTCTGTCATTACCATGAAAAGAGCTCTCCCTGTGTGGCCACTGCCCCCTCAGGCTGAGCAGGTACAATGAGACACGCGGAGTAGAACTGAGCCAACCAAACCCTGCCTGAGTCAGCTGACCTGCTGACATGAGTGATGGAATTGAACTCAGCAGGGATGTCCCAACCAACCTAAAGTTTGAGAAAGTCACATACCACTGAGACTGTAGTTTATTGCTATACAGGACTAATTTACTAATTTAGCCAATGTTAGAAACATATTTTATTGACTCTCAGGTCATGTTTTCAAGCACGGTCCAATTCTCCTCTGTTTATGATACATCTCCTATCTTCAGTCCAGGCTTTAGGACTCCTGTCATTGTATCTTCTATGTTTCCACTTCGGTACAAAAGCTTTAAAAAAAAGCATTTACTGTCCATTGAATCCTATCTGTGGTCACTCATCCTCTCCTCGGGGAGGACTTCTTGAGATGTCCCTCCATTAAATGGAGGCCTAGCTTCTTGACCAGTGATTGCTAGAATTTAAATATATTCTGCTGTGTCAAATGACATAATTTACATTGATAACCACCCTCCCTGGAAGCAAGCCCTCTAGCAACATTAAATATTACTAGTTTAAGCTCTTTCCTTTTCCAGTTTATTCCTCTCTCCTCTTGAGTCCATCATCGAGGACCCACTGTGCCTTGAGAGGTGTTTAACCTGGACAGGTTATTAAGAGCCATGGCAGCCCTTAACAGAAATTAATTGATGGGATTTCCAGGTAGCCCATAGTAGGATCAAGAAGTTGGAATTAACCAAGAGTGGTCACAGGGCCCTGGCATGGCTGGTTTTCCTCTATCCCAAGTCACTTGTCTGGTCTTGTGTATTCATGCCTGATGAGACAGGAAATGACTGTCTCCACAGACGGATGTCTACATCGGCACACTTCTACCACACTTCAGAACTGACTCCACAATAAATACCTAATCTCCATAGTAGGGCAGAAATAGGAGAATGCAGGCTAAATGCTGTGCTTTGTAATTCTTACTCTGAAGTCCTTTCTACCATCAATAACACTCATTTTCTCTTCTTTTTTAAATGTTACGTGTAGAGTATTGAGTTAGTCATACCTCCAATACCATTGGTTCTCAAACTTGCGCAACATCAGAATTACCTGGAAGAGTTGTTGCAATGCAACTTCCTGAGCCCCACCTACAGAGTTTCTGATTCAATAGGTCTGGCGTGGGCCTTGAGAATTTGCATTTCAGCAAGTGATGCTGATGCTGCTGGCTCACGCACCACACTTTGAGAATCATTGCCCAAGTTCATAATGCAGTAACATCATTACTCTAGACAAGGTGTCTCTTCTGTTGTATTTATTTATTTCCCTTTGTTGCCATTATCTACCCCCATCTCCCTCACATAGGCAGTTGTCTTAAGTCAGGTTGAAACTGACTCTGAGATGGGGCGTTGGATAAAAAATGTTTTTGATTAGAGATCTCAGGAGATACCGCAGTTAGGAGGTGGGGAAAGGCAAGACTGGGCAGAAAGACAAGCTGTCCCACAATGGTTTCCTTTGATGCCTCAGCCGATCCCATGAGGGTACTCTGGCGCTGAGACGGCCCTTCACAGTCATCCCCAGTTGAGACAAATATTTGGCCTTGGTATTCCCACATCAGTCAATCATTGGCTGCACCTAGTCACTGGGAGGGGGCGTCACCTTAGGTGAGGCAGTTCTCTGTTGCCAGGGTAGTTCCCGGGGTGTTGCAGATGGGAGCTGTCAGCAGCAGAAATTCCCAGCAGCAGGAGAATGAAAGCTTTTGCTCCAAAGAGAATTATGTCTGTATATGCTGACCTCCGGGGTTATTTATGATGTATAGTTCAGTGAGATAAACAAGTTTCAGAGACATGTATGTCACATCGTCCCATATTCAGACAACAGACATCTCAGTTATTTTCAGACAACAGACATCTCAGTTATTTTTATAAACTTTTTGTTTGAGTTTGGAAAAGAGTTGGGAAAGATACATACTCTTATCTTAACACAGATTACTTCAAGGGGATGGGAGTGTGAAAGGGAGGGGACTGAATGAGATTAACTGTTTTCTGAATATATCTCTGTGCTGTCTTAAAGATTAGGTGAACATGTCAATTATATATTGTTATTAAATTTAATTAGAAAACAGATACAATGGAACATGGCTTATTCATATTACAAAAGGAATATCTGTGTTATGGTACCCGCCTCAGGGTTCATTTACAATGTAAATTTCTTCAGTGCATTTGAAACATAAATCAATTAAAAACAAAAAATAATTTACAAGTTTTCAAAAGAGCATGTGTAAAAAGATTCCTAGTGGTGAATAGGTTACCTGTAAAACAGACATTTTTGATGTGCTTGAAAGTCGATTATGTATTCTACAGTGAAACCTTAAATATGTCTTTAGGATGGTTTCCCTACTCCCTTCATTGCCTGCTTCATTCTGGAAGGACCCATTTGGTGAGGCTGAACCAGTTTACACTCCTGCCAACCATATAAGACTTTTCAAGTTGCTGAACATTCTCTCCAGTACTAGATAATGTCAGTGCTTTCCATTTGAGACATTTTTGCAGGATCTCACTGAGGTTTTATTTTGCATTTCCTTGGTGCCTGGTCATGCTGAGTATATTTACATATACTTGTTGGTCATTTGGCTACCTTCTTTTATTAAGTGTCGCTTCAAATCTTTTGCCATTTTTAAAAATAGATTTGCCTGTCTTATTGACTTCTAGCACTTCTTAATATATTTTTGACACAGCTCCTTTCTCCGATATAAGTATCGTGAATTTCTTCTTCCAGTTGTAGCTTGCTTTTTCACGCTCTACATGTGGTTTTTTGATGATCAGAAATTCTTTCATAAGGTCTAATTTATCAATCTTTTCTGGTTAAGGTTTTTGGGGTAGAAATTTTTGCCTATTCTAGGGTTATGAAGATATTCTGCTATATTTTCCTCCAGAAGCTTTGTTGATTTACCTTTCACATTTAAGTCTCTGATCTGTGTCAAATTAATTTTTGTTTATGGTGTGAGGTTAGGTGTAACATAATGTATCCTTTTAAGCATTCAATGTGTGTGTGTATAAATAGGTAAATATATGTGTATATGTGTATTATTTAGAACAGTGCCTGACAGAGAGTCACTGCTGTACAAATGTTAACTATTATTACCATTATTAGTTATTTCTAACTTATTTATTAATTCCCTAATGATATTTTAATCTTCATTTTCTTATCTCTATAATAATTTTCAAGTTTAATATTTCTTCATTATTTACTATCTGAGGATTTGTTTTACTTAATTCTTGCTTTTTTAAACTCTGCTAAAGCACTTTTGGGGTTTATTTTTCAGTTTGCTTTGTTTGTTTCCTTCCAGATTGGATTCTTTATCTGCTTTTTAAAAGTTTTTTTCTTTCCTTTCTTTTTTCTCTTTTCTTTTCTCCTTTCTGCCTTTCTCTCTCTTCTTTCCTCTCTCCTCTCTATCTCCCCTTTTCTTCTTTCCTTCCCTCCTTTCTTCCTTCTTTCCCCCCTCCTCTCTCTCTCTCTCTCTCGCTAATATTTGCCACACTGTGTCCTCTCACTTTTCTCATGATATTGTGGTCATGTTTGTCTAGACATTCTATTTCATTTACTATAATATTGCTAGTTTGCATTTCCCCAAGGACGTAGGCAACACTGCCCTTTCTTTTGTATGGGGTTAAATATCTTACCTTTGGGTTCACTCCTCATAGACAGCAATGTTGCCTGTTTCTTTGGGGAGATACCTTTAAGTTTTGGACCATTTTCTCTAATCCGTGGGGAGTCCTGGAAAACGGTGATTTCTAACCACTTTTGCTGGCTGTGCTGAGAGTCTATAGAGAAGGCAGAACTTCTGCACCTTAGGGACTTGCTATTTCCCTTTTGCAACGTTCCTGCTCATCCCCTCGGTTGATTTCTGTCCTAATTGGTAGAAAGAATACTTAGGATTTATTTCACTCATGTACTTTCTTCCTTATTGGTTCTGGAAGCTGGGAAAGGCTTAGGAGTTGTATGAAGCCAAACCAGAAACTTCCATTTAATTCCTAGGTCATAACTTTCTGTAATTGATTAAATGAATTTTCTTACTTAGTTGTCACTATTAAATTATGTTCCTGTTTTTATTCTTACATTTTTGTTCATACTATTATATATTTTCAGAGATCTCACTTCTCCATCTCTTCCAAGAAATTAGCCACATCTGCATCTGTGTGATCAACATGTTACTGCACAAAATTGAGGTTCTCTTGCCCAATGTGCATAAAAAAGCCAATTATTATGGCATCAGCTTTTGGGAAAAGAAATCAGCTTTATTGCTAGATTGATCTGTAAGGAGACAGGGGCATGTGCTGTCAGATCTGCCTCCCTGATCCAGGGCTTGGGGTACAATTTATGGGATGAAGAGCAGGACGATCTGAAGAGGGGAGATGTAACCATGGGCCCACAGAGCCAGTTCAAACAGACCCCCTCTCTTATCAACAAAGTGATTAAGGATTGTCTTTCAGAAAAACTGCAAAGTCACGTAGACAGAGCATGTGCAAAAGAAAAATTGTGACCTGAAGTGACTGCACAAAGAAAGATCCTCCTTCACGGGACCCGAGGACCGGGATACAACTGGAACTTGAAAGTCAGACTCTTATCAGAAGCGAGGGGTCCGTCATTCAGGAAGATCCAGTGTTAAAATTCCTTCCTCACCTCATCAAAAATGTTTAGGACACTGTCATAGGTGTTTAAAACCTTTCCCTAAATATTTGAAGCCCAGCAATCAAAACCTGTCCCACCAGCATTACCACATGCCAGCCTGTTCTCCCTAACCTCTTAAATTTCACCCCAAATTCTGAATTGAGAAGACAGATCTGAGGGCACACCCCCCCGTCTTCCTGCAGATCAATCTCTCAGAATAAAACCGATTTCTCCCCCAAAAGCTGATGCCATAGATTAATTGGTTTTTGTTTTTGCACACCAGGCAAGAGAGGCCCAATTTTGTGCAGTCGCAGAGGTAGATGATTGGCTATGAGGAGAAGTGAGGTAATTGACGTCAGTGCAAGCGAAGTCAAGCTTCACGCCTCCTAACAAGACGCATGTCCACAAAATGGCAGCGTTACCCTGATCTGAGGCTGGAGTTTTTAGCTCCTTGACATCAAAAAGGTTACTTGTGGGGCATTTGCACAGGCGTAGTTGATGGGTTGGTGGTCTCAACCAGCCTGAACTGGACAAGGGGCCTCAGCTTCTGAGAAACCACCCTTAATTACCCTGCCGATAAGATGGAGTCAGTTGAACTGGTCCTGGAGGGCCTGCTGTTACAAACACTGAGGGTTGGGACTTTCCTGGATGTTCAGTTAATAAAGTGCATCAGCCGTTTGCAAGACTTTTCTTTTTTTCTTTTTTCAAGTAAATTTATTGAGATCATAATAGTTTATAACATTGTATAATTTCGGGTATACATTATTATTTATCAATTTCTGAATACACTTCATTGTGCTCACCCCCACTAGTCTAATTTTTGTCCATCACTATACATATTGGCTTTTCCTTTTTTTTTTTAAATGTCATTTTACATTTACATTTTATTTTTGATTATATCTTTACAATGGAAAATTAGCCCCGTCAACAAATTAATGTTTGAAAATAACATTTGCAAAATATTTTATAAATAATTTTCAAAGCTTTTTCATAATTAAAACATTTTGTATTGAAATTTTGCTTTTTATCTGTTTTGTCACATTCCTCAAATCTTGTTAACAGCTTGCTTGGAAAAAACCCATTTTGTTATTTTTTCTCTTAAAAAATATATGTGGGATGTCTTCAATTGCAATTAAAAGAACAAATATAATAAAGCTGTTTTCTACATTCAGGTATTACATTGTAGTAAAAAAAATAAAAGAAACTAAAATTTTATAGTTTGTAGGCTGGGGGTCAAGT
Organism: Equus quagga; assembly: GCF_021613505.1. Classification (NCBI taxonomy): domain Eukaryota; kingdom Metazoa; phylum Chordata; class Mammalia; order Perissodactyla; family Equidae; genus Equus; species Equus quagga. The sequence continues at coordinate 161,719,401 of NC_060267.1, forward strand.
TTGAACGTTGTCACTTACTAAATATAAGCTTTTCCACATGAGTTTCTTTGGGTGTCAGGTTCTGCATTTAGAAAACAATGATGATAATAACCACCAGAATTAGCCCAGAAATTGTTGTAACAATCAAATTGGATGATACATAAAGTTCCCTGTAAATGGAAATTAGTATGCTAATTCAAGATGTTTGTTTTCTGGACACTGAACTAAGAACTCCAGAAACTTCAAGGAAAGTTTGACAATTGGGTCTTTGAAAACAATTTGAAACTAGCAAAGAGGTCACAATTTAGGCTAATGTCACTTCATCTCAGGCTCAAGTCTTTGGTCACCCAGTGGAGGTAGAGAAGGGTAACACTCAATAGTGACACCCTTTGCTCTTCCCTCTCCTCTTTCCTAACTTTATTTCTCGAGACAATTAAAAAAGAAAAGATAAACAAGTAAAGGAGCTAACTACTTTGATAGATTAGCCAAAAAAACTATGGGAGTGCATTTTGTTCTACTGGAAGTCAATTATTGTCACAAAATGATTCATTATGTAACAAAAGATCAGTCATCATAATCATTTTTTCTTTCAAAGGAGAAATGATTGATACTAGACAGACATGCTAACTAAACTAAGACCCATCAGATGAAACAGAACTGTTTTCTTCCTTAATTATCTCTGTATCTGAGTCACGTTATTTTATTGGTGTTATTTTCCCTTTACTACTCACTAATTTGTTGTTGTTGTTAAGGCAACTTACCTAGACAAGCTAAGAGTAGCCACGGGTCATCCAAGGTCTGAGATTACCTGTCCTGGACCCGGACTATTTGTTCCCAACTGCAAGTCAACGCAATCAAGACGGAGAGTCACTGCTGCTGCCAGCACAGTCCTGGGATAGCATCAAACTGGGGCTTAGTTTCCTCATTCCTGTTTCTCCTTTCCCTATGAATTCATGCCAGAAAGCTTGGGTCATCCAGTGAAGAGATAGTGGCTCAAAGCCCAAGCACAGAATCCAGACTGGGTGTGGGTTCAAATCCCACTTTTAATCACCTCTATGACCTTAGGTAGGTCACTTAATCTCTTCTGGCCTCAGTTTCCTCATCTCCAAAATAGAGATACTTGTAGTATCTGCTTCTTAGAATTGCTGAGAATGTTACTGAAAATAATTTCTGTAGACATGTATTAAAACCACGTCTGCCACATAGCAAGTGCTCGTTATTATTAGGCTATTCTAGAATTTAAATTCAAGTGACTCCCTATGCTCATGGCATTTTTGCTTTGAAAAATGTTTGAAATTTCAGCTGGCCAAACTCCCTGATTTCTAGTAAAACAGTACTTTCCGACAACAAACATGACTATCTATTTTTCCTTTGGCCTCAGTGCCTTTTTAAATGAATTTATGTTGAAATCTAAAGCAAAATCAAACACATTTAGCAATGGTGGATATTTCCTTGCTAAAAATAAAGACTTACCTCACTCTTAGAGTCAATCTGAAGTTTCCTGTGGAGGCCAGATGCTGAAAGCCTGCTGAGAGAACAGAGTGTGATGAAATCGACAGCAAAGACCAAAACGATCATATCCTGGAAATGCATTTTGTCAACACAAAGCCCATCTACTCTCCTCTCCCCACAGCCTCTGGCTGTAACCACTTAAATTTCAGGACATTATGGTACAACAGCAATGGTGACAGACTCTGCATTCCATAGTAAGGGGTCAAAAGAAGGGATGCAGCAGGCCTAAAGAGATTTTGATTCTCTTCCCTTCTCGTTTTTGTTACATATTTGCTTTAATGTCGTGAAATTTGTCTGGATCTTGAGTGAGAGGCATGCAAATAATGCAGGCATGTGCTTACAGCATGTTCTGGAGCAGTGGTTCTCAAAGTGTGATCCCTGGACCAGAAGCATCAGCATCACCTGGGAATTTGTTTGAAATGCAAATGCTTGGCTTCACCCCAGACTTGCTGACTCAGGAGCCCTGGTAGTGAAGCTCAGAGATCTGTGTTCCAATTAGTCCTCCAGGAGGTTCTAATCCATGCTTAATTTGACAACCAGGAACAAGAAGTTGGAGAATCTGGTCTCCGATGCTGGTCCTGTAACTTGTTCCCTCTGTGCCCTTGAGGTAAACCTTATAACTTCTCAGACCCTGAGTCTTCCTTTTGAAAAGATAAATGGAGATAATGGGCCCCTGGCTGGGAGGTAATATACAAGAGTATTTCATAAACTATGATGTGATATAGACATATATCCTTTATTTGAGCCTATTGATACAGGCGCAGGATAAATTTGTCAGAAGGGGACTTACCTGAGCATTTGCTTAGCCTGAATGATTTTTTTAAATTAAAAAATAAAGATAAAACAGCAATGAAGTTGTTCTCAGAGTGCAGGGTTGCTTTTCATGGGCAGACAGGACTAACTTGTCAGAAAAAACCATCAGGGACAGCACCCAGGTAGGAGGGAGGCAATCCTAGACTTGTGCCAAGGTGGGGGTTCCACTCGGGGGGAAGTGAACAATCGTGATGCCTCCTCCCTTCGCATTTGATTATACACCTTTAACCCCTTTTACATTGCGTCTTCCTCTGTGGTAGAGGGAAGGTGAGAGATGGCTTGAGTTACCCCTGGGAGTGTGGAGTCACGGTCAAGAAAAGTTAGCTAGAGGAGAACACCTTCATAAAATTACAGCTGGCAAAAGGAAGCCTGATTGTTTAGACCCCAGGAAAATATATTCTTTCTGAGCTTAAGAGGATCCATTAGCATCTTCCTGAATCCAGATTGAAAAGGCTCAAGCGTGTTCTCTAGTCATTCAAAAAGAAAGCAATTTTCCAGTGACAATAAGGGCTATTAAATGTGCTAGTTGAAAAGGAGAATAATGTGTGGCTCACCGAGCCAAATTCCAAATCAAGATTCTTTCTTAGTATCAATCAAATCAGTGGTGCCGTCTGTTTCTATACACTTCTTCTAAGGTACTTATGAGTGTCATTGAATTTTATAGAAATATTTTAAATATAATATCTGCATAGGAAATATCTTTGCTCTAAAATGATATTTTCAAAGTCGTCAGTGACAATGAGCACACTAATAGAAAGCTATTTTTCATCCACTAAAAATGCTGTTTGTAAGAATTGCCAGCGATGTTCTTTTCCTTCCAAAGGTCTTTTTTCCTGTGAGATACCACCTACATACAGAAGATACTTTTTCAAGACAATAAAAATTTGAGTTTCAAAGGCCTAATATTAAGCTACATTTTCTTCATCTACTTATTAAATTATATATGCCCCTTGTGGGTTCGTAGGTATAACGAATTATATAGTCATTCATATATATTAATATTCATAGAATATGACTATGAAAGTGTTGTTTTGCTGTGTTTTTTCCATTTTACGGCAGAACTCCTTTCAAATGATGGGGGCATCTGGTCCTGTGTTGTCTACCAACCTGACACTAACAAAGGAAGGACCCAAGGAGTAGAACCTCTCCGGCATACTTGGAAAGTAAAGCTTCTGAGGAGCTCACTTTGCCCAAGCCGTGTATCAGTTCCTCCTCCAACTCTGAGTCAGAAATAATTACAGAAGTCTCCATAGCTTTAGACACGAGGTTTAGCATATCCAACTGCCACCAAAACTGAGGTTAGATGCCTTTGATTTAATTTCCAGGATCGTGACACTGGTGTACCCATTCACTGGGGTAGCACAACTTTCCTACAATGCAGAACAGGATAAATATTTTAGCAAGATCATATTATTATCTATACTGCCCTATCCTCTCCTTGATTTTTAAAATAGACTTTATTTTTAGGGTAGTTTTAGGTTCACAGCAAAACTTAGCATAAAGTACAGAGTTTCCATATACTCCCTGCCCCCACCTGTGCATAGCCTCCCCACCTGTCAACATCCTGCACCAGAGCTGTACATTTGTTACAAGTGATAAATCTATATTGACAGCATTGTCACCCACAGTCCATAGTCTATGTTCGAGTTCACTCTTGGTGTTGGACATTCTATGCGTTTTGACAAATGTATAATAACATGTATTCACCACTGTATTATCATACAGAATAGTTTTGCTGCCCTAAAAAATTCTCTGTGCTCCACTTATTTATCCTTCACTCCCACTGACCCTTGGAAACCACTGATCTTTTTACTAACTTCATGGTTTTGCCTTTTCAAGAAAGTCATATAGTTGGGATCATACAGTATGCAGCATTTTTACAGTGGCTTCTTTCATTCAGTAACATGCGTTTAATGTTCCTCTATGTCTTTTCATGACACGATAACTCATTCTTTTTCAGCACTGAATAATATTCCATTGCCTGGGTGTACCACAGTTTATCTATCCATTCACCTACTCAATGACGTCTTGGTTGCTTCCAAGTTTTGGCAATTATGAATAAAACTGCCATAAACAGTCTTGTGCAGATTTTTGTATAGACATAAGTTTTCAACTCATTTGGGTAAATATCAAGGAGTACCATTGCTGGGTCATAAGAGTATGTTTTGTTTTGTAAGAAACTGAGAAACTGCCTTCCAAAGTGTCTGTACCATTTTGCCTTCCCACCAGCAATGAATAAGATTCCCTATTCTCCACATCCATGCCAGCATCCGGTGTGGTCAGTGTTTCGGATTTCAGCAATTCTAATACATGTGTAGTGGCATCGCATTATTGTTTTAATTTGCATTGAATCTATAGACCCTACTGGGAAGAATGGACATCTTGACAATATTGAGTTTTCCCATGCTTGAACATGGACTATCTCTTTGCTCATTTTTTCTTTCATCAGAGTTTTGTGGTTTTCCTCATAAAGATCTTGTACATATTTTGTTAGATTTATATGTAAGCATTTCATTTTGGAGGATGCTAATGTAAATGATGTGTTTTAATTTCAAATTTCACTTATTCATTGCTGGTACATAGGAAAGCAACTGACTTTTGTACTTTAAACTTATATCCTGAAAACTTGCTATAATTATTTCTTAGTTCCAAGAGTTTTTTGTTGATTCTTTCAGATTTTATACATACGTAATCATGTTATCTGCAAGCAAAAACAGTTTTATTTCTTCCTTCCCAATCAGTATAGTTTTAATTTCCTTTTCTGTCTTATTGCATTAGCTAGGACTTCCAGTACAAAGTTAAAGAGCAGTGGTAAGAGAGGTCATCCTTGCCTCGCTCCTAATCTTAACAGGAAAACTTAGTTTCTCATCAAGTGTGATGTTAGCTGTAGGTTTTTTGTAGATGTCCTTTATAAGGTTGAGGAAGTGACCTTCTATTCCTTTTTTTTTTTTTTTTTTTGAGGAAGATTAACCCTTAGCTAACATCTGCTGCCAATCCTCCTCTTTTTGCTGAGGAAGACTGGCCCTGAGCTAACATTCGTGCCCATCTTCCTCTACTTTGTATGTAGGCCACCAGCCACAGCAGGGCTTGATAAGCAGTGTGTAGGTCCACACCTGCAATCTGAACCGGCGAACCCTGGGCCATCAAAGACGAAGATGTGAACTTAACCACTGCACCCCTTCTGTTCCTATTTTGCTGAGAGTTTGTGTCATGAGTGGGTGTTGGATTATGTCAAATGCTTTCTGTATTTATTGATATGATCATGCAAGTTTTCTTCTTCAGCTTGTTGATATGATGGATTATATTAATGACTTTTCTAATATTGAACTAGCCTTGCATACCTGGGATAAACCCCACTTGGTCATGGTATATAATTCTTTTTGTACAGTGTTGGATTTAATTTGCTCATATTTTGTTGAGGATTTTTCACCTATTTTCATGAGCTATATTGGTCTCTAGTTTTCTTTTCTTGTAAAGTCTTTGTCTAATTTTGATATTAGGGTAATGCCAACCTCATGGAATAAATTGGGAAGTATTCCTTGTGCTTCTGTCTTCTAGCAGAGATTGTGGAGAATTGGTATAATTTCTTGAATGTTTGGTAGAGTCCACTAGTGAACCCATCTGGGCCTGGTGCTTTCTGTTTTGGAAGGTTATTAATTATTGGTTCAATTTCTTTAATAGATATAGGCCTATCCAAATTGTCTATTCTTTTCTTGGTTTTTATAGTAATTTAATAATTACTTGTTTGCAGAGTTGTAACAAATACATATTAAGCTCTTCTTTTCATGGAAGCATTTATATTTCGATCATATAACAAAATCCTCTGCCTAATTTGTTTATGTCCTTTGCTTTACCAGCTTATTTTTATTCTATCCCACCGACTTAAATGTCTTTGTTCAAAAGTTTTCTTTAGGTTTTTCTCATCTTTCAGCCCTGATCATGGGTTTTTCTTCTTAAGAGGAGAACTGTCATTTACCGATGTCAAGCACGACAACGTAGAGAGTAACTTTGCCCGTATTTTGGTACTTTGAGTCATCCCTTTAAGAGGACTTAATGCGACCCCAAGAGAGAATTCTTTCCTTCACAGCAGAACAGTGCTTGGAGCAATAAATGGGTCACTTTGAGAGATATGGAATACATCCAGCTTATGACTCAAATTCTCTATATTTGAATCAGATTTTACCACTGCATAATTACATCTTCCATTCTGGACTTTATGCAGGAATACAAAATGTTGCTCCCTTACCACAACCATTTAGGAAAAAATACCCAGTTTAACGTAAAGTTTATCGAATATATATATATAAATATATATATTATAAAACTGACTGGCTGTAACCCAATATTTTAAATGTGTGAATAGACATATGGCAGTATTCTAGAGGTGCTCAATACACTAAAATTATGGAAGGAGAGTCAGGATTTATAATTACATTGTAACAATTATTTAATATTATAAAATTATAATATGTAATATTACAAATACAAAAATTATATATATATATAGTATTATAAGGAATCACATCCATTTTCAAAAAAGGGCTTTGCTCCTTCTGTCAAAGTATTGCTTGTTAGCATAGGGCACAACCAAATAAATAATGTCCAAAGAATGCAATCAATCAAATTATGTCAATAATATATTAATTCAACGTTTATTTTAAAAAGCATAAAAGCATATACATGATGATGTTAAAAGTAAGATAGGGAGTTCTATTGACCTAGAGTGACAGATTGCATTTTCCAGCAATGACTACGTTCTCTCCCATCCTACTCTTTCCATGGAGAGTTAGGATTTGTATTCTCTCTCCTTGAATTTGGGCAAACTTGTGACTATAGTATCAGTGACGTTATGTGTAATTTGAGGCTAATTTACGAAAGTTGACACAGCCTCCACTTGATGCTCTTTTGGGATATCTCCTCTTGGAATCCAGCCACCATGCTGCACAGGAGCCCAGGCTACAGGGAGATGCTCTACATACAGGTGTGCTGACTGACGGTCCCAGCCGAGGTCTCAGCCAATAGCCAAAATCAACTGCCAGCCATGTGGATAAGTGAGCAGATGATTCTAGTCCCTAGACATCAAGTCACACCTCAAAGCCTTCCCAACTGATGCTCCAGGCATCACGGAGCAGAGACTAGCTGTGCCCCATCTCCTGTGGGATGCCAGGAATATGCCTGTGTTTCCGGACTCCGAGTGTTGTGTTACTCACGTAAGTTCGGGTGGTTTGTTATGCCGCAGTAGTAACCAGGACAACTGTTTAACGCTGGTGGGGCAGACATCTTCCATTTGCTTCTTCATCCCCAGATCTACTTCCTACCTGTCTCCACCGTGCTCTCTTCTGTGTGGATGCTGACCTGCATGGACTACATCAACAGGGTCCTGTGCCCTCCAGTGTCCAGTTATGTCAGCCAATTTGCGACCCTGGAGGGAGTCCAGGGAGAGGGAGACTAGAGAGGTCAGAGGAATCATTCTTCTATCTTCTCTCTGAGAAGTTGCCTCAGGCTGTGGCCTTCAACTCCAGACACAGCTGCTCTCAAGGTAGCACACTTTACGTGCTTTCCTGGGTTCCAAATAAATATGCACTTAATATTCACTGCTGCCTCTCCTCTCATTCCTTGCAGTCTTGTCGGGGCATCATAATCTTCTGTTAGTTATTCTCTGTGCTGCGTCGGCATCCATTTTGTGGGCCTTTAACCAGCTCAGTTAAGCAAAACCAAACTTCCCATTTTACTGCACTGTTTAGATAAGGCCCACATCCTGACTTCACCCGACCATCCTGACTTCTGCTCTCACCCACCAAAATATGGGACAGCTGATACCAAAACACTCAAGTTCCCACCAGACAGTCAGTCCCCTGGGACCACCTGCTACCTTTCAAATAACCAGTCCCTCATTAGCATGGGAACCCGGCTTGGCTATGTCCTGGGCTCCAATAAAGACTCAGTTCCCTCCCTCCCTCTCCCCACCTGTTGGTTGAGGCCTCGCATTGCCCAACTTCCTGTTGGCCCTGCAAGGCCTGCTGCAGTTTCTTCCCTTGCACCTGTGAGTAATAAATTAGATTTGCCTTTGGCATTCTGCTCTCCTGAGTGTCATTCATTGTGCCCCACCAGAAGCCACCATAGCTTCATAAACCCTGTTCTACGGTACGAGTGGTAACTACTGCTACCCCCAGGTTCCTGCATCTCCTTGTGGTTCCCCTACTCCCTGCACATGACTCTGTAATTAGTCCTTTTGTAAAAACAAGTCTAAAATTATTCTAACATGAGTGTGCTATGTGTGCTACGTGCAATGTGCAATGAGTACAGCATGCGTCACTGAGTCCAGTGGCCCCTCTTACTAGATACCCAGCAAGGAAGATGTATATTAACTGTGGGTTCCAGGCCACAGGTTCATTCCAAAACCAGATTGGCTATTGGTAGAGGGACTCATATCCCACATCCTGGCTGGCCCAGGACTACTTTGGCTTACTCTCCTTTCCCACATCCTTATTAATAGTGTTCCTTTTCAATCTTTAATATGTATTGATTTGGATGATAAATATAGAGTCACTTTAGCTATAAACCTTCATCTGTGGGCTGGAGAGTGTGGAGAGAGCCCCCAGCCTTTTGGAAAGGAAGACAGGCCTCTAGTCCTGGAGCGGGAGTGGGTGTGATGGAAGCAGAGAGCCGAATAGAGGCTCAAGGCAGCGTCGCAGTTTTTTGCATTAGGTCGTTGTGTAGAGGTTCGGGCAGCAGGAGTGCGAGGGCACGCTACTGTCACATTTGGACCCAGAAAGGAGGACTGGGAGAGGGCACTAGGATTGCCCCCAGTGCTGGGCATTTGTATGAAATCTCCACAGTACTGACACCGTATATACCCCTAAGCTTCCTCTCGGGGGGTGGCCCCCTTCATGCACAACTATCACCCAAACATTGTGAAGATGGAAAGCACCTACTGTGTGAAATTTGTCAGAATGACCTACACTTGGGAGTCTGTTTTTGACTGTGGTACCTGGAGACCCCTATCTATCTTCATCTCTAGAACAGAAATTCTTTCTCATGTTCCTCATCTGGAAGCCGGTGGAATCTAATAAGGTCATCTATGGTTAACATTTTTCTCCTGATGAGTTTTTTGTACAATCAAGAACAAATATAAAGGATACTGTGGACTGGCTTGTTCCTTTGTCTGTAACCACACAGGCAAAAACCTAACCATTTTGTTTGCGAATGCTTCTTTTCAAATATTAGGGAGGGTTTGTATAAACGAAACATGTAGTTAATGGGGTCACAGTTATAGGTTGCCAGTTACCCTTAACAGAGCTGGTGTTATCACGATTTGCCAAGTCTTCTGGCTTAGGCACTCAGAGAGCAGTTAGGCGAGGCTTCGTTTTAAAACCGAGGAAATGTCCAGGCATTCCTTTGTGACTCTAATCAGTAAGAGTCTGCTGGACACCAAAGCAAGAGAACTGAAGTCAAGCTGTGGCTCTGGAATTCACCACATGCTCTTGAACAAGACTCAACCTCTTTGCATCTGTTTTCTCAACTCAAAAGGTGTTCTGAGAATTGAATGCTGTAACGTACATGATAGCATACAGCAAAGAGCTGGCAATGTTGCAAATCTTTAAATGTTACTTCAATTGTATACAACGCCGTGGTTTCAAGTTATCTTCTAGATAATAGGTGAGGAATTCCTTGCTTTATAACATGTTACATATATCCTTATACAGTAGCAGATGCATAGATACTCACTGTATTTTTGCTAAAGGAAAGAGAGTTGGAAGAAAAGAATAAATGAACAAAGGAAGGAAGGCCAACAGCCATAACAATGATATGGTTAAAAAATCTATAACCATTGAGATGAGTTGCAAATATGTTGTATGTGGATTAAGACTTTGTTATATCTTTTTTTTTTTCTTCTGAGGAAGATTTGCCCTAAGCTAACATCTGTGCCAATCTTCCTCTATTTTGTATTTGGGTCGCCCCCACAGCATAGCCACCAATGAGTTGTGTAGGTCTGCTTCCAGGAACCGAACTTGGGCCATTGAAGTGGAGTGTGGGGACTTAACCACTAGGCAACAGGGCCAGCCCCTGTTATATCTCTTTAAAGAATAGTTTGATGAAGATTTTTCAGAATCAATTGTCTTTGCTCCACATTGTACAAAGTACTCACTTAGATTGTGCCCCTCCTCCAAATGCAGGGTTTTACAGCAATCTTTTTTGCTTTTATCTCCAAGAAGATAATCATAAAGCAGTATTGTCCTACTGAGCTTATGTCATGTCATAATTATTGCTCTGTTAATAAATAGTTGTAGCAAGATAAATTGGAACATCAGCAGCCATCTGACTTAGGAGATTTGATTAAAACTGTAGGAGGCCAACAGAAAATGAAAGGGATAAACATTATTTTTAGGCCCCAGTCTCGGAGCTGGTTGTAGCTTAACCAATTTGAACAGTTTGCACTGCTCAATGAATCTATTTCTCGCAAGCACCTACGTGGCAGTCGGTTCCTCAGCCAACTCCCAACAGCCTGTTTAGTGGCTAATCCAACTGAAGCAGTCTTTGTAGCTACAGGGCAATGTGGTCAAGGGTCCCCCGTGGGACGGGCGGGAATACGTTTGTCTTTCTGGCCTGAGGCAGGGAGCTCCTTTCTCCCTTCTAATTGCTTCAATTTCCATCCAGCAGCGAGGAGAACATGCTAACTGGAGGATCTGGGTATGGAACGTTCACCTTGGACTGAGTTTAACAGAGACAAAGATTAGAGGAGGCATTTCTGGGATGAAGAAAAAGATAGGAGATGTTAAATGACTCTACAGGACCGTATGTAATAACACTGAGATGACTAACTTTCTATTCATCCCTCAAATCTCTTATGTTATTGAAAAAAATGGAGCTTTTGAAAACAAAATTATACACACAGTGTCTAGCATATATTTTTTATAATCATATAATTATATATGGTTATAAATTAATCATATAATTTAACAGCTACAAGAAATCAGCTATTTCAGTGTATAACTACAAACGAACTCTTTCTGTTTTTCTGATGAGCCCCCAAAGAAGCTTTCTACAATGATGCCAACTGTGCAAGGAGCAGAAAGTGACCTTTCCTCGCCTCACAGGGAAAAAGTTTCTCTCGGACAACTCCTGTTGACTCCTCTCGAGCTATTGAGCAGAAGACAATTCTCTCACCTCCGTGGTAGTCTTTTCTTCCACAGGTCTTGGCCTCTAATCCTGAAATTAGAGGAACAGACTCACTATCAGCCCTGCAGTAACATCGTTTTAAATGTTCGACTTTGGAATGAGAACCGTCCTCGCTTTAGTTTTCTTAGGCCTGGGGCTCATGTGGCAAGGCTGCCATCTAGTGGGCAATAGACTTCATTACACCTTGGAACCAGAAAGAAAGACTCGGAACAGAATTGGAACATGTACTCATGCCCATATGCTTACTCCTCCTCTTAGCTCTATTAGGGAGGTTTTCAGGTGATTTTAAGATACAAACAAGTCAAAGCACACTAACAGAATTCCTATTCTTTTTTTTTTTTTTCAAGATTGGCATCTGGGCTAACAACTGTTGCCAATCTTTTTTTTTTTTTTTTCTGTTTTATCTCCCCAAACCCCGCCGTACACAGTTGCATATCTTAGTTGTGGGTCCTTCTAGGTGTGGGATGTGGGACACCACCTCAACGTAACCTGACGAGCGGTGCCATGTCCGCGCCCAGGATCCGAACCCTGGGCCACCGCGGCGGAGCGCGCGAACTTAACCACTTGGCCACGGAGTCAGCCCCGAGAATTCCTATTCTTAATGACATTTTACTATGGCTAATAATATCTCCAAACTGCAGCCCTCGCGTTTGGAGTACTTTCTAGAATCCCAGCAAAACACACAGGTACATCCTTGGGCTCTCGTCTGTGGGAGAAATCAGGATTGCTGAAATTAGAGCGTGTGTATAGAGATTAGAAGCAGCAGGAAATTTCTTGTTTTACTGATAATTTTCAAACAAATTTAAACAGTTCATATAAACAATATTGGTGTCCTCAACTTCTTAGAGCATCACAAGGTATTGGTGAATTCACGCCAAAGACTTTTACAGAGAGAACTTTAGCTGAGAGGCAGTGTAGGATAGTGGTAAAGAGCAGGGTTTTGAAGCCCGACTGCCTGGATTTGAATCCTGGTTCCCCTACTCAGTAGCTCTGTAGACTGCGGGAGTGCTAGCTAATGTCTACGTGCCTCAGTTTCCCCATCTGGAGATGGGACTAACAATAGGAGTTACTTACAGAGATGCTGTGAGAATAAGGAAAGTTATGACATACAAAGAAATCCAGATCATTGTTTTAAAAAAGATCTGTTGAGTCCTTTATTGAAGAACCAGCTATAGCCAGTATTTGAGTTTTAAATTCTGCTCCATTTTATTTAGAATCATACATTTGACAGGTAATAAGGAAAGAAGCCTAAAACGTACCTGCATGTTTATTTTTCTTCTCTAGACGTCAGTCAAAGAAGGCGGCCTTGTTTTTCTGTGCTGAAAAATTGCATTTCAAGGTTCAATGCAGAGATATAGCCAAAAAAGGTAAGGGGGCAGAAATCTGGAAGCATGAATGTTATCAGAGTTTTTCAAATAGTAGGAGAAAAGCCAACTGGTTTGCAATGAAACAGCATCTGCTCTAAGAGTTTAGCTCTCTCTCCACCCTTTACTGAATTATATTCAATGAATCAAAATGAAGTGAAATGTCATATCTCAACTGCCTGAATGATTGGAAAAAAAAGGAAACAGAAGCCCATTTCATGATACATAATGAAATCATAGAATTTGGGGATAAGACATGCAGAAACCCAAGGAAGGAACCAAGTGAGTTAGTGGTGAAGGATACCACCAGAGGCGCTTCTCAACCCAAGAAAGACTTCAGCAGACAAAATGGAAGGTCGCTAAAATGACCTTTGGTTATTGGTAACTGGTTTTTTTAGTAAGCACTCATCAAGCCAATCATTTAAAACGTGTATAGTTTGGAGAAACCACCCCAGCCTTGCCAACACTGTTTACTTATATAATCTCTGGACTCTGCTCCTCTTGGCAGGTGTAAGAGCTGATATTTACTGGAGATGAGAAGCGAGGCCCAGTGCAGGTAAATTATCCCTGCATCTTGGAGGATTCAGCCAGAACTAAAAGCAAGGAGCCTACAAATGTCCTAGAGAAATGATTCCTATGGGTACAAATGTTTTTTAATGTGGGCTGGAGGAAGCTCCCATGAGCACTGCAGAGCAGAAACATTGAAGATTAGAGTTGACAGTCAAGGTGACCACCTTTCTACTCTTGCTCTTCTCAGAACTAATCCCTCAAATAACCATCAAATAACCATCTACCCAGACAACTACCAGCTGTAGCAGAGACCTTTGGAGCCCTACATGATTTTCCCTTGACCCACGTCTGACTTCAGCAGCAGCTGTGGTCAACAGTTCCTATGCACGCTAACAGTGTCACACTTGGACGCTCCACTGTGCTTTCACAACGCTTTCTCTAAAACCAAAGGAACTTGCTCAGGAACTGCAAAAGAATTCATTTCCCCAAGGGAGAGTATTCCACAATGGGAGCTTGGAGTCCTAGGAAAATGCCCCAGGCACCCATTTTTTGATGGGGCAATTCTGAAGTGTGTTCTGCAAAATTTCTCAAAAGGTCTTCAGCGGAACTGAGTCCCAGTTGCCCACAGCCACAACCAACTCAGAAAAGAGACACCTTTTAAAGCCCTTTCCTTGTCTTGTTCTCCTTACCTTTCTCTCTTGCTCCCTGGGATAACCCTCCCCCACCAAAATAGAGCAAAAGAATCCACCTGCACTTGAGTCCTTGTCTCAGGCTCTGCTTGTAAAGGAACCCAGGCTAAAACTCCACATTATGGTTTGGATACTGTCCACACCCTCCCTCTCACTCACTCCTCATCGGCCAGGAGAAGCATTTAGGAAACACTGTGAACTTACCCTGGCTTCTCTGCAGTGAATCTTCGGCCATCTGGTACCTCTTTGGGGAAAACAAAGCCTATGTCCAGCAGCGTTGACCATATTCCTTTGCAAAGCTACAAACACCTCTTTCAGGATGGGAAGCAAGAGCTAGAGGGAGTTTACTAGGGACCCAACTCTCCTCCCTGCAGGTCACTTCCCAGGCATGGAGCAAGGCTCCGGGGCTGCCTTCCTACGATAAAGCCTTGGTGTACGTCTCCATGTGCCTGCATCACAGAGTGGTTTCTCTGAATTACTTCACTGTGTCTGGACCCTGGGGGGAAAATATCATGCTGTAGCTTGCTCCTTCACACATCTAGTTCACACTTGTTGCAGCTAAACCAGACATTTACTTGAGCAACCAGGAGCATAACTTTTGCTCTTTAAGATACTCTGAAGCCTGGTTAGAGAGGTTAAAACCTTGATAATAGTCATAAATAGTATTCTTTGCGGATTCACACAGATATAGGCTTATAAGGGACGTGGTGCATATTTAGAGTCAGATAGGTCTAGATTTGAAGACTGGCCTAACTATCAACTAGTTATATGTGGTTGACACTGTGATGATCCACCCAGAACTCTCTCCAGGAATGAGAGACATTTTCTCCCAATGACTGGGAGTCTGCCACAAGACAGTTTTCAGCTGTCACTATCTCCAAAAGTTACTCCTGGTCATCCTTTGGTAATCCGTTGCCCAAGGTCACACCCCTTCGTGGGGCAGCTGACCCATATCATCCAATGGCTGGTTGACAGGCATCTACAGAGACCTGGGCATCTCAGCCCAACTCTGAAGGGCCCAAGCGCACAGCTGCCCTTGGAGTTGGCTGGGGCCTTTGTTGAATCTCCATCACAGCTTACCTTCTCCCTTAGCCTATCTTCCATCCTTCCCGTCCCTACTAAAGGTGTTGGTTCTGAAAATGCGCCCTAATAAGTTGTCTGCATGCTAACTCCATCTCAGAGTGTGCAGCCCAGCACACTCACCCCATGGCACTACATGACAGGGCTTGGTTGAGACAGGTGAGGTCCTTGGAAAAGCAACACTGCTGCCCTACTTTAAAAAATATTCTTTTAATGTTTGGTCAGCATTTACTCCACAGGGATGGGATCAACACTAACAAGGAGTGTTTTTATACTCTTGTTTTTGCTTTTTTCTGCTTCTGCCCTAGGGGACCAATTACACTTTCCAAATGATGGTAAGGAATTTAACATGAGTTCTTGGATTACTGGTCAAGAAACTTTCCAAGTACTTAGATAATGTTTTAGTGCTGGATACAGTCTGATACCATAGGAAATTGTCCAGGTATTCCACCTCTTAATCCATTTTGGACTTATGTGTATGATCCTGAGAAAGTCATTTAAATTTTATGAGCCTTGGTCACCTCAGTCATAGAATGTACATAACTGCGTCTTCCCCACAGAATTATGCAGATGAGTCAATTAAATGATAATATAATGTCCTCAGCACAAAATAGCACAACTCGACATGTTAGCTTACTTCTCTCACCTTCAGTAAACTGAGCGATTTATACTTTTTTCAGTAAGGTAAGAAGTTACAAATTGTTATAACATAAAAATTATGGTCACTGTAGGCAGGATCTGATTATCCTGTGGACCTTAAGTAGACAATGACTTCTATCTATTGGGAAGGTGGAGTCTCCCCCAAGGAGTGAATCACAAACATCTCCGGATAGTGTTTGGCGATTTTCATCATGTCAATGGCCAGAGTCCATGCTGAGCTCTTCACTCAAGATTTTCTTTTTGGGGGATTATATCTTTTAACAAGAGAGGACATTTGCATCACGGCTGCTTGTCAGGTTGTCATAGTGACTTCTGCTTCTGCTGATAATCAAAGCAACTTTCTAGAGGCAATATTTCCCCATATAAACAAAGAATGGTGAAGGAATAGGAAGAGCGATGATAGAAGGTAAAAGGACACAGAGATAGAAAAAGTCGTTTTCTTGAATTATTCATTCCATAGAGATACTGCTGGCCATTTTTGTTAATCCTAGAATTATCTGATCTCCAGGCTCCAAAACAATTGTTTATTTCCCTGAATCTCTCTAATCTGAAAAAAAAAATGCTTAGCATAATTCACACAAATGCTATCTGTGTGTGCCATGAGGAATTGCAAAACAAAAGAAGATTCAGGACTTCTGGGATCCTGTGGCTTATCTACATAAATTTCCGGGTGCTAGAGATCCAGACATCCAATCAAACTTCCCAGGGTCACTTTAATGGAGTATGGAACATGGGAAGAAAATTCATCATTTATCTTTTGACATGATAAAAATGTGCTCTGAATTTTTTTAATGTTCTCATAAAATCAGGGAGTTATTCAAATAATCATTAATACCAGGAAGGAAAAAGGAAAAAGGAAGTGATCACTCAACCTGTAGAGAATGACAGATTAGAGCGAAGTCAAAGGTCAAGGTTACGTGGGTATTTAGATGGATGCCCAGCCTGGCTGCTTCTCGCACTTGTCATTTGAATTGCATTTCTCGGTCTTTTCATTTCCTCTCCTTTTCTCTTTCAAATCTTGACAACTTTCTTTATATTCATCATCAAACTATCACACTATTAGCTTTTTAAAAAATTAACTGAAACTGAGTTGAAATAGACTCATTCCCATTAACAGCACCACTGCCAGAGGATATTTTGAAACATGATGAACTTTCATTTGATGCCACTCCAGTTTGGCATCTTTTATGTTTATTTCCTCTGTCTGCTGAGACTCATCACCCTCACGACTCACTCAGATATGGTTCTCATTGTAGTGACTAACATGGGGTGGGATGGAGAATTTAGGCTTCTCAAAACTTACCTGCCTTGTATTCCACTCCTCAAAGACCAGGTTTTTAGTTAATTCTCAGGCTGGAAAACAATCTAGATAACTCTACAATAAAGTATCAATATTTCCAGTCCCCTCCCACCCCCTGAGCCCAGTGAAATATAGAAACTTTATCCAACACAGATTTTTTTCCCCTTCCCACTCCTTCATGCTGTTATTGTCATATGTCTACATGCATCTTTATACGTATACGCTCAACAACGCAGTTTTATAATAATTTCTTTATGCCATTGTTTTTTAAATTGTCTTAAGACAAGAGAAAAAATGTGTTTATACTTACGTATTTATTTACTTATGAGTATATTTTTACTTAATCTTTTGTATTTTCTTACATAATTATATTTAATAGTGCTCTTTATTTCTTTGTGTGGACTCAAATAGCCATATAGTGTCATTTCCCTTCAGTCTAAAGCGCTTCCTTTAGTATTTCTTGTCATAAATGTCTGCTAGCAGTAAATTCTTTCAATCTCTTTATCTGGAGAGATCTTAATTTTGCCTTCAATTTTAAATTATAGTTTTGCTCGATATAGAATTATTGGTTGAGTTTATTCTTTCAGCACTTTGAATATGTCACCTACTGCCTTCTGGCTTCATCTTTTTTCTATCTGCAAATTTCAGTGTGGTTACCTTGTTCATGATAAGTTGGGGGGTGTGTGTGTGTGTTAGCTGCTTTTAAGATTTTCTCTTTGACTTTGTTTAAGTTTTGTCTGGATGTGGATCTCTTTGTACTTATCTTACTTGAAGTTCATTAAGCTTTCTGGATATGTGGATTAACGCTCTTTTTTTTTGGAAATGTTTAGCCATTATTTTTTCATATATTTTTCTTCTCCTTTTTCTCCTCTCTTTGAGACTCCTTTGTACATGTGTTAGTATGGTTAATGTTGTCCCACAGGTGTCTGAGGCTCTATTCATTTTCTTCATTCTTTTTTCTTTCTGTTCTTCAGATTGGATAATCTTTATTGATCCACTTCAGGGTGGCTGATTTTTTCTTCTGCCAGCTCAAGTCTTACACTGAGCTATTCTAGTGATTTTTCATTTCAATTATTGTGCTTTTCAATTCCTGAAGTTCTATTTTGTTAATATTTATAATTTGCATCTCTTTATTGATATTCTCTACTTGATGATCCGTTGTCATCATACTGTCCTCTAATTATTTGAACATGGTTTCCTTTTGCTTTTGAACATATTGTAATAACCACCTTTCTTTGTCTGCTAAGTCCAACATCTGAACCCCTTCAGAGATTTTCTATTGCAACAGATATGGTTTCTTCCTGTATGTTGGTCAAATATTCTTACTTTTTCATATGCCTTGCATTGTCTTGTTGAGAACTGGATATTTTAGATAATATATTGTACACTCCCGATTCTGATTTTCACCTCTCCTAGGGGTTGTGGATATCACTGTGTTTTTTTTTTTCACTTGTTTACTTGTTTAGTGATTATTCCTAAACTAATTCTGTAGAGTCTATATTCTCTGCAGTGTGTGAACACTGATGTTTATGTTTGTTTTTCAAAAAACTTTATTCTTATTTTTATTTTTAATTCTGCTTCCTAAGGGTTATCCCTGGGTCAGCATAACTTAGTGGTAAGTCAAAGATTGGTTAAAGGAGTGGTGGGAAATTTCAATCTCAACCAGGTGTATGCAATCCATTTTCTGATTTTAGGGAAATGCAAATTGCTAAGTGCTTAGAGATACTCATGCAATCCATAAATATTTGTAAGGCCCCCACTATGTGTCCAACCCTGCTAAACTGTGGGACTATAACAGTGAGTAGGAAAGTCACCATGTCAACCTCCATAGAGCATGAAATTTCCTAGGCATGATAACAAGAGGGGAAAAATTCACGACAGTCCATATTCAGGGAGTGGGGAAGATATGAAGAAGGGATAAGATAAGGTTTTTTTCTGTCTTTTTAAACTTGGCTGTATTGCTGATTTCAAAATTATTTTTCCCTAAATAAAGCTCAAAACAACTAGTGAGATATTCTGAACTATTCAAAGCAATGATTAGAGTTCCAAAAGGAAGTCAAGGCATTTTAGGACCTCTTTGGTTTTCATTTATTTGCATATTTATTTGAGTCAGTGACTAACATGGCAAACTGCCACCCCCTCATTTCTTAACCTGTGATGGTAGAAAAAGAAAGCAAAGAAGGAAAAGGAATCATCTCCGTTTCTTTTGTGTCCACAACAAGCCTCATCCTCCTCAATGTATTACCCACTCAAATCACTGTGCAAATCATTGCAGTCTATCCAGCAGGTATAATCCATAGCTATAAATATGGTATTGCATGCATCAAGAAACTACAATATCAAGGAGCCAAAAAATGACTTGGCACAGGAATGTCACAAAGTATGGCAGATTTGAGACACATTGAGTGGATTTGATTGTTTCATTACGGAGACCAAGAGGTATTACGGATCAGAGAAAGATTTACATTTTTGAAGTGATGAATTGTATAGTTATTCACAAAAGAATACAGATAGTTATATTGTTTCCCATTTTAAAAGCAAAAGAAGAAAAAGACACTCATAGAAATGAACCAAAAGGGAGGTCTCTCTTGCTTTCAAAGATCTAATTTTCGTTTACATGTGATTTGTCCATTTTCCCCCCTAAATATGCAGGAAGAGCTTAACTTCAGGAGAGACAGGCTTGCTCAGGAATTGATTCTCCAGCTTCATTGTGGAGGGACCTTTCAGCTGGTAGAAAATCACATTTTTGCTTCTAAGTGAAATGATTTGGCTACGAGGCATAATGAATGGTAATTTTCTAAAGGAATATGATTTTCAAAACAAACTTCACAATACCATGTTCAGTAGGTTCCTTTGTACTGTAATTAATGGAAGAAACTTCCCCAGCTGATCCTGTGACTCCTGAAGCATAATGTTGTTTTATCTCAGGACTTGTGATGGGTCGTCGGCAGGTATCAGTCCAGTGCAGGAGGGGGAGGAGTCTTAGCGTGAAATTAGACCCAGCTCCCCTTAGAGCCGAAGAGATACTGGCAGTTTAGAAAGGGAGGAATGTGTTTTGCTGGGGATGAGGGTGCTAAGAGAATTGGCTGACCCTGGAACCGCATACGCAGCCTTTAGAACTGCAATCTTCGGTCATGCTTCTAGTAAAAACAACAACCTGGGAAGCTGTATTAATTTTCTATTGTTGTATAACAAAATATCAGACATTTAGCAGCTTAAAATAACATGCACTCGTTATCTCACAGCTTCTGTGGTCAGGAGTCCAGACACAGCTAAATTGGGTCGTTTGCTCAGGGTCTCATGAGGCTGCAATCAAGATGCTGACTGGGTTGCCTTTCTTTCTAAAGCCTGGGTTCCTTTTCAAAGGTTGTGTGATTATAGGCAGAATTTATTTTCTTGCATTTGAAGGACTCAGGCCCCCATTTCCTAGAGGCCAGCCGGCATTCTCTGCTGCACAGCCCTCTCTACAACGTGGCAGTTTGCTTCTTCAAGGCCAACAGGGAGCGTCTCTGCTGCTGCTTTTCTCTTACCCCTGAACCCTCTTTTAAAGAGTCCACATTAGGTCAGGCTCATCCAGGATCATCTCGCTTTTGATTTTCTCATAATCAACTGACTTGAGACCTTAATTACACCTACCAAATCCCATACCTCTCAGAATATAATGCAAACTAATCACGGAGTGACATCCATCATATTCACTGGCCCTGCCCACACTCAAGGGGAGGGGATTACACAGGGCATATGCATTAAGGATCAGAAATCTTAGGGCTATCTTATAATTGTGCCTACCATGGGACTCAAGATGAGGCAGCAGAGTAAATCACCAAAGCTGAGGAGGAACAATGGAGGTAAACACTAAAATCTCGCAGGAAGAGACTCTTTATTGGACACCAGGGCTTGACTCGAACAGGAGACTGAAATAGTAACTCAGAAAGACCAAGACTATGAAGAGACAAGCATGGTCCTGGAAATCAGACTAGAACAAAGGCATTAGGGTCATTAGGAGTAGCTGTAATTGATAGAGCAATAGGGTCAGTTGTTCTATCTAATCTTGAAGTGAGAGTGATATGGGGTTAGCACCAGAGTATCATCCAATTTTAGACCTCGTTAGGGGTTAAGGATGAGATTTAAATTTTATTAAATAAAATGTGCCTGAATCAGAGTAGGAAATTTGGAAATGTCTGAGTGCTGCCTGCTAACTACTTTAAATCCCTTTGACTTCCTAAGGGAACTGTGTTTGAGAGAAACAATAGTGGAACTTTGACTCAAAGCAGCCCTTCATTGATATTTGAGAGAATATTCAATCCCATATTGTAGGCTGTCTCATAAAAGCTGAACTGGAGAATTGGGCTAAAGCTTGAGGCCTAAGTAGAAACTGCTAGGCTCTGACTATCTCTTCCCCACTCTCAACTGCAAATCTAAAAATTTGGGACCAATGTGATCAGACAAATCTGAAGAGAGAGAGAGAGAAAAAGCAAGAGAGAGAGAGAACACTTAACCCAAGGGCTCTGAGTCCACTCAACCTCCACATGGAATATAAAAGGAAGTTCAAAAGACTAACTGATTGTCACATGGACAGTCCTACTCTGAGGGTGAAGTTGGCAGGTCAAGATAAAGGGTGGAAGCTGGGCTCATACAATTAAGCTATCGCAGCCTTGTCCATTATTACATATGACCTGCTCCAATGAATATCCAGGGTTGTGACACAAGCGTAACCTCTCCTGGTGATAGGAGAAGTTAGGAAGTTTGTCGATTGAAGAATTTTGCCCCTTCTGGATTAGTGGGGAGGACCTGAAGATACTAAAAATAATGAGAATATTTTTTTTTATGGGAGCTGGCATAGGGAGAAGAGCAGACAAGCCTTTGGGTGGCAAAGAAGAGATCAGGCCACTTTCAGGAGCATTGGAGCTGGCAACAAGCTGTTTATGCTGACACTTAGGTTTTCTTTGCCCTTGGCCTGGTGGGTACCAGGTAAAGGAGCAATAGAGTCTATGCAAGCTCCACTCATTACTAGAAGGTTGTTCTTATTGTACTATCTGCTCTGGTTGTCACTGGGTCGTCCTGCAGTGGAACTCAGGGGTCTGAGCCCAATTCTCTAATACCCAGTTTTAATTCCTTCATATTAGGTACCGTGTGGTGTGTTAGGTACTGAACTAAAATCATAACATTGTGATATATACAAATTATGTTGTCATATTCTGAGTGCTGTACTTAAATTAATTACAATGTTGTTTTTGCTCTTATTGGTGCTTTAAAATGTCTCTTGCAGTTATTTAAAATATATATAAAATGCTTATTTTTCAGAGTACAAAATGCACGTGCTTACTGAAGAGTCTTTGGGAAATGCTATAGTGTGAAGATGTAAATAACCACAATATGCAAACTTAACACCTTTTAACCCCTTTCTACTTTTCATTAAAAATTCAAGTTTTTAGTCAATGAATCAATAATGACCTTGACTTGAACTTGTGAAACTAGCATGCTTTCTGAGGGAGAATGTATGTACCTATGGCTGGTGGGAAAGAGCTTTGGTTCATGATAGTAATTGAAGTGAGCCACTAACACATGTAAGAAATTGTGCACATCTCTTCTTATTTCCTTTAGGACAGATTTCAAGAATTAGAATCCCGGGTCAAACAGTAGGAAGCTATTTACACCTCTTGATAATGTTGTCTTGATGACCACTTTTATATGTCAGCTTAGCTAGGCTATAGTCTCATTGTTCAATCAAACACTAATCCAGGTGTTGCTGTGACAGCATTTTGTAGATGTGATTAAACATCTACAGTTAGTTGATATTAAGTAAATGAAATTATCCTCAATAATCTGGCTGGGCATGATTCAATTAGGTGGAAGGTCTTAAGAGCAGAATTGAGACTTCCCTGAAGAAGAAGTTCCTCTTGTGCACTGCAGCTTCAGATCCTGCCCCAGAGTTTCTAGCCTGACCTTCCCCTACGGAGTTCAGATTTGTCTACCTAGTTCACACAATCACTCTGGTCAATTCTTGTATATACATACACATATTTACATACATGCAATATGTATATATATGCCACACATATATGTAGCACACACGGCTTGTATACATATATGTCACATGTATGTGTATATGCCACATATATGTCATGTATACACATATATGTCAGATAGACAGAGAGATAGATAATACTGGTTCTGTTTCCCTGGTGGAACTCTGATTGATTCAGTTGCCAAATTCCTTTCCAGAAATATCATATCCATAGTTCATAAGAATGTCCTACTCAACAATCCTAACCAACATGGAGTAGTATAATTCTGTAGAGATGAGGACTCATTAACCAATTTTGATTGGGGATCTGATCAGAATGATGTTTCAATTCGTAACCCTGATATGGTGACAATTAGCAGGTGTACTAAAACAGAAGATAAAGAAATCAGGGGACCTGAAGAGAAGTTCACTGTCGCAGCTCATAACAATGAAATCCCAAATACTCAAGGCAGATGCAGTTGATAACATGTATCCATTAGGATTCTCATCTATTCTTTTTGTTTTACTCTACAATTATCTATATAAATTAAAACTGAATCCATAAATGGCTTACTCAATTGCTCATCCAAGTATTAGTGTTATTAAAAGACTTCCAGCTCCTATTAAACACACCCCAGGTAAATTCTTTGGTCTACTTATCTGTTGTGGAATGTAACATCATGTTTCTGCATTCAAATGCATTCAAA
Source organism: Equus quagga (assembly GCF_021613505.1). NCBI lineage: Eukaryota > Metazoa > Chordata > Mammalia > Perissodactyla > Equidae > Equus > Equus quagga. The sequence goes on from NC_060267.1 coordinate 161,743,202, forward strand.
CAGGCATTTATCAGACTTTCTTTGGTTTACAATTATCCATGCTTTATAAAATAATCCTTGGTCTCTTCTATCAAAGAAGAAAGCTTGGAACAAATGCAAAGCAATAAGTTAGGCATAGATTTGCGTAGCAGGAAACTCATTCACAGACCTTAGGAAGGTATGATAAATGCTGTGTGTATAACCATTACTGGAGACACATCACTCTTGGGGGCAAGGCAAAGCAAGAGCAACTTTAATTTTACCTTTCCATTCTCTTACTAAATCTCCATTGTGGGGCAAATTCTTCCCTTGTCTCTGGATCAAATTTCAGGCAGCCCCTTGACTTTTCTGGTCCCTCTCCAGTAAAACCAACAATTCTGCAGTCAATTAAAATCACAAGCACACTCTCAGTTTAGTAATTTAGAAGTCCAGTCTCACACGTAGTTAAAAATATTTCCTCCTCTTGTCGTTCAGGCATCCTGCAGACAGGAAGGTGGGAGTCAGGGATGAGGGTGTAGTTGGCATCTTTTCCATATTTTATTCTTTCTCTGTCATCTGACAAACCTTGCTTCTGACCCTCCCAGAGCTGGAGCAAGAGAAGGAGATGCACTAAGGGGGAAAAGTTCCCACTTAACATGTAGGTTTCTACTTACCTAATTTCAGTGCTCTTGAGATTTGGCAGGCATTTAAAAATGAACTTTCTGGAGGCACTTAACTGGGTCATTGGAGATATCTCACTCGCCTCATTCGTGCAGAAATTTTTGACTTTTCATTGCCTGGATGAAGGAAAATGTTTCTCTAGTGTGACTGGTATCTTACTGCCTTCCGGCCTCTACTAATCCAACAATACCTCTAGGCTTTTCTACTTATGCCCAGCAGGCTGCCATCTTGGCCAGAATTTAAGAAGACTCATGTGAAGTCCCTTGCACACAGCCCACATACGATCTACCAATTGGGGGACACTCATCTATCTCTTTCTCTGACAAATTCCAGCAGTGCAGGCTAATTCCAACACAGTAGCCACATCCCCTCTGCCCCACCATCAGATCAGCTAGCCAACCAGTCTTTCTTAATGGTTTAGATTTCTCAGGCGAGAGAGACACAAGTCCATTCTGTGTTTGCAAACTCGAAGGAACATCTCTTTCTAAGTGCTTAGATTGAAGCTTTTTTCCCTAGTTGTGATGGGAGGGGTCTGCACTCCAACTACTGGGGAGGGGATGGAACTCACAGCACACATTTTACAGTTCCCTCTAAAAAGACCTCCACTTCCCTCATCTCTAAATTTCTACTCTTTTATATCTTTGTTGTCGGGGAGGAGCTGTAGCCACTTCCTCTAAAAAATTTTCATCGTAGTTGTTTTGCACTCCATTTTAGAATGCAGTAGCCATTGAATTAAGGCAGTGGTTCTCAAAGGGTGATCCCAGACTGGCATTTTCAGCATCACTGGGGAGATTATTAAAAGTGCCACTTCTCAGAGCCCACCCCAGACCTTACTGGATCAGAAATTCTAGGGGTGGAGCACAGAAGTCTGTGTTTTAACAAACCCTCCAGGTGATTCTGCTGTATGCTCACATTTGAGAACCACTGTTTTAAGGCATCTGCTGAAACTCCGCTTAACATCCTCTCACATGTGTGCTTGGCTGAACTTGTCCACCCACTTAATCTGTTTCTCATAATAATTCATATGTTTACAGATTCAAAAAGTAGCTATAAAAATGATAAATCATAATTATATTTTGCTGCAATTAGAGCCTGCTCATTATCTGACACTCATCACACCTAAATCACCATGAATTGAAAGTTTGGCCAGCAAGGGCAGCTGGAGTAATGTGTCATTATCCTTCCTCTCCCATCTCCCTAGCTCCAGCTTGCTCACTAAATTGTAAAATAAATTATTGTTTTGTAAAATATTGCATTAATTTTTTAGCTTTGATCAGACTTCTTTGTGTTCTTTTTGTTATTAAGAAATATCATCCCTTTATTTACTTGCTACCTTTTGTAGTAGTCTCTTAGGTCCTTTTGTTGGTATAAACCAGGTTCCTCAACTTCAGTACTATCGACACGTGGGGCTAGATGATCCTTTGTTGTAGGGACCTATCCTAGATGCCAGTAGCATCCTCTAAGTTGTGACAACCCAAAATTTCTCCAGACATTGCCAAATGTTCCCTGGGAGTCAAAATCAACTCTAGTTGAGAAGCTCTCATTTAAAAGGATACTCATCAAGTCCCCAAATACATTAAACACGACTTTGATAGAGTCCATACGTTTTGAAGACTGAGAGGAAATATTTCATTTTGGTCAGGGCTTCTAATTCCCATAGAGATAATTTTGAAATATTTTAAATAGTATTATTTTGCAACTTGCTATAAAAAATGCATCTTTAGATTGCTGAGCAAATATTTTTAAGTTCATCTGATTCATATCATCAATTAAGCCCTTAGAATCATTCTGAGAATTCACTGTCTGAGAATCCTCATTTATAAACACAACAAGCTCCACAAAACACAATTACTATACATTTTCTCAAGGAAGGGAGTGGTGGCAATATCGTAGACTGTTGATTTAAATTGTCTTCTTTTTTTCTTCTTTCATTAAGTGGTAATTCAACTCTTCATCTTTCGTGATTTTCTTTACTCACATCAGGCAATTATTGCTGGCGATTATGATGTTAATGAGTTGTGCAGAGCAGACGGAAAAAATGAAATATATTTTTAGGAAGTTAAGTTAATGGAAGCAACAACTTGAATGCATGCAAAACGCAGGCTGCTTTCTTATTGTGCCCTGATTGATTTTATAAGTCAGGTGTTCATATGAATAGATAACCTTTACTTAGCGCCGGGAGTATTTTGACAAGAAATTTACTCTGATGAGCCATAAAGGAAGTCTTTTGTGAGCTTGCCTGTTCTGCCTTGTGTCTGATATTTTTCTTTATATTGCTTGAGTTAATTTTAAGGCCTCCAAATCTAAGCAGAAGATGCTGATCGACATGAAAACCAGAACTCTTTTCTTAGCTCCTTTGTAGTTGAATTCTAATGGTCTTGACATATTGTGGTATTGTTCACCAGGGTGACATAAAATACAATCAAACACACACACAGATGACTACGGAAAAGCAACCCCAGATGACAACACATATCAATAGAGTATTTTCTTTTACCCTTTTCTTCTTGTTCTTGAGTGACACAGCAACTGAAATAACTTTCCTTTTTCAATGCCTTTGATTCAATCAAATGCGTTTCCCCCTCAGAGGAGGTTGGAATATTAGCACTTCACTGTCAAAATCCCCTTTGTTTCTAAATTAATACCCAATATTTACATACCAATAAGATGAATCTTAATATGTCAAGACTCCCATCTTTCTCAACTTTCAGTCTTACAAACTACATTTTTTCTGGATAAACTTTCAAATTGAGATGCTTTTGAAAATATTAGACATCAATGATCCTTGCCTTCCTGGTGAGGAGATTGGAGATGAGAGCAGCAAGCTAGTATAGGTTAGCCACCTTTTCGTTTTCCCCCAGGTAAAAATATTTTCAAAAAACAATATCTATTATTAGAAAAAATCATTTAAAACCAGAGAGGGCAAAAATTTCAAAGTAAGAAATTTTTCTTAAGTCGAGAATGCATTTGGCAAATGTAAAAATAAATTTATGATGTATAGATTATAGACATCAATGTTGTCCAAAAGAATTTTCTGAGATGATGGAGATATGCTGTATATGCACTGTTAAACATGGAGCCACTAGCCACATGTGGATGTCAAGGACTGAAGTTTTAATTATACATAATTTTAATTAATTAAAGTGTAAATTTAGATAGGCACATGTGGCTAGTGGCTACTGTATTGGGCAGAGAAAATATATATGGCATGTATTTGTATATTTTTTCCTACTTTTCTCATTTTACAGAGAACGTGACACTTAGTTATTGCTTTATTTTAAACTGCTTTATTGGTACCATACGTTATAATTTACTCATTTAAAGTGTACAATTCAATGACTTTAGCATACTCACAGTTGTGCATTCATCACCACAATCAACATTAAAATATTTTCATCACTCCCCAATCCACCCCCCATCCCTGACCTCCAGCCCTAGGCAACTGCTAATCTACTTTTTGTCTCTATAGATTTGCCTGTTCTGGACATTTTGTGTAAATGGAGTCACACAATGTGTGGTCCTTTGTGACTGACTTCTTTCACTTGGCACAAAGTTTGCAAGATTCAACTATGTTGTAGCATGTATCAGTATTTCACTTCTTTTTATTGCCAAATAACGCTTCATTGCATGGATATACCACATTTTGTTGATCTGTCCATCACATGATGGACTTTTGGGTTGTTTCTACCTTTTGACTATTGTGACTAGTGCTGCTGTAAACATTCATGTAGAGGTTTTTTGGGGATCTACATTTTTACTTCTCTTTGGTATATAACTAAAAGTAGAATTGTTGGATCATATGGTAATTCTACATTTAACCATTTGTGACACTGCCAGACTGGTTTCCAGTATGGCTTGACAAGCAGTACATAGGTCCATGCCCGGATCTGAGCCAGCAAACCCCGGGCCACCAAAGCAGAACGTGCGAACTTAACTCCGGCACCACCGGGCTTGCCCCAAGTATTTCTTTATAGCCCTTTTAATTTCTTTAAGATGATGGTTCCTTAGGGCTGGAAACGATGGTAATAAATGAGGCAGAGATGTCAGAATGCACTGGCACAGCCTTGAGTAAGGATTTAAAAGTCTATAAAGTTATGTTAAAATGGATTATTAAGTAAGATGTATGAGACTAGAGAACCCACCAGCTAATTATATTCCCAGGGAAGGCCTGGAAGACACTGCCATCATGAAGATGATAAGGAATGCACTAGGGAGAGAGACACTGGCATCACTGAGAAGTTCACTGGTGGCTATTCTCTGCCATTATACAAGTGGGCTTGCTTGTGTCAACGGGTATAATAAGGAACCAGGATAGAGTGGTCAGATGGCAGCACTAGGCCACCAGAGATAACATGAATGTGATTTCATGGTGGACAGCCCTGCCAACATGGCCCAGAGAGCCTTGAGCTGCTACGCTCTCTGGCAATGGCAAACAGAGCATGCTGTGCCTGGAGGTGAGATAGATGGGTAGCCAACGACGTTGTTTGTCTAATACAAGAACAAAAAATTAAAAGTGAGTGAGCAAGAAGACGGATGAGAATCATCAAAGGGGAAAATCACAATTCTCAACCCAGCTTCCAAACTTGAGCAAGCTCTCAAAGGCATGAGACAGTTTTCTCTTTAATGGGAGGACATTCCAAGTTCCTTTGAGGGAGATCCCTGCAATGACACAGCAAGAATATATAGTAGCAATTTTCCCAAAGGACTTTATGGCTATTTGCCAGAGTAACTCTGGAAAGGAGAATACTGAGGTCTTTCAATGGCTGATATATATACAATCTCAGATGACACTGAAACCAGACAGCTCAAAAATAGCAACATGCTCCCTTTGATAGAGCAGGAGCTGGCAAAGACCGGGTGATAAATAGAGTCCTGGTACGTTATTTAAAATCTTGGATGCACTGCAGCAACAAGGGTAATAGCTTGTTCCACTAAATCTACTGTGTAAGGCTTTTGTTGTTGTTGTTGTTGTTTTAATTGCAACTGGATACCACCTTGAAGAAGCATTGACTTAACAGAGTGAATTTAAATTGAGGCATGGGCAGTGGATGTGAGTGGTGTGAGGTGTGAGCGGATATTGATGGTGCCCTATCCATAGCCCCTCAGCACACAACTCAATAGCTGCCAGTTACAAGCCCCTGCAACTCTTTACCTGAAGCTGTTCGGTCCACAGGCTAGAGGTGTCAGGGAGTAACCGCCCCACCCCAACAGCCTTCCAACATTGATTGACAGGCATTGGTAGACAAATATTCCAGCTACCTTGCTGGGGTTAGTATCTGGGCATGTTGGGATAACTCTGAGGTATGTCACACCATTTCTCTGAGTCTTCATTGCCTACTGTTGGTTACCTGTACAATAACACACCCTTCACTTGCTTTCTTCTCTTCCCTGACTCACCTCCCACTTCTTTACAGGTGCTTTCTAGAATCGCCTCCCAAATGAACTACTCATACCACATCTGCTTTGGAGAAACCCAAACTAAGATACTTTTACTTCCGATTCAGTCTCCCTGACTTTTCTGTTCGTGTTTTTGGAGTAAAATAGAAGCCCTGAGGGAGCGAGGGCTGAACAAAACAGGAGAGGATAGTTGAAAGTTGAAGGCAAGCAGGGAAAATAAAGTGTTCTCCAGTGGTATTGTGGGCCCACCTGCTCAGAAGGGAGGAACCTGAAAGAAGAACTGGCTCTTGATCATTTTGCCCCATCCATCACTCACCTAGCCTCTAAAGCAACCCACAAAGAACTCATGCGGTTACCTGAAATTGTTAGCACAATGTAAGGTATGTGCGGTGGTTAATTTTACGTGTCAACTTGACAGGGTGACGGGATAGCCAGATATTTGTTTACACATTATTGTGGGTATGTCGTGAAGGTGTTTCTGGATGAGATTAGCATTTGAATCAGTGGCATATTGCCCTCCCAAATGTGAATGGGTGTCATCCAATCCACTGAGGGACTGAGTAGAGAAAAAAGCCAGAGGAAGGGAGAATTTTCCCTCTCTGTCTGACTCCTTGGGCTGGAACACTGGTCTCCTGCCTTTGGATTAGGACTTAGACCATTGACTCTCTTGATCCTGAGGCCTTTGAACTTGGACTGGAACTACCATCAGCTCTCCTGGGTCTCCAAGTTGCAGCTGGCAGGTCATGTACCTTCTCAGCCTCCATAATCAAGCGAGCCAATTTCTTGTGATAAATCCCTATTGGTTCTGTTTCAGGAGAACCCTGTCTAATACTGTACATCAATTGAGGAAGGAGGTCAGCTGCAGATAACAGAAAACATGGCTGCAGTCACTTAAGCATATGAAGTTAACTTTGATTAAATGATAAAAAGTAGTAGTGACAGAGGTAGTTGAGTCCAAGTCTCTTCCAACTGCTTAGCATAATGTCAAGAACCCAGTCATTTTCTTTCTTTCTTTTTGTTTTTTTTTTTGAGGAAGATTAGCCCTGAGCTAACATCTGTCACCTAATCCTCCTCGTTTTGCTGAGGAAGATTGACCCTGAGCTAACATCCATGCCCATCTTCTCCTATTTTGTGTGTGGGACGCCTGCTACAACGTGGCTTGATAAGCAGTGCATAGGTCCGTGCTGGGGATCCAAACCAGTGAACCCTAGTCCGCCTTAGCAGAGTGCACGAACTTAACCACTACACTAGTGGGCCGGCCCAGACATTTTTTATTTTTGTGCTCCAACATCCTTTTGTGTTCATGCTTTCCACCTCTTCGTTGCAATATAGCTGCCATACCTTCATCTCACTTCTATTGCAGGAAGAGAGAAGGTCATACAGGAAGGAATGGTACCTATACTGAGAAATCTAAACTTTCCCAGAAAGCCTCAACCATTTTCCTTGGCTAGAATTATGTCCCATGGCCATCTCTAGCTGCCATAGACTATTTTTAACTGGGTACATTGCCACTCTGAAGAAGGAAGAAGTGATTGAGGAATTAATTTTAGGTCGACAAGTATCACCATCTTCCACATAAGGTAAGCACAAGCAAAACTCAAATTATCTCACAGCAGGGTGGATACATCCCTCTAAGGTCATTTTGTAAAATCAATTTCTGAAGAATGGACCCTAGAGCTAGGTATGTGACTATTCTACTGGCTTCATGCAATTAAAGGCCCGCCTACATTGTGCGTGTGTAGTGGGGAGAGATACTATCTAAATCTAAAAATAAGATGAAGTAAAAATCTAGGACGACGTTATAAAGAGGAGAAGGATCCAGAAACAGAGAGATAAGCAGAAGTCATAGAGCTCACTCAACAATCCAAGTGGTGGGACAGCAAGTACTTTTCACCCAACCGCATAGTTGGCTAAATTATATTTGATCTTAGCTAAAGGACCAAGAAGAGATAGCTGGCTACACTTAATCACAGTGAGCAGAAGAGTTTTCAGGTGGGCCTCCTGAACATGATTTCCCATTTGCAGTCTAAGTATGAGGTTGAATGACTTCAAAGACTTAAAAGTAAGTTCGCAACTTAAGAATTTCTCTCCTGCCTGCAGGAAGACAGTCTTAGCCACCACATTCTATTTGTGCATATATTTTGTGTCTGTGTGTGTATATGCATGTCAGGGTGAACATTCACTGTCACATAAATGGCACTTTTAATGTCACGCTAATTTTCACTTTCCAAGGGATTTCTTCGAGAAACCACTCCTTTGCACTCACCTGCACAATTCACTCGTAAGTAATGAAATCCCCAGGAAGACATAACATCATTATGCTTCTGTTCCTTTCTTACTTTCTGAAATATGTACAGTGACACTTTTGATCTCTCCAGAGACAACAAAAAATGCCTATGGAGAGAAAGAGGATTCTTCCAAGATTCATAATTTGTATTTTCTCTTTATGTGTCTGTATCTCTTGCTACATGTACAGCACACACATGACAGCGTGGAAAATATAAACACAGCTTTTCTAATTTGGAATTGAAAGTCTTCTGGAAGTTCATTGGGATGGCAATAAGAAATGCATGCTCATACATTATTAATCTCTTCCGTAAAGAATGGAATTTACAGTAACATATTTATTGCTTGTGCTCCTGAGATGCAGAGACATGCGCCTGTGTTGCCAGGCACTTTAAAGCAGAGCTGTTCCACTTCATACTGATGACACTGCAGCATCAAACAAGCACCAATGACGTTGCTCAGGGTCTTCCAAACGAATTTCTAGATTTCATTATCAAAAAAATTGTCTGCCCATTTATACTGCCTGTCTTAGTCCAAAATGATAGCATGAACTGGAGTGACTCCTAATCTATTTGTGTAGGGATATCTCACAGATTACAATGAGAATCGTAGAAGTGCATTACAGAGTTCCATTACATTACCTCACTCACTGTCTTTCCAGAAAAAAAGAAAATTCTAGGAAGAGCGTTTGTTATTGGTTCATTTTGTTTGTTTTGCAAGAGGTCTAGCAGATTTGTATTTAAAATTTCCTGCTGGAAAGGATGAGCATGGTTGCACCAAGTTTTCTGGAACACTGGACATGGGGAAAAGAAAATCCAGGGTTTCCAGTTGTATCACCCGTGCTAACTGTGATCTCATAGACTGACTCAAATTTCCACGAGAATGAGTACAGTTTGCATACCTTTCTCCCCATCATGTATTCAAGGGTACTGTAGGTTTGGTGTAGGTTGGTTCGTTTGGGCTAGATATTTCAGCCTAGACTTGTTATAGAATTACCTTCTAATCAAAGATGCTTTTCCTAGGAGCCCCATGAAGTTGGCCTTTCTATTAGATTGGCCATACGTAATTGTTAGTTTCCTAAGTCAAAGTGGTTGAATATAGACAATTTCATTTGGCTCAGCCTAATACTTGGCCCCAAGTAGAAAAATAACGCTGAATGAAACATGACTGCCTCCCTTCCTTAAGAGTCTACTCCGGAGTCCTGTCCTCTGAATGGTCCCAGAGAGAGCATTCTAAGTCGTCACCTAATTCTAGTTGCAGGAGATGCAATACGGCACAGGGAGTTGGGAAATTATGGCTCAAACCATGGTTCGTCCATTTCTATAGCTTTCAGTTATTTATTATTAGTGGCTCTCATGTTATTCATCGTGGCTGTCATGGATTTCCATGATGTTTTAAAATATGTTTTCAAATTACTCTGGGGAAAGATGAGCATATGTTAATCTTACAGATAGCGAAACAGAGACCAAATGTGAGTAGAATGACTTTCCTACACTTATCATTAAGCAGTGACGATGTCAGAGTTTCCTCCTGTCAACCTCAAGTCCGTTTTCATGCTCACCTGCTGCCCCCTCGCTCTAATAGGGCTATCGATTCTGTAACAGCTCACCCTCAACAATGCTTCCATCCCCATGTTTAGAGTTATGTAACTTCACTTCTCCTCTCTAAAATGGGAATATAGTATCTACTTCATAGGATTGTTGGAAGGATTAAGATAGTTAAGATATGTGAAATGTTTAGAATTGTGCTTGTATTGGAAAAGTGCTCTGTGTGTTAACTCTTATCATTAGAATTTTTATTCAAAAGCCTCCAGCTCTGGGAAGCTGAAATTTTATGGAAAACCTACACTTGAATTTTATTACAGTGAGCTTTCATATTCATGAAGTCAACAACATGAAAAACACAACCAAAGATTGATTATGAGTAGGTATATTGCATTCTGCTCTAATAGGGGTCTTATGTTTCACTATTCAGGGAGTTCATCCATATTCCTCTTTGTTTATAGTCTTATGTTGTGCTGCAGAATAATTTTAGAGAGTTGTAAAAAAGCCAAGGTGTTTATCATAGCACCTGGAAGCAAGCATACTGTGGGCAGGTGCTGACAAACCGTTCTCCATCCCGGGTGCCAAAACACCTCAGCCCTTTCCCTGCCGCGACCCTGGTCTTGGACATCAACAAGGCAGCCCCTGCCAACCCAGCAGGCTGTTTGATGGCTCAGTGTTCTAGGAACTGAGATTGTGAGATGAATGTTCTGGCTGCATCTCACAACTGGCACTCTCTACAAGGCCTATGGGATCAGAGCTGTTGATCTCTGGGCTCCTTGCACGATGGCCAGGTATGAAAGGCTCAAAAAGGCTTGATGGGAGCAAATTGGCACCTTCAGAATTACTACCAATAGACCACTCCTTCCAAAGACCAAAAACAGTACATGACTAAGACCGTATTATTAGTCTGCTAGTAGATAAGTCATTGTCTTGTATACAAGTCATTTGTACTTTACCATTCACGTAACAATCGCTGCTGCTGCTCCATACATGTATTATCAACAACTCTTCGTTCTCTGGTTACCAACAATTTGCTTCTGGCTTATTAAAAATATTCAGATCTAACTTTTGAAGCCGGGATGGGTCAGATGAGGATCTTTCTGGCGGGACACTTTAGGAAGCAGTGAAGTCAAGTAGATACTGGCTGGATCATGGAGCGTCAAAGCCAGGAGGGGAAATGGCCTGGTTCACCAACTGGTTCTGTACAGCTGTTTGTACAAATGCTGTTTATAGACAGGTGCTCATGGGGATGGGGGTGCCTAGCCAGGGAAGAGATAAAGTTTGAAGACAAACAAATAGAAGAGTGGATTATATTTATGTTGGGATGGTGAAGTGATAGCCTAGGTGGAGAGAGCAGTGAGGGCAGAAGCCGATGGAATTTGAAATGGTAAGTTGAGGAGAGAAGCTCAAAGCTTGTGAGAGCCAGCCATCTAGGATGTAGGTCAGCAGAAGCCAGGAAAGTAGCATGTTTTGTTCACAAGGCAAAGGATCAGTGAATTTTCTTGGTTGTTGATAAAATAGTTCCTTAAAGAAATCAAAATTTTAAACTTAAAAGTTACACCAGAAAAGTCCCTGAAGAAAATGGATTGGTACAATTTTTAATAAATGACATTTCCTCCAAATTTCTTTTCATGAATTAAAACTAAAGGTTAAAAAAATCAGTGAAAAAGACAGGTAAAAGTTTTAAGATCAACATGAGTGGGAAATACAACCTCTGCTGAACAAATATCAACAAATTTGCTTTTTTGATGCAAGAAGCAAGATTTGATAAAGGCTGGAATTCCTGTTGATGCCTAATAAAAGGTTACCAGATTCTTGGGGCTGACCTGGTGGCATAGTGGTTAAGTTCCCGTACTCTGGTTAAGTTCTGTATCCTGGAGTTTGCAGGTTCAAATTCTGGGGGCGAACCTAGCACCACTCATCAGGCCATGCTGTGGAGGTGTCCCACATATAAAATAGAGGAAGATTGACAATAGATGTTAGCTCAGGTGAATCTTCCTCACAAACAAAAAGATTACCAGATTCTTAAGCCTGGAAAATTCAGTGTTGCACAAACTTAAACAGATTTCTTAGTTGCAGAGTTTCTCAGAGTCTTTTAAAAAAATTAATGAGTTTCATCAGTTTCTAAGAGGTGTCTATAGAACACATTCCCCAAACTTATTTGATAATAGAATCCCTTTATAAGACCCATCTGTAGGGACTGATATTTTCCCAATACATTTTAAGAAATGTTGTCCAAGAGGTCTCAGCAATTCTCCTTTATGAGTCTTGGGATACCTTAATAGACTTCAATAAATGGCAGGTATTATTATGTATGAAGCACTTTACACATATTATTTTTAATTCTTACAACTGTCATGTATGCAAGACATCATTATTGCATATTACAATTAAGGGAAGAGAGTCAGAGAGGTTAATGGATCTACTCAAAGTCACGAAGCTGGTAAATGATGGAGCTGGGTTTTAAACACAAAGCTGCCTCAATCTTCTGACTTTTTTTTTTCTGTACAAATACAATTCCTTTGTCTATAAATATGATGGAATGTCAGAGTTCCTCACTCTGTGTTTGTTTTAGAAGGTGGTATCTTCTGTACCCTAGAATTAATTATAATAAAGAATACCCTTTTGATAAGCTTAATCCTTGATTTAAATGGCTATTGTACAAGGTGGACTGATTAAGGAAACAGAGGAATGAAATCATTCTACATGAAGTGGAATGTAACCAAATTTTGTTGGTGAGTAAGACTTGAAAGTTATTTTCAAGGCTGCATTAATGCATCCTCTACTGGCTTTCCCCTGGCTCGTGCTGTTCCTTTGCCTGATTCAGATTTGATTTAATAAGCAACAGCTTAAGAAGAACCATTTTTGAAATGTCCTCGCAATGCTCAGAAACATGTTCAACTTGAAAGCGTCTTGGAGATTTTATTGAACCAGAAGGACCATATCCTACACAGCTCTTACTTTGCCTTGAAATAAAAGCCTCGACTTTTCTTGTCCTTGCACTTTTATTTGGAAAGCCTGGCCTACAAGTTTAAATCTGTTTTCCGATGGGAACAATCCTTGAAACTTTACCTTTGCTTCAATACATTAAGTGCTTGGCCAAGCACAACTACAAAATTCAATGATCTCTGCCTCCCCAGCCACACCTCTCTAGATAACAAGGGTCTTCATATTCCAGATGGATGGTTTCTGAAGAGAATCGTTCAAGGAATAAGCCTACTTTCCTGATTCTGGGGCTATCACGTTGGAAAAAACCAAAAATCTTCTTTCATCTCAACTGCACTGTGAAATTATTTTCACTTTATTTCGTGAATTCAGAATGCCTGATTATTATCAACTGCTCCCATTTTCTTTCTTATGTGACACAAACTGTCTTCGAACCCAAACTTTCACTCCTTATCTCGACTCTTTATTTCTGCCATATGTGTGGGATCCTGAAGCTGTTAGGTTGTATCTTTGACCACCAGTTTCTGGTTTCTAAACAGCTAAGGACCTGGGAACACAGGTTGAGAAATTCATCAGAGATTTTGGGATATTCAACCACATTTACTACAATGGGTCTTTAAATGGAGCAATCTTCCATTGCTCCGTGAGAGGAGGTGAGAGAGGTCAGGAAAAAAAGGAGATAGTGACTTCCAGGTTGCCAGATGAAATGCAGAACAGTCAGTTAACTTTGAAATTCAGATAAACAACAAAGAAAGTTTTGGTATAGATATGTCCCAAATATTGCATGAGACGTACTTATTAAAGAATTCTTCATTATTATCAGGAACCCTAAGTTAAGTGTCTGTTCTGTATTTTTATTTGTTAAATCTGCAGCTCTAGGAATGGGAGAAAGCTAGACGCAAAGGGCAAGAGGAGGTCATGAGTGAGAGGAACTGCACCTGGAACTTGAAGGAGTTGGAACAGAAGGACTCAAGAGTCAAAGATGACAATGAGTATGGGCATAAAAAGGGAGGAGAGAAAAGTATATGAAGAACTCATACAACTCAACAACAAAAAACTAAACAGCCCACTTGAAAAATGGGCAGAGAATATGAACAGATATTTTTCCGAAGAAGATATACAGATGGCCAGTAGGCACATGAAAAGATGTTCAATATCACTAATTACTAGTGAAACGCAAATTAAAACTACATCGAGGGGCCGGCCTGGTGGCTGTAGTGGTTAAGTTCGCACGATCTGCTTCTCGGTGACCGGGGTTCACTGGTTCGGATCCCGGCTGCAGACATGGCACCGCTTGGCAAAAGCTGTGCTGTGGTAGATGTCCCACGTATAAAGTAGAGGAAGATGGGTATGGATGTTAGCTCAGGGCCAGTCTTCCTCAGCAAAAAGAGGAGGATTGACAGTAGTTAGCTCAGGACTAATCTTCCTCAAGGAAAAAAAAACCTAATTAAGAAAAAAAAATACAATAAGCTGTCAATTTACACCCATCAGAATGGCTATAATTAACAAGACAAGAACTAGCAAGTGTTGAGGAGGATGAGGAGAAAAGGGAATCCTTATACACTGCTGGGTGGGAATGCAAACTGGTGGAGCCACTATGGAAAACAGTATGAAAATTTCTCAAAAAATTAAATGTAGAAATACCATATGGTCCGCCTGTCCTACTACTGGATATTTATCCAAAGAACGCTAAATCAACAACTCAAAGAGATTTATGAATCCCTATGTTTATTGCAGCATTATTCACAATAGCTAAGACATGGAAGAGACCCAAGTGCCAATTAACTGATGAATGGATAAAGAAGAAGTGGTGTATATACAATGGAATACTCCTCAGCCATAAAAAAGACAAAATCAGGCCACTTGCAGCAGCATGGATGGACCTTGAGGGTATTATGCTAAGTGAAATAAGCCAGACAGAGAAAGACAAACACCATATGATTTCACTCATATGTGGAAAATAAACAAACACGTAGATAAAGAGAACAGATTGGTGGTTAGAGGGGAAGAGGGAAGGGGGTGTGGGAGTGGGGAAAAGGGGTAAAGGGGCACATATGTACAGTGATGCATAAAATCTAGACTATTGGGGGTGAGCACGATGCAGTCTATACAGAAACTGATATATAATAATGTACACCTGAAATTACACAATGTTATGAACCAACGTGACCTCAATAAAATAAATTTTTAAAAAAAGGAGAAAAGAAAATATGCTTCTTAATTTCAAGAATTACACTTCATAGGAATCTTTAAGAAATAAAATGAAAATAACCTAATCATTTTTATAAACAAATACAATTAGTTAAACATCAAATGATAATGTTTTATCACATTGTCATCTAGAACGTCAAATCTGAGCCTTTGTAAATTTTGAATTCAAACTAGTAGATTTAATTTTTAGAAATCATTTCTCTTTTTACATGAAATAATGACAGCAGAACTGTATTTTGTAAAGTTTAATTTTTTTAAATAAAATTGTCTTTCTTTGGAAAATAGTTTATGTTCCAAGATATGTTACCAAGATAGTAATGTTTGTCCTGTATATTCCTCCCACCCCTATTCTGCTCGCATAGCTGATTCTTTTGCAAGGAGACCTCTGAGATGTTTTGGCCTGGCAGAAAGCTTCAGTTCCCTGAACTAGTCTCCCTGACCAGGAAAAGCCTAAAAAGATAGTGCTAAGAGAGTGCAACTGGAGAGAGAGAAAGTGGCCCTGAAAGCTATAGGCATGAAGGAGGGAACTATTTCCGAGAAAAGAAAAAAAGAGATGGAGGCAGCGAATGGGAGAGTGGGGATGGGCCTGTTTCCTGGTGGTGGTGCTCCTCCTGTGGACTGATAAGGGAGTACATTCTTCAGAGTGTGTCTGGGGAGGCTCGTCCCTGAAGTGGACAGAGAGATCCCCAGCCTTCTAAAACATGTCAAATTGCTTGAGCACAGTCAGGCACCCTGAGAATGAGGCCTGTAATGCCACACTGGCACCCATGATGGACTGATGACTGATGCCTCAGGAGCTTCCTTATGTTCAGAAGTTACATAAAACCCCAGAACCTTTATATAACACTGGGCAGGGGTGGGCCGGGAGAGGCATGTCAGGTAATAACTGTGATTAAATTTCCCAGCAGCACAGCAGGATGAGTCAGAACTAGGTTGATTCAAGGAAAATAAAGAAAGTAAAATTTCCTGCACACCTGTGGCCTAATATTCATACCTACTCCACGTATTTGCTTCATCTGAATTCCACATTTATCAATTACTCAGAGGAAACCTTTTAATTTTTTTCTCATAATTATGCCTAAGTTATCATGATGCAGAATACCAATTTCATACATTTGTTCCTGAGATATTGTGGGTTCCAGAGAAATTCCCAAATTGCTTGATTTTGATTCAACTAGGGCAGACTCTAACTAATTGTGTCTCCTCGAAGATTTGGAAATAATTGAATCTCTGTTTCTGTCTTTTGATCCAAGTCCTAGAGAATAGTTCTCAATATAATAATATTTTCCTAGCATTATTTCAGCAGTCAAACAAGAATATAATCCAAAAAGCCCCCTGTATTCACAGAGACAATGCTCTTATGATGAAACCACAGAGAGAAGTTGTAATTAATGCAAGAAATAATGCGAACAATCTATTAACATAATCTGAATGAAATCCTTGCACTGTTAAATGCAGACACTAAGTGCTCATATAATACTTTATTAATTAACAAAGTATTTATCCACAGGGAAATGAGGATAAGAGACCATACACTTTGTCAGACTACAGGAAAATGTATTAATGCTTCATAAGAAATGCATACAATTCAAACAATAGCATGATTATCTTTTTAAAGCAATTACATTTAATCTCAGAAGAAAGAATAAATACATTAATTCTTTTATGTTCCCTGATAAGCCACCAAGATACACAAGTGATCATTTTCTTTTCCTACAGCTCTGGAGGCTGGTGGCAATCCAGTGTGTGCCGCTTAGACAACTTATACAGTGAAATACCACTTAGCACAGGAAAACACATTATGAGATTAACTGACTTCTGGCTGAATAGAATTCTCTTCCCTGGGAAGCCGTGGTTTGTACTTGACTTTGCACATTCCTTTCAGCTTTGAAGACTTGGATGATGAGAAAGTGTATTGTCCATACATAGTAATTATGTTTGGTACTGAATTCTAAGACTTTATTCATATCCTGGTATGCTGGGCTGCACCAAGTGTGATTGTTGAGAATGTTTTTCGCCTTGAAAATGCCAAAAAGAATGAAGTCAAATAGTTAGCTCCATGATTTCCTTCTCTTGGCCCCATTCAGGCTCTCCTTGGCCTTTCAGAACTGGGAGCTGGTAAGCAGAACGCGTACCCCTTATCTACATTAGCGGATTGTGACTACTATGCAATGATCTACCCACAGGCCACCCGGCCACCAACAAATGAGAGGGAACTTTGGCCAACATGGCTCTTGTTCATCACTCCTAAGCAACCATCAGACTTTCACGGCTCCAGTTTCCAGCTCCATACCACTCCCTTGCCTGTCAATCTCAAAAGGCCTGCTCCAACTTCTATCATAGTCTCTCCACAGATGCTGCCTCTCTTGATGCTGACTCTTCAGAAATAGCCCGTCCCAGTTACTCCTGGACCTGAGATCCACTTACTGTGTCCTCAGATGTTCTCACCCCTCATTGGATTTGCAACAAATAGATGGGAGCTGCTGCAAGACTACAGAGAGATTGTGTGGCCCATGGTCCATGTAGTTCTTGAATAAGAGAGCATTTGAGAGGATAAGAATCAAGGGGCCTAAGTCCTAGATGCACGTGATGTGACAAGAAAATAATTAAACTCTCCAAGGCTTCTGTTTCATAACTTTGTAAAATGACAATGCTGATTATTTTCCTGTTGTTTCCCAGGGACTGTGGTGATGGATAATTATTACAATTATATGTGTGAATGTATTTTAGAAAAGTACAGAACGTCAAACAAATGCATTGCATCATTGTTTATATTCATATGAATAAAACAGTTTCAGTCAGCCCTTTGTAGTATTTTTCCTAAAACATGCCTGTCACAATGCCCCATGGGGGAAAATGCTGCAAATGTTGTGTGATCAAATATGTTTAGCAAAAACTGCCTATATTATCTCCTTCTAGGAGATGGACAATGCTTGTCAGCATATTAAAGGCTCTGAAAAGTCCCATCAAAAAGACACTTGTTAGGAGCCTGCTTAGTGGCCTAGCGGTTGAGTTTTCATGCTCCGCTCCACCGGCCCAGGCATCACCGGTTCCCATTTCGGGCATGGACCTACACATCGCTCATCAGGCCAGGTTGTGGTAGGCATCCCACATATAAAGTAGAGGAAGATGGGCACAGATGTTAGCTCAGGGCCAATCTTCCTCAGCAAAAAGAGGAGGATTGGCGGCAGATGTTAGCTCAGGGCTAATTTGCCTCACAAAAAAAAAAGAACACGTTAAATTTTGGTTAATTCAATGTTTACTTACTTCTTTGACCATTGAATTTTTTTAAAAGTGTTTTTAAAAAAGTTAAAACTTTAATAGCTAAAGCTGTTAAAACTCCATGAGAGGGGAGATACGAAAACACAAACAAAACAACAAGAAGTATTCATGGAACTTGTTTTCTCTAGAACATAATTTAAGAAGCCAGGTCTGAACTATTTTAATTATGACCCTGAAACAAAAAGTAAAGACATCATAACTTCATAGCTTTCAAAAGAGAAGTTGCTTATTTTTGCACGCATATTTTTAGGACAAAGTTGGAATTGTATTTATATGAAATAGAAATGTACCTGATCTCTTCTCTCTAGAAGGATTCCCATCAACTCTTTTAACATTATGACCATAAAACCCGTACTGACGTTTCTGGGGAAAAGGCCCTGAGACGGTCGGTCCCTCTCACCTTCCTTGTTGCTGTCGTGACCTTCCTTCCAGACCACCTCTGACAAAAAGCACCAACACCAGAAAGAAGGAGCTGAGGGGAAACGTGAGCAAATCCTTTTAACCAGTCCTGTGTCTTTAGAGGCTAACTAACTCGTCTTAGGCCATTCGGGCTGCTAGAACAGGATACCATAGACTGGTGGCTTAGAAACAACAAGCATTTATTTCCCACAGCTCTGCAGTGTGGAAGTCCAAGATTAAGCTGCCGGCAGATTTGGTGTCTGGTGAGCGTCTACTTCCTGGTTCATAGACAACCATCTTCCCCCTGTGTCATCACATAATAGAAGGAGGGAGGGAACTCTCTGGGGTCTCTTTTATAAAAGAGTTCTCATCTCACTCATAAGGGCTCCACCCTTATGATCTATTCACCTCCCAAAGGCGCCACATCCTCATACCAGGGCTAGGATTTTAACATATGACTTTTGGGGGGAAACAAGCATTCAATCTATAACATAACTCTACCTGAAATCATTCTCAGTTCTTCTCAGCTACTTCATCCTCCCACCAAAGTGCAAAACACAAGATCACTATCATTCTCAAGATCAAGCCACCAGACCGGAGAGAAGGGCCAAGTTTCTGTGTATCTTTCCACTTTCACTCTCTTCCTTTCCCTTCCAATTTCTTTGGTTATTTTTCTTATTGTATTTCTTCTTTTGCTTTCCTTTAGTTACTATGTTTCTTTTACTTTTAAATATCACTAATTGTACGATATACCATGGATTTAATAAAAGTGTGGGGGAGGGGAAGAAGATACATTGATTTTACATGGCAATTCTGGGATGACTATTGGTTTTATAAATTTATTTGTATAACAGACAATTATAAATTGCTTATTATGCACCAAACGCATTTCTAAGAACTTTTCATTTATTAATTCATTTAATCCTCATGATGACTCTATCACAAAGAAACTGTTATTGTCCCTGCTTTACAGATAAGGAAAGTGAAGCACAGAGAAATAAGGAACTTTCCCTATATCACACAGCAAGTAAGTGGCAGGGACCAGAGACAAACCCAGCAGTTCTTACCGCCACCCTGTTCTCCCTCAAAAAAATTCTGAACCTCAAGAAATGGAAGATTTTAGTTGAGAAATTTTCATCTTTGTTGTCCGTGTCACAAATTGCAATGAAAATCAAGAATGACATAATAATTTAACCCACTTGAATTATTTAGTCTTTTATCTTACAGATATTTATCAGGCTCCTACTATGTGCATTCCGGTGTAGAAGGTTCTCCTTGGAGGGGAAGAGAGGTTCTCCCTCAAGGTAGTCACAGCTGTGCTGGGAAAAAGATGTACACACGTAAACCGAAGTACAAAAGAGAAGACTGCCCTCTGGGTTGTGGCCACGAATGCTGGTTATAGACCCTGCTTTGGGGCTTCCAACCTCCCGAAGATCACACAGTGGCAAGCAGTGGAGCGAGGATTCCAGCTCTGGCCATCTGACCTCAGAGTGCATGCTTCAAACCGCTACCGTGTCCTGTCTGCTGCTGTTCAGGAAGGTCTGAAAATTCTGCCAAAGGATGCTGTGGTCCTGCGGCATGAGTTCTGTGTAGTTGGACTGGTGGTGGTAGAAGAATCTTCATTTTTGGCTATTTTGTTTGGAAACAGTGTCCAGAGTGTCACTGCTTGATGGGAAGTACCGCTGAAGTTAAAGTTCGAGAAGCCAGAGTTGGAGTCCGAGAATCACGAAAATCTCAGAGCCAGGAAATTGAGAACAGTAAAGCTTTCTGGCCACTGACCATGGGTCTGCGCCTGTTGCTTCACTGCCGTTGCGTAAGCCCGCCAGTTGCTGAAACACGCTCAGCCCTTTAATCTATTTATTTGATTTCTTTATTTCTCATTTCAGACTTGACTGTTTACTATTTTTCATATGTAATGATATATATAATATAATGTTTATAATCTAGGTTAGATTTACTCAGTTCAGAATGCATAAGAATTTTTACCAAAAACAAGTGTCTGCCTTATAGAGTCTCCATTGCAGCTTGTTTTTTCATCTGCCTCATTTTTAAAATGAATTTCAAAAATGCCTTGGGGGGTACTCTATTCAGACAGAGAACCTCTATTAGTAGTTTTTTGACCCAGTAAGCGGCAGTGATATCATTTCTAAGCAGACATAATGGGTACCTGATCACAATCCAGTAACAGGAATATGAAGCCAGTGACACTGAACTTTATTGGCAAGCTGGAGAAAGTTTTATTTTCTATCATTGATAAAGCTGCATGGTATATTTTCCTGCACACACAGCAAGCTGTCCAGGTAATGGAGTTTGGTGTGGTTCGAGGAATGTGTCACCTGCAGTTATAGATAACTTTTTCCTTGTTCATTCTGGACACTGGTTTTACTCAGGAGGGACACTGAGCTTTGTGTGGTCAAATTGTGATGTCCCAACACCTTACACTGATGGCTGAAGCCATCCAGCATTATCCCTGCTCCTTCCTGTTGGATAACTTGATCTGGGAGACTCAACTCTCTGACTAGAGAACACATTACGCAGAATTGATTTACGGGAAAATTTTAGCCTCAGGGTAGAAATGAGGCAGTCTGGCACATTTTAAGGATAGTTACATAGGAGGAGGAAAGGCCTGAAAAGGATTGCTTGAAGTAGCTAAAATCAGAATTATAATAATTCTAACACTAGTTTCCAAGTTCTCTTTGGAGTCACTGATAGTATCTATAAATTGTACTCATTAGAAGTCACTACTTTACGTCAGTGGTGGTAGAGAATTAACCTGCCTGGAAGACCTCACATTCAACATGACCAGGACTCATGTCCTCAGGGAGGCCTTTTGAAATACATCTAGACAGATGGCCCTGTTATGTGCTCTCAGTGAGCCCTGTGTTTCTTAGCAGTACTTATCACAATTATAGAAATGATTTAAAACTGGCAACACCAGGATCTCTGTTTCCCAATCCTGTCTGGTGTTACTCCTGTCGCTACCATTCAAATAGTCCATTTGACTTCCTTTTCCTTGGGGGAAAGTCTGATGACCTGTCCTGCGTCTCTCTTGATGCCCAGGAAAGTACTTTTATTCTCTTGAGATGTGTCACCTTCTGGCTGGAAAACTGCTCTCAGCTCAATTTCGATTAGTTTTCACCATATAACTACCACTCTCACAAACAGATCCAGTCCTCGTGCCTTCAATCTCCATGTAGGGTGACCAACCATCCTGATATGCAGGGATGTGGGACTTTCTGGGCTGAAAGCAGAGAAGATCTGAGCAAAAATGAACTCGCTGTTCACCTCATTCTTCAGGACACCAGTACACGACCGTTATGTACAACAAAATTTCTGAGGGTTTGGGGATAACGAAGACGAAATAAAAGCACAAAAGAGAAAACAACATAATCTTAGAGATCAGACCTCAGAGTAGCTAAGAATTTGGTCCTCTCTCCCCTTATCTTTGGTCTGCAAAACACAACAAACCCTAGCAGTTCTAAAACTACAACCCGTCTTCCAGGGATTGAAAGCATGATGGACTGAATGTTTGCATCCCCCCAAAACTCATATGTTGAAATCCTAACCCCCAATGTGATGGTACTAAGAGGTGGGGCATTTGGGACATGATTAGATCATGAGGGTGGAGTCCTTAGGAGTGAGATTAGCGACCTTGTAAAAGAGACCCAGAGAGCTCTCTCCTCCTGTCTCCATCATGTGAGGAAACAACAAGAAAATAGCCATGTGCAACCTGGAAGAGGGTCCTCACCAGAACCCGAACATACTGTCATCCTGATCTCATATTTTCAGCCTCCAGAACTGTAAGAAGTAAAATGTTTGTTGTTTACAAACCACCCAGTCTATTGTGTTCTGTTATAGCAGCCTGAACTGACTGACAGAAAGGTTCCAGGTAAAATATTCAGGCAGGCTTCAACACGAGAGAGCGTGTGTTTGTCTTTTAGAAAGAGGCCTCTGGCAGCAGTCAAGGTAAATAAAGGAGCGGATCTGGAGGCGCATGGAAATTATCTTTCTGTGGCTTAATACTATACCTTGTGCCAACTGGGCACTCAATAAATGCCTGTTGAATCCAACCATAAATACCCTAAAAATATGTAAAGAGTACACTGAAAAAAATTTCATCATGAAAGAATTTTATCATCTCCAATAATAAAAGGCACAACGTTAGTGAATTTCAGAGTTAATTCAACGTTCCTTGCTGTTATCTAGAACCATGTCACTTCCGACTTTTGGCTCTTCGGTACCTTTGCTATGTTTCTGCTTATTGTCAAGAGATGGTGGTACTAATTTCAGAAGCCATAGACCACATGCTATATCAATAGAGGAGAAAGAGAGAATTTACTCCTGTTCTTTTTTAATTAGGGAGGAAAATCTTTCCCAGCAGCTCCCATCAGATTTCTTTTTCAGACTCAAAAGGTTAGAGAAAAAAGGCTAAGAAAACTAATCTCTAGGAGAGGGATGGAGGCTCTCCCAACCAGAAAAAGTGGGAAGGTTATGGTTGGGCAGCAAGCAGAGACTTTCACTCATAGGAAAAATAGTTTGTTGTCAGTAATTTAGGGTAGTAAGATTTCCCATAAAATTAATTTATGCGTAGACTCTCTGATAATTTTTTAGATATATTGCGGCAGAGACTGACTAGATGCTCACCTGAATAATTTCTTCCTCCATAACACATAGAAAGACTACCTTCTCCAGCTTCTCTTGCAATTAGAATGGGGCCATGTGACCCATGGAAAGTCGGTAGAAGTGTCTTAGAGGAGATCTACCCGAGAGAGCCACGTCTCCTACATAAGACTGAGATTCAAATAAAAATTAACTTGTATTGATTTCTATCACTACAGTTCCTAGGTTTATTTGTCATTGCAACATAATCTCTTCTGCCTTGCTTCCTATACCCATCTAAATAGAAAAATTTTACCCAGACTTCCAGTAGCTCTTCTTTTACTAATGGCATGCAAGGTCCAAACTGAGAGCCTAATTCATTCTCTGTGATATATCCCTGTGGCTCCAGAAGTCCATTTATATTTAAAAGTTGACTAGCATTCATATCTTGGGAACGGCTACCCTTAGCAGAGTTTATTTGTGCAAAGAAAAATAAACTGAGCCCATTGAATTAGTCACCATCTCCACAGAAATGACTGCAAATTACAGATGAGGTTGAAATCAACTTCATTCCGTAAGATGCTAGGAAAGGAAGCATTATGGGGTTAGTTATGCACATACTGACTTTTTGTGTCAGTCTTCATAACCCTGATTGTTATCACTGCATCATTCAAACATTCAACAAACCTTCCGTGTGGGCAAATTTTGTTAGTCTCTGGGATTTTAAAGATGAACAATGTCTTGTCCTCATAGAGCTAACTCTTTTATATTAACAATGAAAACTTCATGTCATATGAGCAATGGTCAAAGTGTATGCATGGTGTGGTGTAGCACAGAAGAGAATGTTACTAAATTTGCCTGGAGGATCCTTCTATAATATCCCTCACACTGTCTTTGTCTACTTGGGCTGCTCTAACAAATTACCATAGCCTAGGTAGCTTATAAAGAACAGGAATTTATTTCTCATACTTTTGGAGACTGGGAAGTCCAAGATCAAGGCACTAGCAGATTCATTATCTAGCGAGGGTCCACTTCCTGGTTCATAAACAGCCATCTTTTTGCTGTGTCCTCACACGATGGAAGGGGCAAGGGAGCTCTCTGGGGTCTGTTTTTGAAGGGTACTAATCCCATTCACGAGGGCTCTACTGTCATGACCTGATCACTCCCAAAGGCCTACCTCCTAATACATCAAATTTGGCATTAGTTTTCAACATACGAATTGTTGGTGGGGGGGGTGGGCATAAACGGCTAGTGTAAACCACACACATAAAGCCAAACTCAGTGACAAGGGTGTTGCCAGTGTTCAATAATGTTACCCTTTGTCCTTTTTCAAAGCTATGTTCTAGCCATTTGAGGGCACTTTTGTTTGTACCAGAATCTTGGCTGTCATTAGTGATGTGTTGGCAAACTCTTCTCCAAAAAACCCAAAATCCTGTTTTATGGCATTTTCCAGTTTCCATGGTGTAAATACTTCCATCATGGACAATTTTAGGATATAACACTTTGTTTTTGTTCAAAGATTGGCACTTGAGCTCACATGTGTTGCCATGCCAATCTTGTTTTTGTTTTGTTTCTTTTTCTTCTTCTTCTCTCCAAAGCCCCCCAGTACATAGTTGTATATTCTAGTCGTGAGTCCCTCTGGTTGTGCTATGTGGGACGCCGCCTCAGCATGGCCTGGTGAGCGGTGCCATGTCTGTGCCTGGATCCGAACTGGCGAAACCCTGGACTGCTGAAACAGAGCGTGCGAACTTAACCATTCGGCCACGGGGCCAGCCCCAGGATATAACACTTTAACAACTGGTTGGCAAAATTATTGAATATTTAACAATTGTCTCTTATGAGTCTAGACAAGCCAGCTCCAGCACATCATGTCATAATCTGGTAAGATTCCCCTCATCAATATATCTCAACATAAGAATACTTTAAAAAAAAGTTTTTAAATTTAGGATTTTGTGAAGATTCATTTATCATTCAACAAAAATTATTTTTGTACTTACTGTGTGCTCAGCCCTGTTATAGAAGCTGAGAGTATTCCAGGAAACAAAACAGACAAGGCTCCTTCCATTATGGAGTCTCTCTTCTAGTGGAGAGTGATGAGTGTAATGGAGAAAACAAAGTGCAGTGTGGAAAGGGGGATTCTGAGACCTCAGGGGAACTACTCCTTCATACATGATGGTCAGGAAACTCTTTATTGATGAGACCACATTTGAGCAAGGTTTGAAAGAAGTGATGGAGAAAGCCATGCAGGTATCTGGAAGATGATACTGAGGCTACAAAGACCCTGAAGCAGGAGTATGCTTGGGATATTTGAGGAAGAGCAAGAAGACCACTGTGTCTCGATTGGAATGAGTAGGAAACAGAGTGGTAGACAATCAGGTAATGTCATAGAGGTTGGGGGCAAGTTGGGGGTTACCATGGATAGCTAGAATATATTGAATGCCTACTCTGTGGCAGTAACAGGGGTAAGAATTATGTAGACATTATTTAATTTAATCTTTACAAGGCTACGAGGGAGTTAATATTTCCTTCCTTTTACTAGTGATTGACTTGAGGTTTATAGCAAAGTTTTAGCTTGGGTTACTCCACAAGTAAATCCCAAAACAAAGATCTCAGTGCCAGTAGTTCATTTGGGAGGTGATCCCAGAAGATGCCAGTAGGAAATTTGGGAAGTGAGTCAGAGAGGGGAAGAAAATAAAAAATGCTGTGTTATTAAGTTATTAATTACCACTGTGGCTAACTGGAACTCAGGCCCACTGGGGAACTCTGGAAGTCAGTGCAGAACATTTGCCCCTTACAGTTATCCCACCTGAAGGGTAATATTTATACCTCAAACTAGAGTATTTACCCCAAACTCCCGTCACTCATAGGTTAGAGCTGTTCCCAAAGGGGCACTAATTCTCTGTGCTTTCAGCCTATCATACTTTTGGACATGTATCTGGCCACTAGAGAAAGCCTTTAGACAAAGATTTGCAGGGGCTAGCAATTGGAAGTTGACTGTAATAGGTGCACAAAGCACCTTTGGGTGCAGATTTGGGTGGGGCACTGACAACATCTATATAGGAGTTAAGTAACTAGCATTTCACAGAATCAGGATTTGCACATAAGCTCATACTGTGGGACTGAAGGAAGAACTTAAAACAGCGGTAGGATCTTAACTAGGCTTATCTCTGTGTCACATGAAAGGTAAAAAATAAGCTTTATTTAATAGATGTCAGTATAGTTCCCCTGTTTTGAACACTGTAAAGGTTCATAATAAGTATTCTAATTTACTTTTGTCAACAACCCTAAAATGTGACCAAGAAGAATCTTGAATATTATTTCAACATGATTGCAGATATAAAGCCCCAGTAGCCTTAATGGGTCAGAGATTTGCCACCAGGGGTGGTGCCAAAGAAGACACAAGAGACTCTTGACATCATCGAGGATTAAATTTGGTTCTTCCTTCTCTGGTGCAGTGATGGCACAGTTCAGAGAGCCGAGGAGCTGAGGGATGGTACCATGTGAGGCAGTACTCAGGATGGTAAGAAAAAGGGAGGCTTGGAATATTGTGTTAAAAGAGAAGTCTGTAGCATTTCTCAGTGAAGCGCTGCTCTAGCTTGTCCAAGGGATCCCACTGTGTCCACACAGGAAGAGACAGAAAGCAGCTCTGGTTTCCAGGGAGCAGCCTGTGTGTGTCTGTGGTCTCTCTGCTCATCCATACATGTCACTTAGAAAAAAGAAATGAGAAGTGGAAGTGATTGGAAAGAGCCTTTTGGGTTATGCTGAGCCTTACCGTGTGCTCCAGGAAACTCGACTATCCTGGAAGGCAGCGGTCAGGCGTCCAAAGGACACTCCATAGGGAGCGTGATACAGAAGGCTTTCCATAAATTACATGAAATACCACCATTCTTAGATCTGAGAGATCACGTTGTTTTCCTCTCCAATCTCCAGTTATTTGTTTGAAATGATATCAAACATGCCTGTCCCTAGGCTAGGAGTAAAATAGCAATTTTGAGGCTGAACATAAGGAGAGGGGAACAAAAAGATTAAAGCAATCAAAACAAAATGGAGCATGTTTCGGAAAAAAAGGCTAAAACATGGCAAAGACAATCCCATTCTTGTCTGATACATGAAAAGCCAAAGCGTAAATTAATAAATATTAAGGCCACCTTCAAGAGAAGCACTGTTCTTGGGGGTAGAAAAATGGGTCTTCTAGCAGAGGAAGATGTGAGCAGAACCAATGGTTTTCAACCATTTTTTAAGCAGCAGAATGCTTTTATTCAAATGTGATGGTACATGGAGTTCAATTGATAAAGCCGATAAAATTGCAGCTGCTCCAGTAGAGTAAGGGGAGGCCAAGGGCACCATCCTCTGCCTCTCTTTTTTCTCCTGCAGCTGCTCCTGTAGCCCTGCCAGGGGATCCTTGCACTTGCAAAACAGAATTGGAAAAGCAAACATTGGAACATTGCAGCTTCCATCCATTTCATAGTTTCAAAGATATTAAATATAATTAGCTCCTTTTAAATTGGTAGACGTACGGTAACGAAGTTGCAAATCTTTCTCCTTTCTTGTGTTCGTGATTTTGCAGTCTGTAAAGAGAGTTGAAAGATGGAGCAGCCAACAAAAGTATAGGATTTGAAGCAGCCCATCTCACACTTCCTGGTGTCCCTGTTGGTATTGGCAGGAGACAGCTGTACGTGGACGAGGTACAATATTCACACCAGGGATAAAATTCTTGCCTGACCTCATGATCTGATTTATTTGAACTTCTTATCACTTCTCAGATCCTTGACCCAGGGACTATTGGTAATTTGCATTGCTTCCACCGAGTAAGTCTGACACGTTTAATATTTATCTTGAGAAGGTCAGAGACCTGAGGTGAACTTTCTATCTAGTTAGCTGGAATGATTAATTCATACATCCAAAAGCTAAAGGGTGCTTTCTGTGAATTGTCCGCATTATTCTTTGAAGTGCAGCAGGATGGTTTAATGGCCTAAATGCACTTGTGATGAAGGGATGAGGAGGGCTCAGGGCTTCTTGGTCCCATGAGGAACTATAGGCATAGAATCAAAAAGGGTTTTTTAGCCCCTGCTTAAGCCATAAGCAGGATGGAGAGGTCCATGGCCCTGTAATTTAAATCATCATCAGTCTCCAGTGACGAGGAGGAGGTGTGTCTATATCACTTCTGAGTGGATGATCTGAGGGGTGAGAAAGCAGCCTGCAATGTACTTGGTGCTTAATAAGAGTGGGAGCAGGGATTAGGACAAAGAAATAAAGACACGTAAGCTCCCAAGCTTTTCCTTCCTTCAGACTACTTTCTCATCTGTAAAATGGGAACAAGACAACTACAATGGGAAGTTAGATTATTATTCAAAACTATTCACACTTTCCACCAACTTCATGGGGGGAATAAACTTTCCTACCCCATTGATGCTGGATTTAGCCATGCAACTTGATTAGCCCCAAGCTTGGCAGAGTGTACTTCACCACATTTTGGCCTTGAGCTTGGCTATGCAACTTGCACAGGCTGACTGGATATCAGTAGATATGGTGCAGTAATAGTTTAAAGTATGCTTGCTATGAGAAAAACATGCCCCAGCTGTCCTACTGTCTAACGACGAGGCTCATGAAGCAGACCTGGACTCGACCTGCAGCTTGAGGCCAAGCCCAGCCCATATCATCAACCCTCAACTGACCCACAGATATATGAGCAAGAATAAATGTATTTTAAAGTCACTGAGTTTTAGGATGCTTTGTTACACAGAAATGGCTAACTAATACACTTATAGGTTAATATAAGGATTAAAATGAGGTAACATATTCAAAACACCTAACATAAGGCCCATCAATCAATAAGAGTTAATAAAGAATTTCTGCTACTATAAACAATGATCACATTAGTTTTTTTCTTTCAAGTGTTGCTGATGTATCAATGGGTATCACATGGTTTTCTGGCTGGAGTCTCATGCTGGTGAGGGAGTTCATAACAGTACCAGTTCTCTTCAAATTTCAAGGCAAGTGACCCTCTGTCCTACCCTACCCTTCCAGTTCTTTCACATCCAGTGTGGAACACTGAAAAGGTAACAAAATTAGATATCTCTTTGGGATTTTGTTTCTTTTGAAAAGACATCTTTTCGATGCAACCAACAAAAATGGCAGGCTTTCCGCAAGCCTTTTTGGGTGTGCAATGCTAAGCAAATGAAAGCTTGTGGTCTGACGCTGGCTCTGCCACTGGTTTTCCTGTTGCCTGAGGAACTTAACCTCCCTGTATTGCACTTCCCTGATTTACATAATGGGGCTGATTATAATTGCCAACCTCACAGGATTGTTGTGCGAATTAACTAATGTTTGTAAAGTGCTTAGAGGTCCATAGATGAAAGGTGCTACATAAGCCTATTATTATGTCATCAAAAATGAAATTCCAATAAGATTACACTTTCATTTAAATTTCCATTAAATTTGTCATCATTCTAGATTAACTCTCACCAGTTTTCTAGAGCAAAAATAAATAAATAGGAGGAGAAGGTGATATATTAAAATATGAAGCATTCATATGGAAAGGAAATTAGCTAGAAAAAGCTAACACTTAAAAGTGATTTTTAAATTATTATCCTTTAATGAGCCCTGATCATGTAATCAATATTATGTAAAACCTAGATATGGTCTCTGAGTTTACAAACTAAATTATGAACCTGACTAATTAAATAGCTAACATTTCCTATTTCAAGTGTGTAGAAATAAATGCTATATAAAGACCTGTAACTCAACTCATTTCTAAATTGGATCTCTTGTTATAGGGAATAGCCTCAAAAGATTAAAAAAGATTATAAATGTATAAAGAGCATACTTATGAGGTTATCATGTGGTTTGCTTAATTCTCTATTGGGTCTGTGTGAAATGGTGTTGCTATTCATTGTTACCAAAGTGACCTGTAGATAATTAGTACCATAAAGTTTGAGTATAATTCCTATCATCAAACCAGAAAATGTTAGGTCTTGAACATCTGGTTGTGCTGTCCTCATTTTACAGATAAGAAAACAGAGACTCTGAGTGTTGAAATAATTTACACGAAGTCACGTAGCTGGAGGTTGGCAGATCTGGGCCTCCGAAGTCTCTGTGCTGTTTCCAACGCAGCTATTTACACCAATGAATAAGAGGATTAGTTACTTATCAATGTTATACTACGAACTATTTCTTCCATGCTTTTGTCATCAAGGGTACATTAGACAGACATTTCCAAGCCTCGTTGTTCATTGAAGTAATTTTCTTGTATTATTACTAGTAAAATATCTGCATTCATCGGGCCATGATGCTGATTTAAGACATTATTTAAGATGTTATTCTGGGTGTCTTAAATGCAAAGAAATGACTCCTTTTTCCAGGATTGTTGACAAGAGATGGCAGATGGGGCATTGGAATCTGTTATCGTCTTTGGAAATCTAGGGGGGTAGATTAAATACTATCCCTTTCTCCAACTCTAAATGTCTATGCATCCGAGATGCCAGGTTCATTAGAAGTAGAGAATGGTACTAGATCCTCTGCTTGCAACAAAGAGAGTTCATTCGATTCCATTGAATTGTAATGGCAGTAGAAAGAGATGGATACTGTTGCTTCATTTTCCATTAGATAGATGCCATATACAGATAATAAAGGAAAAGTCTATTTAGAAGCATAATGCATGCTTATTTCTTAGGTTGTCTCACGCTGCTGATGTCTGAGGATGCAAATTTTCTTTCTTAAATTGGGAGTGAGAGTAGCGGTACCAAGTCCAACTAAACTTCACTGGGTTATGGATGGGGGAAATTATGTTTCATTTGATGACTGCAGTGATGCCAAAAGAAACCTGAAAGACAAATGCCTGCCTTAAATATTGAGACAGAGATAGATGGACTAAAAGCAGCACTATAGGAAAACGGCAGCAAAGCCTTTAGTTGCTGGGAATCTTATTCCTTCTCGAGATTTGATTCATCTTCCCACTCCGGTGCCAATTTTACCCACGGATTCATTTTCTCTCTCTAAGAAATTGAAAATGTGGGTTGCTCAACGTTAAGGTGCACAATTATGGAAACTTATTCGCTCATTCATGCATTCATTGGTTCAGTACTTTTCAAGAAACTCTTACTTCATGGGAGGCATGTTGAGAGCAGATATAGTGACAAACATTATTGGCAATTTTTACATTACATTTCCTACATGTCACTTACTGTTCTGTATGATATATGTATTCATTTAATCCCCATGACATCCCTATGATGTTGTAACTATTGTGATCCCCATTTTACAGATGAGGAAAGGGAGGAAAAGAGGGTGAGCAACTTGTTAAAGTCGTTGTATGAATCATGTTTTTTGTTTTCTATAGCTTATGATGTTTTGATATGTTAAGAATCTTGCTGGGTAGAGAGAGAAAATCTTCCTTCTGAGGGGAGCCAATTCTCAGAGATAGTAAGGGACTCAGCTGGGAGCAAGCCTTTTATATGCAAACCAACCCGTCCCAAGACCATCCTCCCAACTACCCGCTTCATCTAACTCACATACCAGGCCAATATTTCCTCTGCCCTAAATCTTCGCAGGACCAGGTAACAGGGAACTAAAGACCATCCCTAGAGCCCCAAACCACTGGAATTATTCAAACTAGCCAATCCTAAACTGTTTATTCTTCCCTGCCTTGCCTTTCCTACAGAAACCCAAATAAAAGCTCTCCTCTAGGTTTTCCCTCATTTCTCTTCTGCCTCCTAACTGAATCTGGTGCTTTCTCCTGTGGCTCTGAGTGGTGTGCCATGCCTCTTGTTTCTTTCAATGGCATCAACCTCTCCATGTTGTCACTCGATCACCTTTCTAAATTAAGACCCAAGTACAGTTCAATCATAAAGCTAGTAAGGAGTTCGGACTTATTAGGCTATCTGGTTTCAGAGTCTATGCTCTTAACGTATGAGCTATACTGACATAAATATGATTTTCCCTTTAAAGGGCTCACAGGTCCTGTGGGGAAACAGAGCCAGAAGCAAACTGTCATAAAGTAACATATAAATAGTCATGAAGATATCATTGTTATGGTTAGCTCACTCCATAATATTGTCTATGTGGAAAGAATGTCTATCCTGGTTTAATTAGTATTTGGCTAGAGTTTGTGTGAACTTGCTGCTTGGTTCAATTCGACACATAGTTAAGCACCTACTGTGTGCAGGAACTTTCTCTGTTTCTGAAGACGTAGAAAGGAACAAGGCTAGAACACATCTTTGAGTGGCAGAATGGAGGATATGGGTGCCCAAAAAAATAACCATAATATAGTGCAACAGGGTAAACACAGAAGAATGGCTGTGGGAGCTCAAGGGAGGTGTAATCAACTCTGTTCCTAAGAGGGAACTGGGAATTGAGCAATAAAATTAATGTGAAAAATTAGAAATTTGGAAAGTTTTGTGGGAGATGGCACAAGGTAAGATTAGAGAGTATGGAGTCTCATTTAGTTGGAAGGAACAGAATTAGCAAGGATTTTGAAACATGTCGTTAGACAAATCTGATGAATTGGTTTGTGTCTTTGAAGCTCTGGTTGTGATGAACATCAGAAATGAGACTGGATTATACTCAGAATTTCAAGCCAGGATCACAGACTTTACCACATTGCAATGAGGAGCAGGTCTGAAGAGCAAAGTGAGTGCCAATTTTGGAACTCAATAGATCTGAGTTCAAATCCTGATTTTCTAATTCAATAGCTATGTGATTTGGACCAAGTTGCTTAACTTTTCCAAAGTTCAAAGGGAGTAATTTTACCTGCCTAAGATTTGCAGAATGCCTAGTCCACCGTTAAGGAGAAAAAGAAAGTTTTCTTCCATGTTCTGGACCCCTCTAGTCCAGAGGGGTTCTAGACATCTACATATTTAGTCAAAAGATATGTAGTTGTGTAAAACCCTCAGGAAGACTACATGAATTCAAAGAATATCACAAAGGCTCTGGTGGCAAGACTGCACATAGGTTTTTGTTATCACCCAATGCAACATGACAGTGATAAAAATAAGCTGCACCAATTTTCTGTCTTCCTCATTCCCTTGACAACCTCTTAGCATCACTCCTTTCTTGGACGAGCCTTTAGCATGAGGAGGTTTGTGAATTCTGAACTACAAGGGGCGAGGGTATATTGGTGGAGCATTACTCGTGCAAAGCAAGGATGATAAATGAAAAGCAGAATTACGTATCAAACTGTCAGTAACTTACTTCATTTTCCAGTTAGTTTTTTTCATTTGCTCTCTGTCAGCAAATAATCAGGCCCCAGCATGTCCTTCATGTCTTCCTTCTTGGTCGCTGGGTCAGATTCCCCCACAGGATGCAAATCTACCATTTTCTGAGTGGTTACTGTGGGACATGCTGTTTGGGGCACTCAATATATACATATATATATCTCAACGGCCTTGATTCTAGGCTTGCTAACCACTGACTGATGTGTTTGAACTCAGCTCCTCCGGGCTTCCGTCTTATCGATATTAAGAACTGGATTAATCACTGGGTAATCTTTATCTCCAATGTGGCGCATTCCTGGATCATTCATTCATAATTTGTTCTCAGGTTATATACCTGCAGTTGATATATTGTGGATAGGTCAAGGGAATTTCACAGCATGTTTCTTGACCCCACCTTAACAAGAGTTCAGTAGGGAGAAATCTGGAGTCAGATTCTAAATTACATCCTGACTCCTTCACATGCTAGTCTGGTGACTTCAGGATGAGTAACTTAATTTCTATGGACCTCAGTCTCCTCAGCCATAACAGTATTGACCTCACAGACCTATGATGGTAATTAAATGAGATAATGGTTAGCCCAGTGCCTGGTATATAGTAAGTACTCAAAAGATATTAGTTATTATTTTTATTGACAAGGACAACTCAATGAAACTAAGTTGTCCTGTGCTGTCCAATTCAGCACCCACTAGCCACATGAAGTTATTTAAATTAATTAAAATAAAATTTAAAAAAATCACTTCCTTAGTTGCACCAGCCACATTTTAAGTGCTCAATAGGCATACATGGCTAGTGGCTACTGGTATCGGATTAGGCAGACGTTGAACACTTCCACTATCACAGGTAGTTCTGTTGGACTGCACTGACAATAACATTGCCATCAAACTCTAGAAACATCATAAAAGAAAAATGTGAAATGCACCACATACTTAAAAAAAAAAAAAAACCACCTCATTTGTGTTCTATGGGGGCTTTAAACTCAAAGAAATATCCCAGAGACCCACCTACAGAATGTGCAAACCTTTTGAAACAATTAGAGCATCCACTGCTCCTTTTCACATTGTTTTGTGGTTGTTTCTCCCCGCCCCCGCCTGCATTTTCAATATCATTCTGATGGAGTTACGTTCCATATGTGATATTGTTACAGGTGCAAAATTGTTTCTTTCAATCCTGAATGTGATTGCACATGTGTAGCAGCAGCTCTGAAGGCCAGCACACTGTTACTGTGGATCCAGGCCCCTCTCACAGTCTGTGGGTCAACAGCGTTCTTCTTTGCTTGCTAATGCTTTATTGTCTCTTAGTATACATTGGAATAATAATGGTAATTTATGCAGATATTTTGTATGCATAGCAAATAATGAGAAACACCTGCAGAAATTTCCCTCATTCTCTGAGTTCAGCAACTAATTATATTTTTAAATAATGGCTACCATTGAACACAATTATCCAAATCACTTTAAGTAATGGAATCTTTTTAAGGTGTTTTTGAAAATTTTAGCACAGTTTTTAAACACTCATTTTTATCTAGAAGATGGGAGGGAAAAAAAGGCTAGTGGGCGGCTTACTCACCCAAAAAACGGTTTCTGCCAAGAATGGAGCAGTCCTGGGTTTTCCTCTGGGCCCTAGTCTGGCTCCCAACGCTAGGACCAGCTGATGAAAACCAGGTTTTCCATAGAGTTGACCTTACTGATTTTGGTGGCTTGCTCGTCCTTCCCTTCTCCCTTGTTTAATACAATGTAAAAATAATTAGATTACCTCTAAAAATTCTCTCGCTCAAAAAGCACCAATTGCTCCATGATTTTCCCTTCTGTCAGTCTAATAGTTTGAGTGAGAAAAGCAGTGGCTGGGAAGTTAGAAGATCTGTCTGTCTTTCTCAGTTTTGATTTCTTCTTCCATATATTTGGAAGATTGAGACAGATAATTTCCAAAAGGTTTCCTAACTCTAAAGAACCATAAGCCCGTGATAGCCAAGGACCTCTGAATCCTAGTTATCAGGAATCAAGTTGATCAAAGAGAATGTGAAAAATAGAAGTGGTTAGCCAAGAGCAAGACTAATAGAAATATATATTTTCCTCCCCATATCTAAACCCAAGGCTATGGTCTTAATTAGAGCAGGGATGTGTAAACTTTATTATACACATTTTTAAAATATATTTATATATTTTATATTATTTTATATAAATATATTTGGGGGTTGAACATAGATAAAACCATTTGAGAAATTTACATTTCTTTGGACACTTGCCCTCATTGCTGGTATATGGAAAGGTGATCAATTCTACCTCCTAACATTTCTCACCCTTTTTCTGGATGCCTATAAGAAATTATTGGTCTATAGGAGGAGAAATCAACTCTTGCATAAATCATATCCTTTTCTTTTAGATTTGGGTTCATTTGGGCAACTGAAATTTACGGAATGCTTCATAAAAAATGCAAAAGAAATCATATCCTTTTCTTTTAGATTTGGGTTCATTCGGACAACTGAAATTTATGGAATGCTTCGTAAAAAATGCTGAAGTTATAGAAATTCCTAACCTCAGGAGTTTTCCCTCTCAAGATGGAGGTCAGTTAAATACCTATCAGATTCAAAATCAAATGATGAAAATAAAACAAGGCACGATGAGAGCTTAGATGACACAGCTGGTCATTCCGATACAGGAAATTAAGGGGCATCTCTTGGAAGAGGTGGAGTTTGACCATGGCCTTAAGGGACAAAATCCATGAGCTAGGGAGTCCCAGATGCTGCTGTGTGGTCCAGCGGGCGGGGCTCTAGACTGAAGTTTAACTGATCTGATTGATGAAAGACAAGAGAAAAAGTAAGGAAAGTGGAGTGATTGTTTTCTAAAGCTAAATATAGCCAAAGTAAAAAGCTACCCTTGGGGCCAGCCCCCTGGCAGAGTAGTTAAGTTCGCACGCTCTGCTTCGGCAGCCAGGGGTTTCGTGGTTCGGATCCTGGGCGCAGACATGGCACCGCTCATCAGGCCATGCTGAGGCGGGGTCCCACAGGCCACAACCAGAGATACTCACAACTAGAATATAGAACTATGTACCGGGGGGCTTTGGGGAAAAGAAAAAAAAAACAAGATTGGCAACAGATGTTAGCTCAGGTGCCAATCTTTCAAAAAAAAAAAGATATCCTTTTTATTTTCTCAGATATGTTCTACCTATTCCTTTGTTGTTAGGCTATCTCTTCTTTTATAAATGTTGGTTAGAATATATGGTTATTTTTAGAAAACTTTCTTTGGAAAAACAAAAACCTGGAAAATATATTTCAGCCCCAAATTCCGAATATTTTGTTTGACATTTCATTGGATCGTTAAAATCTAAAATCTGGGCGCCTCTGGGTTACAGTTCCCTCTATTTCCTTAAGTTTTTGCAAATGTCTAAGAGCCTCTGTGTTCTACTAAGAGAAGGAAGGTGAAAAGCCAAATGGATTTTTATTTTGTGTTTTTTCTTGTGCTGATGCATTACACCGTTAATCTCAGAGAGAGAGAGAAAGAAAGAGAGAGAGAGACAGAGACACAGTGAGCAAGTACAGGGAGAGAGACGTGTTTGAAGGTACATAGCCATACACACCAGGGGATGCTGATTTTTTAAAAGTAGACACAAGATGCTAATAATTGTGCATTTGTGAAGGGGGGGCATGTCATGGTCATTAATTCAGGTAATTTTATATTGTTATTTTGAACACAAAGGAAGAAAGAAAAGTCTAGGGAAAAGCATCCTAGGAGACTGGGTACTAACACCCAGGAAAATTCACACTAGCCCCAGGAGAGCATGACAAATGGGGTGCAGAAGCAGTGGCACCCCACCCCAGGGAGGCTAGAAAGGGGTAGCAAAGAATCACCATAAGAAACAGAGGTTTGTTTTTTTTTTCTTTAAACTTCACTATTTGAAGAAAGAAAGTTATTTTCTTCAATTTTGGAATTCAGGCTAAAAATTAAGTTGATGCTCATCCCATTTCCTAAATATATAACCTTTCTCTGTTATATGCATTTCTTATATCACTCACATTAAAGGTGGATAGTTAAAATGTTACTGCCTGTGTCCTTCTACACAAAATGGAGGATGGTCAGTAAAGTATGCAGTGGTGGGCTGTGGTGGCCTTGCTGCCTTGGCGATGAAGTGAAGAGACATGTGACTTGGAGGCTGAGCCTGGGGTGGGCGAGGGAGGGGAGGGAAGGAGGAGTTCACTTGGAATCAGAAGAGTAAGCAGCATGTTTCTGGTCATTACACGATCTCAGTGCTCTCGGTTCTTGGCCACTAGCTCTCTTTCCAACACTCTCCCGCGGAAACCCAGAACTGGTACCCATTTCCATCCTGAGCCTCATTTCCCGTGTAACACTTCAAAATAAATCAACTCTGGTGAATGAGAAGGATTGTGCTTCGAAAAGGGCTTGACAAACACGAATGCATTCATTCCTTAAAAAGGGTCCTTAGAGTAGAATGGAAAGACGGCATTTTTTATTACTAAGGATTTTGATGCGTAGTAAAAAGCATCACACCCGTCTTGCGTGATGGCTGCAATCCTTACAGTCATATGATCACAAAGGCAGCTTCTTATCTCTGTTCCTAACAGCACTTTACTTTTATATTAAACATAATCTTAAGAAAAAAATCTACTTAAGGGACATATCTTGGCTGTTGTGTTCTGAACATAGCTCAAAACGGAGAGAAAGCATTTGTGGGTTGTTTTCAGTTGCTGTGTCCTCTTTATCACAGGAATTTGGAAACTGTAAAAGATGGTGGCCCCGGGGGAAATTTGACTCAAACTAAATGTTTGAGAGCATATATCAAAGGTGCTTGGAAAGACCATCTTTGAGCAACTGGTTAAGTGTAAGATTTTTTTCTCCCTCTCAGATGAACTTTGAGGATACAATACCAGAAAGAACAAGCATGGTCTAGATTTTTTTCCCCTGAGGAAGATTAGCCCTGAGCTAACATCTGCCAATCCTCCTCTTTTTTTTTGAGGAAGACTGGTCCTGAGCTAACATCCGTGCCCATCTTCCTCTACTTTATACGTGGGACTCCTGCCACAGCATAGCTTGCCAATCAGTGCCATGTCTGCATCTGGGGTGGAACCAAGGAACCCCGGACCACCAAAGCGGGAACGTGTGCACTTAACTGCTGTGCCACCAGGCCAGCCTCTACATGGTTTAGATTTAATTCTCTACTTGTAAAGTTCCTGCAGGAGACAATGAATATTGTGAATAGTAAAGTTCTAAACCCATTTCAGAAGCCTTCAATGAAAGCCTAAACTGCCTTTTTCCCTACCTCCATATTAACATCTTCAAAACTGTCCTAAAAAGTGGACATGACACCCCAAAGGAGTTATTTTATTTATTTATTTATTTTCCTAATACTGCCAGTAATAAGCATCGGGCTGCTTGGCTGTTCTTTCTCAACAAATTTCAAAACTTGTACCTGGCTGAAAATAGGTAGGAAAGGCCTGGGAGATCTGGGAAGGCCTCCGAATGCAATCTGCAGGTGGACTAATACCGTCTGGTTCGTAGCAATCCATTTTAACGCTTCACCCCCTTTCTCAAGTCGCAGTACTCAAGCATTGCCACAAGAGGGAACCATTGCTTAAATGTTGGAGGGATTGGGTCTTTTTGAGGAATCCATCCAGCTCCAATCTCTCTTTTATAAGGATCTGGTCAAAACGGTTGAATAAAAAAGTGAAGTGACCGATGTAATCATTGATGCAGTTCTATTTTTGATAGCTGAAGTATTTCAGCTTTTAAACATTCAAATAATCAAAGGCGTTCCCAGGACTGTAACCAGTTAACAGAAACCAAAGACCAGAGTCAGGCACCTACCAGAAATCCATGGAATAAAGAGAGCACGGACGGTTCTTTATTTTTCTGTTGGTCTTAGTTTGCCTAAGAACCAGGCAAACTTTTTTTGATGCAAACAGAAAATATTAAAATATGGGGAAACAAAGACAAATCCAAACCCTTAGCTCAGAGTGTTGCCTGTGAAATAGCAAATAATAACAGTGATCGGTAACTGGAAAAAGGGAACATATGTTGTAAAGAATTCTTGCTTACATCCCTTTGAACCGGCACAGTTGTGAAACCCAGATTAATGTGATAAAAGACATATAGAACGGCCTCTTCGAGGTCGCACGGCACCAGGCTGGCACAGGTCCAGTTTCTGCACCAACAGAACTGCAAACCCAACTGGAAAATATTTGATGCCAGTAGGGCTTTTATAGGAAAACAGATGACGGCTGAGATTATTAATCGTGACAGTTTCCTGATTTATTAGGACGTTGTCATCCTCTTCTTTTGTATAATTTGGCAAATGATCACAGTATTAGACTTAGTGGAGACAGAGCTGAGGGATCTCCCCTTTCCTGTAACAGTGTCAGCAGGTAGAAAGCAATAAGGCTCGGGTTTAGGCAAGAGGTGGATGAAATGAATTTTCAGTTACAAACTGTCATTCGAGGCACACGAAGTCGGTGACTGTCAACCTAGATACAGCTATGGAACTAAAATGCATTAATTATCTCAGAGAAATATACCTTCTGTTTGTTGGATAAATTCAAAGCTAGGGTGACTACATTTAAAACCAAGGCAGTCAAGAAGTATTTCTGTTTACCAGCAGGCAGTGAAAAACAAAGAAAACAATTAGAAAATAATAGTAATCTTGAAAATCCATTCCTCTAAATTGTTATACTCCGCAAAACAAAAATGTATGGAATTTCTCACCCTGAATCTTTCATGCAAAATCACTAAAACAATCTTGGGTGACTGCATAGCAGGCTCAAAATAAGACAGGATTTGAAATATTTTATTAATGATCTCCTTCACCAAAATGTTCTTACATTCTATTTTTTTGTGATCTCTTGCATTTAAAATAACTGTGACAGAAATTAAACCTCAATAAAAATATATCACAATTAAAGATATTTCCAACGAAACGATGTTATCCCCAAGACAGTTTTATCAAAATATAAAATCCCAAACTTAAAATGCTGTAATTGAACACTTTTTTTATTAAGAAAAGCCATGTCTGCACCTATGTTTCAAGACTGACATATTGTGCAATAAACAGCAATCAGCCTAAAGATGCTATATTAAACAAACCAAGTTTTGTTTTGCTAAACTAAGCAAAATTAGTTGAATGCCCTAAGTAATAGTTGCTGGTATTTTTTTTTCTAAATTATTTCTCCACTTGTTTTTGTGTCTATGCATAAATTAAAAATCTGCTGAAATTTATTATTCATCTGAGATGTAATTAATATGCAAAATTATGCAAATTAAGATGCAATTAGGCTTCAATTCTCTAGTGGAATTTTCCATTATAATTTAATACAAAGTAATAGAGTAATTGGTGTCACGTGTAATTACGATTACTCACGTGTACTTGCAGACGTGCAAATGATGTGGTATATGTTAGTTATCCTATGCAAATGGTTCATGCAATCTCTTAATACTTGGGAATGAAGTAAACAAAGATGGTCTTCAGAAAAAGGGTGAGACGGACCCCTCTTTCTTCTCATGTGCTACCATTTTGAAGAACTATTTGAATAATTATAACTAATTTCCTTGCCTTTATTTCTAAGAATTTTTGGTGCTATACAGTGCATTGCTTATTATTTCAGATAAATTATTTCTAGTAAAAATGAATCTTTAAACAGAGATGTAACAGTGATTCAGACGCCACATGGATGCACCCAGACGACAGCAAGCACTCCAACGCCCTGTCTAACGGGGCAGAGGCTGTTTTTGCATCAGGCTCAAAAAAGGTCTTATCTTTAAAAGAAATCATATAGTCAGCTTTGCCAGAGAAATCATTGTAACAATGTTGTGTTATTTCCTGGTTGCGAAGTTGACCGATTTGTTCTGTAACCTCTTTAGAAGCCAGACAGGTCAATTTTCCAAACCAAAATTTCCTCCCTCTTACTTTTCGGAATTCTAGAAGAGTTCTGTGCCTTTTCTTTCTGAATGAATAAAGCACGGAGCAAATTAAACTGTATAATTCTCTCCATCACTAACTCTGCCATTTGGTTCAAGGGACTCTCAGCCGCTAACTACCGTGTGTCTCCCCGGAGAGATGAAAAGATCGAGTCTTCCATGTGCTTGTCCTGAGCCTGGAGCTGCAGCTTATAATTTCTCCACGAGAAATGATTACCGCTTGTTTTAAAACACCCATGCTGTGTTGAATCCTGCACAGAAAACATTATGATCTCGACACTTTCCTTCTCATAACTGAAGCACACACTTTAAGACGAGTATTTTTATATTCTCGGCTCCAATTAACCTGAAGTGTTTCTCTTCCCTATGTCTCCCTCTCACCCCCACCCCCTTCACCTGAGCCTATCCTTCTATCTTTTTGTAATACATTTTTTTTTTCAGGAAGAAGATGTGTGATATACTTAATCGCAGTTAATAAGAGTGGGCACCGACAGAGGAAAGGGCATGAAATACAAGTGTGGATAAACATCTTCCCTCTTTCCCCATGATGTTCTCACTTCTTACCCTTTTCCTCCACCTCCTTTGGCTGGTTATTTGAGAGAGCAGGCATGGGTAAGAGAAAATGTATGCTACCATTAGTCTCTCATGCTGTATGCTGTACCCTTTCACAGCCCCACCCATGCATCCATATGTGGCTTTCCCAGTCATTCCAATAATAATACCAATTACTATGCAGGCAGGACCATTCTCGTTCACATTTGCAGCTCACTGTGGACATTTATGCTGCACTCTGAGCAACACCCATATCTTCAACAACATCGACTATACAGCTGTTGTACAATCGTTGTAAATGAAACATGCAATGCCCCATTCAGCTTGCAGAATCATTTGTAACCGTGGAAGGTGGGATAGGAGAGGGGTGGCCCTTCCTCTGCCTGATTCCTCTCTGGCACTGGCCTCGATCTCTAAGTCCTGACACATGCAGGAGCTTAGGATGAGGAAGTGGCCGAATTGATATAATTAAGAAATAAAAAGCTGAAGCAACATCTTTTTTCTCTCAGAGGAGGGACTTTGGAATCCAGGTTCAATGGACAAAGGGGGCCCCAGGACCTCAATGTCACAAACAATGACATTCTCCTGGACTCTCTGTGGCCAGACATCGTAAGTCAAACAGAACAGCTTTGAATGAAGCTCTAAGACCACCCAACCAGAATATCCAACTCAGGCATTTGTTGTCTCTAGTCTTTTCTCTCTTCCCGGATCAAGTTTTCTTATTTGTTCTCACCTATAACAGGTTACATTTGTGATCAAAACCAATATTATGAGTCTTTTATTTGGACTTTTCCAAGGAACCTTACTGGTTTAATTTGCCCTTCCCAAGGAGACCCAATCCGTGACCCTGTTGTGCTCCTTTCTTTTCCAGGTTTGACTCTTCCAACTCTCAGACTCCAATTGGCTGAACTGACATTAGCATGACATTCTACATGTGACATCCATTCACCCATGTGTTGTCACAGGCAATCAATACAACTCAGATTATACCTATTTTATAGATAAAAAGATTAATGTCTTAAGGA
The DNA here is from genome assembly GCF_021613505.1 of Equus quagga. Taxonomy (NCBI): domain Eukaryota; kingdom Metazoa; phylum Chordata; class Mammalia; order Perissodactyla; family Equidae; genus Equus; species Equus quagga. The sequence continues at coordinate 161,786,212 of NC_060267.1, forward strand.
AGGCCATACAGGCAATTCATGATGGAACAGACATTTAAGTAAAAATAAAAATGTAGCTTTTCCCCTATATAGATTTTATTTATCTTTACACTTTGATGTTGCTTTATCTTCTAAGAGCTCTGCAAAAATTCTATTGAATGAAGTTTAGTACACAATTATTTTTATACATTTTAATATGTAGGAAAATGTCTTCCAATAGATGACATTTTGACAGTTACTCTCAGCCAAACAACAGTTACTGTGTTTGTATATGCACAAACTTTTTTGTTATTCCTAGTGAATGACTGAACAACTGAAATCCTTTGAATGTTTAGCCAACAATTTTTAACTTAAGGACCATTTGAAAAAAGAATACTAGTCTTTCTGTTGTCTGAACATTCTCCATTTGACATCTTCTGGTAAGATCGAGAAAGCATCAGCGAGAAAACTCTCACTGTGAGTGTCAGCAACTTGGAAGAAATTCCTAGAGACAATGATGGAGCACTCTTTTAAGAAATGCTACGTCACCAATGCTCTTAATAGTGCCAAGGATGATTTGTGGGGAAAAACACAGAGTTGAAAACTAATTCATAGTTGTCAAACTCATAGTGTAGGGAGGTTTTAAGACTTTCAAACCAAATTATTTCTCTTATATTTCACCTATATATGTGCCCAAGAATGATAAATTATAAAATCTATATCAAAATAACTCTGAAAGAGCTCTTTCAATAATGATAAAAAAAATAATTCTAAGTGATAAGAAAGCATTGTGTTCTAGGTTAATTAGCAGCCATCTTTTATTTCTTAGGGACACATCATCTTAGTGACTCAGTAACAAGGAACTATATTAGGAACTCATTTGATCCTCATAGACATCCAAAGAGATTGGTGTTATTAGTCTCACTTTATAGATTAAGGACTGAGGTAGAGAAGTAACTTGCCCAAGGTTGCATATATAGTAAGTGATGGAGCATGGATTTGAACCCAGGTAATTTGACTCTGGAGTGCACACTTAACCTGGGATAAATCTTGCCTATAGACAATATTTGTTAGGTTTAAACATTGATTTAAAAAAAATTATTAGTTTTTAGTCTTGTTGTTGTTATAGACATTTAAAATTGGGAGATTTTTTGCATACAAATTTGAATTTCCAGCAATTCTGGAAAATCAAATCTAGTGATATTGAGTATCTTTGTTCTACCTGGTAACAATTGGCTTGCGGGATTTGCTGCTTCCCCTTACTCAGGCATATGCTGTCCAGTGGCCACCTTGCCTGCTCCATTCATTGTCCTCACTTCCTTCTTCCCTGTAGGGATTTAATGCTGTGACATCAGCTGTGCTGCTGTGTTAACACTGGGACATCCCCTGGAGAACTTTTTCACAAACCGCTGTTCCCACCCCAATCTCCCCCTTTCTCACTCATATTCTACCCAGCATGAGGGAAACTGGGCTGAAACAGGTTGAAATACCTCTGACCCAAAGCTGTGAAGCAGAAATCTTTGTTTTTGGCTCCGGTATGAGGCAGGATTTGATCAGAGAAGCAAATTCACTAGGAGTGATATGGAATAAGGGGCTTATCATAGCACTTTCACCATGTAAAATTCTGGTTGCTGGTGAAACAGTTGATGTAGGGCCTGTGCTTTTGCATCTAGTTCTGGGCCTGACATCAGAAGGGCTGACAGTGAGAAAGGAAAGATGCTTATGAAACAGGAGAGGGCAAGTACAAGCTGAAGTCCATGAGGACAAAGTAGAACCCGCAGACGTGTCACACCACCTCCAAGCTTCCAACTTTGTTAATGTGAGTGATCTGCAGGAGAAGCTGCCAGCCCATTGTTATGGAAGTAGACAGGATCCTGGCCCAGGAATCAGAGACGCCAAAAGAGAAGATCTGGCAGGAGGTGAAGGGTCATTGGCTAGGTTGGTGCCCCACACCAACCAGGTGAACCAATATACCTATGACAACATGTGTGAGCTACAGCTACTTCTGACCCTACAACCAACCTTCCAGCATAAACACCACTGCTGTTTCACTTCTGTCTTCCCAGCCCCATGTAGAATTTTCTGGTGGCCAGCCATAGCCTGGGCCATAAAGGGAAAGGATTTTGGAAAATGTAGTTCCACCTTAGCCAAGTTAACACAGCACAAAACCACAATAGCCAAAAATCAAGAAATCTTAACTCTCACAAAGCTCTAGCCTAAATAGCTTCAGTTTCCCACCTTGAGTGACCAGAAGAAACATGGGAACCCAAGGCACTTGGGTCGTGAAGCATCCACACCATGGTGCGTCCTCATTGGCTGCTACTCTTCCATAAAACATAAAAGACTCGTTTTGCAAATCTAGCTTCCATCTTTGCTATCACAAACAAAGCTCTCTTCTTCCTGGATCAATTCCAGCTTAATCTAGTCCCATTGCCCTGCTACACTGACTCGTGTGAATTCCGGGCCACCCCCTTGGGGTAAAGATGCTTGCATCCACACAGCACACTCTGATATTACCATTGCCACAGCTTGTTCTGTTCTCAGGCCCAGCTCTAGTTTCAAGAGTCTCTGGTGGAAAGAACTACAGGATCTTGTGTTGTACACAGAACAGGCCTTATGCAATCCTGCCCATTGATGGATGATAAACATGCAGCACCTCTGACATTGCTGCTCAGCACAGTGGCTTACAGGGCAGGCAGGAAACAGAGCCACCTCCTCTCAGGGTAACCCTTATCTATCATGTCTCACACTGCCTTAGGACTGGGCTCCTGTCTTTATAGCTGCCTAGATTACCCTCCCAGGTACAGCTAGCCTGTCTTAAGCATGCTCACAAAGTCCAGGTTAGGTGACATTTCCAACCTCACCCTCACACTGTGCTCAACACTGGCCTAGATCAACAGCTGAGAGCCACCTCCACCCTGATCAGAAAATTCACTTTAGGGACCTTGAGTGTCTTCTGCTGCTGATCAACCTCACTTGGGGCTATCTTGATGCATCAGCAATTCTAATAACCTTGAACCCCAAAGGGAAAGACATTTCAGTCTTTTCTGTCCTAGAGTCTCATTGGCCTCTTATACTAACTTGCCCTTACCAGTCTACCATATTAAAAGTTGTAGAGTGTGGAGGAGTTTCAAGCTTTAAAAATTGTCCTATTATACTCAGTCTTAGCCCAAGTTCCCCCTAATAAGAGAAGAGGAGATAGGAGTGAGGGACAGGGAGAGTGAAACAGGAATGGCGGAAAAGCCAAGACAAGGATGCATGATCAAGTTGGTCACTACTATCTGACTGTTACTCATCCCATGGGACTTTCTGAGAAGCTTTATAAAGTCTATCTCATACCTACCTGCCTGGGGGATGGAAGAGGAACTAATTTATCTATTAATCCCTTAATTTTTTCACACTTCCAGGTTTTGAGGATCCTAGGTCATTAAGTGAGCAATCCATGACACAGCCCCAAAAGTGAGGTTGCACCTGGGTGAAGGTAATCAAAGCCCATGTGGGATTGATGATTGCAGCAGAGTCTGGAGAAAGAAGTCTGGCTGAGCAGAATTTAGTGATCTACAAGAGGGATTCAGTATAGTTCACCTTAGCAATACTTGGATTCATTCATGCTTGCATTAAGGCCATGCCCACTGACCTGGTTGTGGGAGACTACTTTCTTCCAAAAATTCAAGGAGACATTCATTTCTATTGGGAAATAGGGTGTACCAAGACATCAAAATTTCCCAGAGAAAACATTAGGCTTTCCTTTGTGGTCTTCCCACTGGATTAGACATTAACAAAGCACCAATATCTGGTCTTTCTTTTCTTTCTGGGCATATGAGAGTCAATGTTTCCCAGACCTCTTGCAGTAAGGCAAGGCCATGTGACTGATGATGACCAATGAAACCGAAGCAGAACTGACACGTGTTCCTCCCAGATGGAGGTAGAGAAAAGCCCCTACGTAATTTTCCAGTCTCTCTTACCTCACCTTGCATGAAAAGCATGGAGACTGTTTGTTGAGATGACAGAACAACAACAGCCTGGATCTTTGAGTCATCGCATGAAGGAAAGCTGCTTGGGAGAGTCACCCAGCATGTAACAAACTTTGCAGGAGCAAATAATAAACTTTAAGTCTTTAGCTGCTGAGAGATGGGGACTATTTATTGTAATATCATAACACATTCTGTCTAAACTACCATTAAACTCTTACAAATTCCTTGTGTCATTGTAATCAAAAGTCAGGAGAATAGTTTAACTTCAATGTTATAAATTATTTACTATATGTTATAAGTTTCATCAACACTTAGGAGCAATTAAATTCCTAAATGAGGGAATGTACTAATCTTCAGAGCTGATAGAAAACTTTCTGACATCTTCTGTCAAGTCAGAACTCATCATTGATATTGGGAAGTTTTGGCTGAGATTCCAACGCTTGCCACAGTGTGATGTCTCTCGGTGAGTTTTATGAAGACCTTAATGTGTTCATAGGCATGGAATCCCCAAATCTCCCTTCACTTTGTGTACCATACTAAATACATCTGTATCCTTGCCCATTACAACCTCATGCCTCACTTAATCAAATTACATTTATTTTCCTAGGGATAAACTTTTGAATTGCAGAGGCTTCTCAGAAGCCCCCATTTGCAATGATGCTACCATAATTCATTGTTAGGTCTATTGTAGTTGCATTGTAGTTGATAAATAGTTGACGTTTGTTGAATTAAGTCAAATTGAACTGACAAGAATTGAAGGAGTAGGAGGAAGATGATATGATCATTGTGCTGGGGACTTTATATCTATTATGAGGTGGCTAATATTATTTCCTTTTTGCAGATGAGGAAATTAAAGTTTAGAGAGATTAAGTAGGTTGCCAAATGTCATACAAACAGTAGTTGATATTGAAATCCATGAATTCTAAGATCTGAGATAAAGCCTGTGTTCTTTCCACAATATCATAATGTTACCTTGAATTGAAACAAATATAAGTTGAATCAAAGTGATTTGAATTGAATTATATTGAACTGAACTGGAAAATCCATCACAATGCAGAGATGTGGGACTCAAGACTCTGTAGTGCTCGTGTTAATTATGGTATATCATTACAGCCAACACCAATCACCGAATGCCTATTTCCTAAGGGTGATTCTTTAAAATATTGAACTTTTAATATGTTTTTAATATACTTTTATTAATAAAAGTCTTAGCTAATAAAAAAAGTTCTGAACCAAACTCTTGGGTGATTTATATTGCCGTAATAACACCTATCTCTTTCTTTGTGAGAGTGGCTCTTTTGTTCTCAGAGTGTGGGAGAGAGTCCTGATTAGCCTTGGTTCATAATACTTCTGGTCTCATTTGACCTGTCGGCACGGTGCAAAGGGATTCAGTAGGACATCAACTATCAAGAGAAGTTAAGAGGCAAGTTTTATAACGGGTTTTTAAGTCACCTCACACTTTGAGCCAACACACTTAAGGAAAAAGCAGCAACTTGCTCTTATATTATTGTGGAACATTCCTTACAGACCATTTTTGAATTAGATCAAGTTCAGTTGCCTCATTTCTCAGAAGAGGAAACAATGCTAATACCTGGAACTCATCTTACAGTTTATAGTTTATCCAGATATTCACAGACCCATCATCTCATCTATTATGTCACTTGAGGTCTCAGTCCTAGAAGGTTAAATAAATTATCTAAGATCACATGGTGAATTAGTGGCAGAATGCAAATAAAGTGTTGGTAACCTTAGGTTTATTAAAAGCCTGTTTTTCATTGAGTTTTTTATGTAACATATATATATTGTGCAATACCCACTAGACATTGTATTTAGAACTTCGATTGGCATGGCAAAAAGAGAGTATGAAATATTCAATAAGTGCTGAATTGCCCTCAACCTGCAGACAATCAAAAGCAAAGAAAAAGCATTTCTAATACCAAGTAGGAAGCGACAAGTGGCTATGAGTGGTTCTAATCATTTTCTAGGGGAGTTCGTGTAAGAGTGATTACAGTTAGCTCAGTGAAGAGAAACGTTCTCAAGGATTTCTAAAAGAGGGGACATTTGAATAGATTTTAGGTGGGTGGGATTTCAGTGTGTAGACCTGGAGCATACAAAGCAGAGGGAATTGTTCTAGACAAGGACAGGAGGTGGGAAATAGAAGACATGGAAAACAATGAGGACCCTTTCCTTAATTTTCAGACACATTATCTTTTTATATTTTAATGTCTGGAATACTATGAGTTATCTTAGAATCAATTTCAAAAGAAGCTTACCATCCGTTAGGCTGTGGAGTAAGATGCCTATTAAATGAATGATGGACTCTTCAATCAAGGGTGTCTCATAGCCAAGGACTCATCATAACTCATTTTGTCAAGATCGAGGGTGAATGAAGACAAGTAGCAGAAGCTTAGATTCAAAAGTTAAGTTGTGGAGAAATCATGAAAGGCCTTGAATAATAGATTAAAGTTGTTGAGACTTTATTACATGTACAATCAGAAGCCATTGAAGGTTTTTTGAGTAGGAAGTAATAGGATAAGAATAGTGTTTAAGAAATTAAATTGAGAGCAATGTATAGATAGAATGAAAGTAAAAGGACAGGAGGGAGGTAAAATACCGAGAGGTGACTAAAATAGTTAAGGAGAGAAACAATTTGAACCATTGCATTAGTTAGTGAATAACAAACCACCCCAAAATTTAGTGGCTTAAAACAACCACCATTTGTTTATTCTGTAATTACACAGTTTGACAGTTTGGGCTGGGTCTATCTGGGTGGTTCTTCTGGTATCAGCTGGTCTTCCCCATGCACCTGCAATCAATTATCAGAGCTGGTTGCTCTAGGATGGCTTCAGTTGGGATGGCATGCTCCGTTTGGTTTTTCATCATCCAGCAGGTTAGCTCAGGCTTGTTCACACGGAGGCTGGGAAGAGTTCCTGCGGAGACAGTAGAAGTGCCAATGCCACTTGAAGCCTAGACTTGCAACTGGCATGATGTCATGTCCACTGCATTCCATTAGTCAAAGCAGTTCACAAGATCAGACCAGATACAAAGCAGGGTAATGCAGAGCCCACCTTCTGATTCAAGGAGCTGCAAAGTCACATTGCAAAAGGGGCATGAATAAAAGGGAAGGAGGGAAGTAATTATGGCCATTTTTTCCCAGCAATCTGCTGCACTGCCCAATTTATTTTCTGCATTGTTATTTTTTTCACATAATTTTTGAACAACTATATGAAGGAAATAGAAGAAGAGGCCATTTTTCTGGAACATATCTTATTATAATTTCTTTTTTTTTTAAGAAGAAGAAGATTAGCCCTGAGCTAACATCTGTTGCCAATCCTCCTCTTTTTGCTTGGGAAGACAGGCCCTGAGCTAACATCCATGCCCATCTTCCTCTATTTTATGTGTGGGACACTTGTCACAGCATGGCTTGATAAGCAGTCCGAACCGGCGAACCCTGGACCACCAAAACAGAACATGCGAACTTAACCGCTGCACCATGGGGCTGGCCCCAATTTACTTTCTATTTAATTGTCACATCCTTGCTAAAGAAGAAGCACAGCAGTATTGTTTTGTCTTTAGTGGAAAAAATCACCAATTCTATTCTGATGATTCACTTCTATTAAACCCGAAACATTTGCAATGTCTTACACCGTATTTAATAATATTAATTAATGTGATTTCATAACTAAATTTCCCTTTTTTCCCCTCCTATGTTCAGATTACATTATAATAAACACATCATACTAGGCTTAGTCAGTGAAAAGCATAAACCAGTGGAGGCCGACAGAAGATACTCCAACATGTTGTTAGAAAAACATTAGATGCTTAAAATATTGAAATTGCTTTTGATCCAGAATTTCGCTGACTTGCTTATTTGGGATTTTTTTTCAATTTTACTCCTTCCATCGGTAGATCAGTTTTTAGAGATCTTGAGAAGTCAAGGGGAACTTTCTAACAGATTTCATGGACTGAGGGGGCAGAATAAAACATAATTGGGTATCTTGGGAAAATTTCCCTTAAATTTCAACCCAAAAGAAATATGTTTTCCTTCCATGTCTATTTCATGTAGATATGCATGTGGTTCTCATTCAGTTGCTTTCTTGAAATTTAAAAATTTATAAAACATATGTTAAGATAGAAATATTTAGGATTCCATTTAATTAGAGTAAATATTCTCACCAGATTATGTAATTTCATTTTCTTTTTTTTTGTTTGTTTGTTTTTGAGGAAGATTAGCCGTGAGCTAACAGCTGCCATCAATACTCCTCTTTTTGCTGAGGAAGACAGGCCCTGAGCTAACATTCGTGCCCACCTTCCTCTGCTTTTTACATGGGACGCCTGCCACAGCAAGGTTGCCAAGTGGTGCCATGTCCGCACCCGGGATCTGAACCCTCCAACCCCAGGCCACTGAAACGGAAAGTGTGAACTTAACCGCTGTGCCACCAGGGAGGCGCCCTCATTTTCAAAATACTTATTTAGTATTAGAGAGGAATTAGTGTTGGTAAGGAGAAGAATCTTTCCCTTATCTCCATGGCTATTGCCATTTCTCCAGTTCAGATATTCATCACTTCTCTTCTGGACAAGTGAAGTTGCCTCTTAACTGGCACCCCTGGCTCCAGTCTTTCCGGCAGTGCGTCCTTTTGCTCTTCAGAGTATTTCCAATGGAGTTTTAGTCTGGCCAGATGTTCGTTCAAGAAAATGGATCTGTGTTCAAATAAGTTGGGAAATGCTATTGATCATATCCTCCATGCTTGTAGAGTCATAAAATCTGTGAGCGCATTAAAAGCTTTGAGAAGTCCTGAGCAACATGAAGATAGTATCGTGTTTTTCTCTTTTGTACTACCCATGAGCATCACCTTGTTTTATCCCAAGCATTTAATGCCCTAGGGAAAATTAGGGTAATTATGGCAGGAATTTGAAGACAGAGAGCCAATTTTCAACATTCAACTTCCGTGACTCGTGAAGACCAAGGCTAGAAAAGTTCTTGAAATACCAGCTTTCTGAGAGAGAATGGATTTATAAATTCCAAAAGATCTTTTATCGTTGGTGGCATAGTGGTTAGCATAGCTGCTTTCCGAAATATCTTTTGTATGTAAGATCCAGGCTTGATGGAATCATAGATCACTAAGTTTTAACAAAAAATGTTGAGAGGTTAATCAAAAAGCAATGGTATATAAGGAGAAAGGAACATGAGACTTTTCGTGAAGGGAAGTAGACATATTTGGAAGAGACAGGTAGAAGATAAAGAAGCAGCTTGGATTCTTTGGGACCCCAGTGCTTCCACATCCATGGGCCTTGATCCAAGGAGTGCCAGAGAAGTGAGACGAAAACCCCAGGCAGGTTGAAAGGGAAGTTGAAACACTTGTGTGTGTGCACTCCTCCTACCAATTATAATTCTGAAAGGACAGTGACCTGCAAGGCCCCTCTTGTGCCAATAGAGGATGACCACAGTGGAATAGAAAAGATTGTACACATATTTAGGCAGAAAAACATCAGGGAATTTTGCCGATGGAATCTCCTTTGACAGATGTGAGCTGTGGAAGGAATTTGAAATTCCTTCCCTGTTCTCACTAGGACAACTGAAAAATAGTTGAGAAATGTGATAGTGGATATGCCAAGGTCACCATAATAAATGGCAAAGTGATCCCATATGAAAAACAGTAAACCAGAAAGAAGTTGTAGCTGAAGGTTTAGAATGTCAATGAAAGCCAAGGAGAAGCATAACTTCCAGAAATGAGGATGAGGATATGGCTCTCATGACTTTGATTTTGCTGAAAGAACAGGCAAGGAGTTAGACTTGTTACAGTCACTTGAGGACCAGATGCAGTTCAAGAAAAGACACTGCCCAAAGTCAGATGAGACAAGATACATCTCAACCAGAGTTCAAGAGAAAGCTCAGGAAACATTTATCCCATTCCAGACGCCATTTTGGAAAGGAAGCTGTGGGACACTAGAGAAAAATTGCTTGAAAGAGAGTTTGAACTCTAAATTGAGTGGACATTTATGTAAGTGAGAAGATTTTAAACAGGAAAAGATTGAGCTACCTGTAACTGGAAAGTTTACATTATCATTTTCTACCCATCATTAGAAATGGGGATTATAAAAGAACTTAGTTAACATAGAAATATCACAGAATTTTATACAAGTGAATTGTAGCTATAAATTGTCTACTCTATTACACAGATAAATCTGGTTCCACTTTTAATCCAAAATCCCCGAAGTTTATTCGTCAAAAAATGTTTTTTAAATTAACATTCATCTCTCAGAACAAGTATTACATGGAACATCCTCTGGTAAATATGTTTCTATGTTCTTATTAGAGTTAACTCTTAAAACAGTTTTATTTTTTATTTTTAATTAATCTTGTTATTCATCTGTTTAAAAGAACACTTTTTGGAATTCTTACATGCTTGGGCATTACGCTAGGTGCCTGGACTAGAAAGACGACTCAATCATAAATTCTGACCTCAAAGAGACCATAGATTTTCAGAGGAAATATGTGCTTGCTTGGGCAAATATAGACTAATTTTAGAACAATACAGAGAGGACTAGCATGAATGCTGTGCAAGGATTGCATGAAAATTTATGAGGAGTTCCACATTTTCTCTTTAAGACTTCATACTTCTCTTTAAGAGAATGACCAAGGCAAAGACATTCTATCTCAGCATTTCTGTTCTACATTGCAGTAGAAGTTTCAGAAAGTGAAATAAGACAAAGAAGAGGACTAAGATTAGAAACAAAGATTAAAACTGTTCATATTTGGGGGCTGGCCCCGTAGTCGAGTGGTTAAGTTCACGTGCTCCGCGGCAGGCGGCCCAGTGTTTCGTTGGTTCGAATCCTGGGCGCGGACATGGCACTGCCCATCAGACCACGCTGAGGCAGCGTCCCACATGCCACAACTAGAAGGACCCACAATGAAGAATATGCAACTATGTACCGGGGGGCTTTGGGGAGAAAAAGGAAAAAATAAAATCTTAAAAAAAAAAAAAAAACTGTTCATATTTGCAGATGCCGTAACTGTCTGTATAGTGAATCCTAAAGAATATACAAAACGTCTACTAGACCTAATAGTGAATTTAGCAAGGCCACAATTCACAAAGTTGACATACTAAGAGCGAAGATTTGGAAAATAAATTTTAGAAGCTCCATTTAAAATAACACAAAAACATAAAATCCTTAAGGATAAATTTAGCAATACATAAAAAACCTCTACACTGAATCCACAAGAGGTTAATGTGAACAATCTAAGAAACCATTAATAAATGGTGAGATGTGCCATGTTAATGGATTAGAAGATTCAATGTCATCAAGATGTCCATTTTCCCCAAGTTGTGGTACATATCCAACACAAGCAAAATCATAATCTCAGCAAATTTTTATTTTAGAAATTGATAAGCTCTCCTAAAATGTATATGGAAGTGCAGATAACCTAAAATAGTCAAAATAATGTTGAAAAAAGAAAATAATATAACATAGGAGGGTTTACATTCTCATTCAAGATTAACTTACTATGAGACTACATTAATTAAGATAGTGTGGTATTTATGAAAGGATAATTAAATAAAACACCAAAGAATCCAGAAATGCATCCACACTTACATACTAATTTTTGATAATATCAATGAGGGATTTCAATAAATGGTACTTGGACAACTGGATATACACATGGAAAAAAATGACCTTTGACCTCTACATCACACCATATGTTAATTTGAGAAGGATCATAGACCTAATTTTAAAACCTAAACTTATAAAGCTTATAAAAGAAAACGTAAGAAAATATCTTCATGAGCTCAAGGTAGGCTTGGAGAAATCATTTGCAAAACAGCTATCTGTCAAAAGACAAAGAAATTTTATCCTACAATTCAATAATAAAAAGACAATTCAATGAAAAAGACCAAGACTTCACAAAGGAAGAAATATACATGGCTAATGAGTAAATAAAATAAGGCTTCATTGTCATTAGTCAGCAAGAAAATGCAATTAAATCACAAAGAGGTACCACTCCACACTTAGCAGAATGGTTAAATTAAAAAAGACCAACAACATTAAGTGCTGTCAAGGATATAGAGCAAGCAGACAGACATTGACAATGGAATGTAATATAGTACAATCAATTTGGAAACCTGATAGTTTTTTTTTTAATTGAGCATATATCTTCCTATGATCTTAAAATTTCACTCCTAGGAATTTACTCAAGAGAAATGAGAATATATTTCCACACAGGACTTTACATGAAATGTTCATAGCAGCTTTATTCATAATAGTTCAAAACTAGAAACAACCCAAATGCCTATAACCAAAGAATAGGTAAATAATTTTGATATTTTTGGAATAATATCAAGCAATAAAAATGAAAAACTATTGACTCGTACCACAGGATGGATCTTTCAGACAATATAGTAAGCAAATGAAGCCAGACACAAAATAATGCACACTGTATGATTTCATATGTATGAGTTTCTAGAAGAGGAAACACTAACCTATCCGGTGGGGTAGGGGACTTACCAGGAAGAGGTAAGAGGAAGCTTTCTTCAATAGTAAAACCTTCTATGTCTTAATAGCAGTGTGAGTTACATGGATACAGGTATTTATCAAAATTTATTGACTCATACACTTAAGATTTATAGGTTTTACTCTATATAAATTTTACCCTCAAGAAAACAAATATCGAACTCTGCTTAGTAGAAATGGTTTTCATGATGGTATGGACAAACAATTCTGAAATGACTCTCTGTGTATTCTGTGATTGAGCAAATGAATAAATATATTGATGATAATGGGTGCCAGATTTTTCTCTGTTGGAGTTGTAAATATGGTAGGGAGACAGCTAGAATAAATACAGGGGTATTGGATTGGAATTGAAATTATCACAGATTTTTCTCAGTTGGAGTTATAAATATGGTAGAGAGACAGCTACAAGAAATACAGGGGTATTGGGTTGGAATTGAAATTACCAGGCAAATTCATTGTTTTTAAATATAAATAAGTAGACACTGAAATAAGTTTGTGTGTATGTATTTGTTGTTGTTTTTCCTAGTCTGAATACTGAGAGAGGTTGAAAGCAATGAAATACTGAGCACAGCTAGTACTCAGATATTGGCTCCTAAATACCATTCTCCACTAAAAGTTACCCAGGCTCCTCAGAAGAAAGATTTATTCCAGAGCTAAAGCTAAAAAAGTACAAAATGAGTTGTTCAAGAAAGTAAGAAAATACTCAAAGAATGTTGGGGACATGTCAAAAGGACACACAAGCCAGATTGAAGAGCTTCTGATGTACAAAATCTGAAACAATTTGAGCATCAATATAAATAATGTAGAAATGGATGGAATAAAATAAAATGGAATAAATGGAATAAAATAAATGGAATAAAATAAAAATACGTAAGTCCCAATTGATATAAAAATAGATGAATGAGTAAAGACCTCAGGTGGTAGGGTGGTGGTGGGAAATGACAGGGAGGTGAAGGAAGGCATCAGCTCCTGGGGGCCACATCTGCTTTTTCACAGCCCTCTGCTCCTGCCCATGTTTTCCCCTCTGCTTGGAATAGCCTTCCTTTTCTTCATCAGCTTGATGTGCTCCTTTCCTCAGTCTTCCTCAAGGAGGAGTCACCTCCTTTGGGAAGGTTTCTTGAATTCTTATTTGTGACTTCCTTATATGTCACCTCGTTTGGGAAGGTTTCTTGAATTTGAAGTAATTATTGACCATTTGTTGTCTATCTTGTTTTTCATAATCCCTTTCCCTCTCGGCAGAGGCAGCAGAAATTCCTTTTATATTTCTCAGAGTGCTCTTTGCCATTAGGTTTATGTCATCTTTTACATTTCTTATCTCCATGCCTTCCACTCCCACTCCTGAGCACTTAGATTTTAACTCAGTTTTTTTTTTGATGCTTTGCTATGAAGGATGCTGTAACATTAATTGCATTGTATTAAATTGTATCCCATCAATTGGTTGTGAGCTATGAAAATGAAAGTAATAGGGGTCAATTTAGTAAAAAAATTAGTTTATCTTGATGCCAGCTGTGAAAAATGCATAAGACTGGCTGGGAGCCAATCACAGAGGCCCTGTAAGGTACATCCTTCCACCTGCTCGCAGGGAAAACATTATTTAAAAGAAAAAATATTAGCAGATGACTGCAGCTCTCCTTCTGTCCTGTGATTCAGAGGTGTGTTTTGTTTTGCTTCCTGACTGGACAGTTCTAAATTGGGTTCCCTGACGACAGATGGCTCTTTCAGTCAGTTGGGCCAAATGAGTCACAGTGATCACCGCCACAATGGATGTCAAATAGTCATGGAGGTTTCAGGGTGCCTACTTGCCCAGGATCAGAAAGAAACCTCACACTGGATTCCAGGCCTCCCTTTGTCCTTGTTGGTTCCTGCTGAAAATAAACTTACATGAGCCACACAAAACAACCCCCACTACCAATCATTCTTTGTGAAGATTAGACACAAAATTAAGAGCCAGATCAAGAAGAAGCAGACTCCACCTGAGCAGGGTAGGAATTCCCCAACGTGGGTTAGACTTCAGAGGGCAAGCCAGTTAAAACAGCTATATAACACATTACAGGCGCTAACCACTCCACTGCTCATTGAGCTCCAAGTCATTTGATGGTTTGCCTTGTTGGGTATAGACATTGTAGCCCCAACTACTTCAGCCAGTTGAGCCTTATCGTATAATTGTAATGAAAACTGACTTGCAAACTGAGGTTATGTAAGCTCCTGTTTGAGACAAAACTCCAGGAATGTGTAGTTCCCAAAGGTATGCACAGCCCCTGGGAAAGAAGGGTCTTTAGGAAAATGACCATCCCAGTGTTTTTATTGATCTTTTTAAAGGTTTTGTCAGACCTGTTTGCCAATGTTTCTATAGTCATGAGAATTACTGCATATTGTAAACATTTAATGATAATTGATATTGGTAGGGTCATTTCCGATTTACACAATGGGATAAGATCTTCAATCTCAGCATATTCTTATGAGAGGGTCGTAGGTATGACACCTATAAAGAACATATAATAATCCTCACTTTATAGATGAAGAAACAGACTTGGAGAAGTGAAGACATTTTCCATGATAAAAGGAGACAGCTATGTAATTCTGGGTTGAAAAACAAGGAGTTATTAACAGAAAACTGAGTGGGCAGTAAACTACATATTGGATATTTGAGGAAAATAAAAAAATGATGGAGAGAAGAGACCTGATTGAGTATTATCTGGCCAGACGTTCTCAGTAGAAGATAGTATCAAAAGGGACGAGGATAGGCTAACTCCACACTTCATTACCTGTAGGACTTGGACTTGATGTTCAAGAATGTTACCAGACTCTGTCCAGGCAATGGAGACACTCCTTCCCAACGCATCCAGATACATTGCAGATTTGTGGAACCTGGGGGAATGGGAGGGATTGACCAGACTGTAGATGACTCAAGGCACTTCTGTCATATTAATGAAAACAGTTCCTAACTCGTGTCCATGCAGGATGCTATTCTCTTCTTTCCTCTGTAATTCTTGTCTCCTACCTCCTTACTCCAAGTTCAGGCATTGGTGACTCCTCATTCAGTGCTGATTACTTCAAGGGAGAATAATGCAGTAAAGCTAGAGAAAAAGAAAAAGAAAACAGGAAGAAAATTCTGACTTTCTAAAGCCTTGTTTTAGGCTCCAGATGAAAAGATTTAGAATAAGAGATCAGTCAGATTCAATTTTTCCTGACATTGAGGGGAGATCAAGATTTCGAGAAATGAGAGAATAGTGAAGAAAAGGTAGACAGTACAAAAGAAAATAGATAATGATGGATCCCAGCAAAGGGGCCCTGAGTCCTTCACTCTGCTTTCTCCACTCTTCATCCACCATCTTTGTTTAATCCTAGAGGATATAATAGAATACCCTGAGAATTTCAGGATTTGAATGTGAATGAGAACTATGCAAATTTTCATAATTGCATCTAAGATGGAGGAAAGACTTAAGTTTCCTTGTTCCCAGATGGTGAAGGAGCCATAGATACACCTATGATCAGACAATAAATCAGAGAATATTTTACTCCGAGGTCAGCCTATTGCCCTGTGGGCTCTTAAAGAGGGATTGTGTGCTGGTCTAGGTAGAGGGTGGGTCAAAGTTCAGATACCTGGGGGAAGGAGAGACAATTAACCAAAGTCTAGTTAACAAGCATTTTGTTCTGATTATCAGTGAGGACAAAAGAATTCAGCTAATCATTTATGAGGCAAAGAATGGGAATTTGGAAGATTGTTTCTCCCTTGTCACAAATAAACAGGGAGGAATCTCTGTCTTATCTAGGTCACATATGGAAAGGAGGTTCTTTTCAACAAGCAATTTCTCAAAACACAAAAGAGTGGGGGATTTCTTTAACCTTTGCCATTTTCCAGGATCACAGAGCTCAAGTAAAGTTCAACATTTTCAGTAGATACCCAGTAAACATGGAAAATGGATCCAGTATGATCAGCTTTAAGACTTACCCTTGAACTTTAAAAATGAAGAAAAAGGAGGAAGAGGAGGAGGAGGAGGGAAGGAGAAGGCCCCACTGCAGCAGCATCCTGGAAAAAAATAAAAATTCCCAGCAGAACAAAATGTCAAATATTTCTTCTTATCAACATTCAAAGCCAGAAGGCTGCAGAGCAACAAAATACCCAAATAAAGAGTGTTAGCCAAAGACTGTTTAATCACCAAAATTTTAATGTATAAAGTCTATAAACAGTTTTGACCATGTCTGAGCTCAGAGAATATTGTGCCATTAAACCCCTCTTGAGGGAATTACTAGAGAATGAATTTTGGCCAACAAAGAAGTAGCTTGGTAAACCATGGCAAAAAGACTGGAAACAAATATTGAATGTATTATCTGTAGAATTGAGACAAAAACAAATATGGAAATGGAGGTGTCAGAATAAAATATAAATGTCATACTATAATGTCGTACATACGCAACTTATATAATGTTATATACCAACTTTGCCTCAACAAAAAAAAGACGTTATATACCTTGACTATGTAGAAATGATACAAGTAACAAAAACTGGATAGAAAGGGAGAAAGGGGTTCAGAAAATAAATAAACTCATAGTCTCATTTAATTTTTTAAAAGTAAAGACTATTAGCAACTTAATTCAGGTAAGAGAGAAGAGGGAAGAGAAGAAAAAGGAAGAAGAAGTATCTTCATTTTTAATCATTGTTCATAGCAGGTTCTCTACTAGAGAATGAGAAATGAGTTAGAGAATTAGAGATGTAGTTAAAAGAAGTACATCACTAAGGGTCTAATATCAAATTATTGTTATCAGGGTAACAACTAAAGAAAAACCATGTAATTTGCATAGCAGACAAACAACACATAAAAAGCAAAAAAACCCAGGATTTATGATGAAAGACTATTTTTAACATCAAAAAGAAAATGTAATGCAAATAATATGATAGAACAAAGACAAAACCTAATTTTTATGTCAATAGCTCACTTATTAAAAGGCTTAAATTAGCTTTTAAAAGAAGAGAATTTCCAGGATGGATTATACAACCCAACTCTATGCTCTGTGGCACAGACTCACCTAAAAATGTACTTCAGTAAGGCTGAAAATAAAAATTAAAAAGGATAGACCAGGAGCCAGCCACATGGTATAGCGAATAAGTTCTCATGCTTTACTTCAGTGGCCTGGGGTTTGTGGGTTCAGATCCCAGGTGTGGACCCACACACCACTCATCAAGCCTTGGTGGTATCCTACATATAAAATAGAGTAAGATTGACACAGATGTTAGCTCAGGCCAATCTTTCTCACAAAAAAAAAAAAAAAGAAGAAGAAGTGGAAGAAGACTGGAAAATACAAACCAAAAGAAAGCAGGGACTCCAGGCAAACAGGATTAAAGAAGAAAACTTAATAGCACAGAAGTGTGTAACTCACAATGGGCATATTACAGTTATCAATATGTATGCAGTAAACATTCACAAAGTGTAAATTACAGATAATAGAAGCAGAAATAGACAAAAAAACTAATGGGAGACATTAATTCACTTCTGATGATCTATATCAGATCAAGTGAAGGAAAATAAGCATATAGAATATTGAAATAATATAAACAATAAGGTACAGCCAATTGATGAGGTAATTCTGTATTTTATTAATTTTGAATGTCTTGAAATATTTGAGAAAATTGGCCACATATTAGGCTACCAGAAAATCCTTAATCTATCCTGAATTAAAAATAAATAGGAATCATAGATACAACCTTCTCTAATCACTATGCAAAAAATCCTAGACAAAGAAAATCACTTTTACCTGGAATTTGTAAGAACACTTTTTTTTAAAAGATTGGCACCTAGGCTAACAACTGTTGCCAATCTTCCTTTTTTTTTCCAACCCCTGCCCCCCTGATACATAGTTGTATATCTTAGTTGCAGGTCCTTCTATTTGTGGGATGTGGGATGCCACCTCAATGTGGCCTGACAAGTGGTGCCATGTCAGCACCCAGGATCCGAACCCTGGGCCGCTGCAGTGGAGCACGCGAACTTAACCACTCGGCCACGGAGCCAGCCCCAGAACACTTTTTTAAAGTCTAGGTTGAAGAGGAAATAAAAAATGAAATCATATCAGATATATGAAAAAATGTAATAAAATATTTTAGAATCTTTGAGATGTAGTTAAAGCAGTGTTTAGAGGAAAATTCATAATCTTAAAATAGTTAAGTCAGTAAGAAATGAAGTTGTGAATAGATATCCAAGAAAAAGTTAGAACACAGAAAGTGAAATGAACTGAAGGAAAGCAGAGGAAGTTTGGCAGGTTGGATATTGGTCCCACTTTCTGAGCTCTCCCTGTTCATGTGCTCTACCTCTTGACTTTGTGCTCAGACATGTGGCTTCCTTTGGCAAATGGGATGCCAGCAGATGTGACGCAAGTGGAGGCTTGTGCTATGCTTGAGCAGAAAAGCAAGCGCTCTTGGGCTCCTGCCATTGCCATGAGCTAACAAGCCTCAGCGAGCCTGCTGGTTTAGGAGGAGAGTGAGATAAACATAGAGGAGAGCTACACAGGCCAACCCACAGATGAAGCAGAGCTGCTTCAGCCACCAAAGCCCAGAGAGGAACTGCCCCAGCCAGCATTGAAGTTCAAGAGTGAGAGATTCCCTCAGAGATTTGGTGTGGTTTGCTATGTGGTACTACTATGACAACATGAATTAATGAACTAGAAAACAGGATAATGGTAAATTTTATTTATAAGTTTTTATTTTCAAAATTTATTTAGTTCTTTATTTTAAAACAAACTAATAATCTGTTAATCTCATAGAGAGAGAGAAAGAGACAAACACTCAACAGCAAAAGTAAAAAATGTTAAAGGGGAGGAGGAATATTCTCTGGAATAGAGGAAACTTAAAATTCAGTAAAATAATTTTTGCCGAATCTCTCAATAAATTTGAAAACCTGGAAGAAATTTTTTATATTCTAGGAATACAAAATATTGCAAAACTTATTTCAGATGGAATAGAAAATTTAGACAGACTGATTTCATAAAAGAGAGTAAGCCACTTCTAGGAAACACCAGGCCCAGATAGGTTCATAAAAGACATCTACTAAACCTTCATGAATAGATAAGTTAATGCCATTTAAACTTTTCCAGAGAATTAGAAAAGAAAAATAATCCAAATTATTTTTTGTAATGAATATAATACAGATGCCAAAATCTAACAAATAATTCACAAAAAAGAATACTAAAGAACAATCTCATTTATGCATATCAATTCAAACATTCCAAACAAAACATTAGCTAATGGAATCTACCAAAAAGTAAAATACAGTGGAAACTGATTGGGTTCTATTTCAGGAATGCAAGGATGGTTCCATATCAGGGCATCTATTTTTTTTTTTTTAAAGATTTTATTTTTTCCCCTTTTTCTCCCCAAAGCCCCCCGGTACATAGTTGCATATTCTTTGTTGTGGGTCCTTTTAGTTGTGGCATGTGGGACGCTGCCTCAGCGTGGTCTGATGAGCAGTGCCATGTCCACGCCCAGGATTCGAACCAACGAAACACTGGGCCGCCTGCAGCGGAGCGTGCGAACTTAACCACTCGGCCACGGGGCCAGCCCCTCAGGGCATCTATTAATATCATTCATCACATTGATGCATCTAAGGAGGAAAAAAGTGATCATATCCAAGCCTCCAAAAAGGCATTTGACAAAGTTCAATATTCATTTTGGATTGAAAAACAGTTATAAACAAGATAAGAATAAATACAAGTTTTCTTAACATGATAATCTCACATCCAAGATCTATTTTTGTCAATATCTATCTCAGCCCCAAAGCCACATTTTACCTACTATGTAAATAAATTGCTTTCTTATGCACAAAAGTCCATCATAAAACATATAATAGATGGAAAAAACCAGTGAAATATTAATGGAAAATGAAATAATTAAAAATAGATTTCACAGGAAAAGTACAATGTACACATGAAGAACATATTAAAAAGCTCCTGAAGGACACATAAAAAAAAGCCCGAAAAAGTGGAAAGAGAGTCTATGTTCTTGATAGGATACTCTACATCATAAATATATCCAGTCTTCCCATGTCAATTAATTTTTTATGATCCCAATAAAAATATTAACTTTTAAAAATATAGCTAAAAAAGTTGGTAAAGTTAATATGAAGGAAAAAACAAGGATAAACAGGGAAGATTTTAAGAAAGGAGAGCACTGGAGGTGGACTAAACTCTTGCATATATGAAAACATTAAAACACTGCGGTATTTATAAATAAATAGAAAAAAACCAGTTGGATAGAATTCCAGAAACAGCTCTGAGTGCATACACGTGTGCATTAAATAACATAGATGGTATCTTAAATCTAAGAGAAACAGGTGAAATGGTCCTTAGAGTTGGATCCATATGTCATATCATATACCATAGTAAATTCAAACAGGATAAAAGATTTGGGTGTAAAAATATGAAATAATAAAAAATACTAGAAGAAAACATATTAATTCCATTATAACCTTGGAGTGAGGAAGATGTTTCTCTGCCTCAAAATTCAGAAGCCATAAAATAAAAGCCTGATGAATTCAACTGCATTTTTTTCTTCTTCTTCTTCTCCCGAAATCCCCCAGTACATAGTTGTATGTTCTAGTTGTGAGTGCCTCAGGTTGTGCTATGTGAGATGTCACCTCAACATGACTTGATGAGTGGTGCCATGTTGGCATCCAGGATCCTAACCAGCAAAACCCCAGGCCGCCAAAGTGGAGCACGCGAACTTAACCACTCGGCCACGGGGCTGGCCCCTTCAATTGCATTTTTATTTTTAAATTATTTATTTATTTATTGTTATTTTTTTATTACAGTAACATTGGATTCTAACATTATATAATTTTCAGGTGTACATCGTAATATATTTCGAATTCTGGGTAGATTACATCATGTTCATCACCCAAAAACTAATTATAATCCATCACCACACGTGTGCCTAATCCCCCCTTTTGCCCTCCCCACTTCCCTCTTCCCCTATGGTAACCACCAACCCTATCTCTCTTGCTATGTGTTTGTTTGATGCTGTTTTTATGTTCTACTTATGAGTGAGATCATATGGTATTTGATGGGACTGGACAGATAAAGGCAGAGGTGAGAGGAAGGCCTTTCACTGTAGAAAGTTTTATATTTTCTTTTCATCTTTGAACCCCATGAATGCATCATCTATTTAGAAAAACTATCTCAGTGAAAGAATAAACATAGCAACCAGAAAAACATTGATGGGCGGTAGGGGGAATACATCAAACTATGAGTCGACTGACTAATGGGTGAGTGTGAAAGGATAGAATCAGTTCCACCAACTTTGACATATTGTGAAGTTTGGGATCAAAATCCGGTGCTCCACTGGCTGAATTTAGCACACACCTGTGTTTTTTTCTGGCCAGCACACTAGTGTTTTAAAATGCAAATCTTAGTGTCTACATGAGCCTGCACTTTCCAGTTTGCTATGGTCACCAATAGTCTATTATTTTATACCAGATGCTGGAAAGCATTTGAGTTATAATCTCTGATGTAGAGTCACTGGTGACCAGATATGTTCATCATTGGCTGTAAGAGCCATTACCTTCTCTTAAGAGCCTTTTCACTGTAGGAGTGATATTAGTTTCTAAAACTCAAAGTTTTAGATGATCCTCTAACCTAAGGTGAGAGATAATCCTTTTGAACCTACCTCCTTGGGAGTAGGGGATCTAGATAAGTTGGGAAGGAAAATTTGTGTTCCTACCACCTGTAACATATTTGACCTGTTTGTGAAAAGCTTTTCATAAGAGAACCAAATGTTCCCCTTAACATTTACTTAAAAAATTAGAAAATGCGTTAGTAACAGCCTTATCTCCCAGATTTGCACAGGAAAGGACAACATGACCTTTTAAATATTCTTTTTTAGTTAATTCTTAGGATCAAGACTGAGAAAAGAAATTGAGAATAAATATTGGAAAAAATATGACTGCTAAACAGCCAAACCTAGAAGAGAGAGCCCACAAAAGGGAAAGTAATTGATAGATGAATAATACAATGTGTAAAGATGTATTAGTGTTTTCATTATTTTGTACTATTTCTATTCAGTTGGAGCTGATTTCCATAGTAATATAGTTAGCTAAAAATCTGCCTTTGTCTATAAGGTCTCCACAGAAAAAGCAAATATGAAAACGGCAATTTTTAAAACAATATTCTGTTTTTTGTTTAATAAAACTAATGTTTTCAAATCTGCTTTTATTAAAACACAATAAATACCATCAATTTTTGACATGAAATCTCATTATATACTGTAAATATTTATCACTTTCTAGGGGAACATTATGCAGTAGATGACTTCTCATTGATTCACTCATAAAGCTGAGTTAGAAGTGAAGCTTCTTTTTATTTTCATAAAATAAAAGGGATGCAGAATTTGACATCCATTCCATTTGGACCAGCTAATCAGACAAAGCACAGATGGTGCACTTTTCAAGAGCATTTTTTTAGCATTAGAAAAATTATAAAAGTAATGTTAATATAAAAACCTTCAAGGTAAAATAGACTGAAAACAGACAATGCTAGTGCGGAGATTATTTCCTCTCCTGTTTTGGGATTTATTTCTTACTAAATCTAAAGTGTAGGTATCAAACATTCTATTTAAAGATGAGTAGAACAGTATAATTTATATTGTTCCATGTTTATAGATCTGAAAAGAAAATCTTGAGAGTCAAATAATGGCTTAAAGTGGAACACAAGGCACATGTATGGTTCTGATGTCAACAAGCCCAAGACTCTTTGGGGACAAACATAGCTCAGTCATTGGTCAGATTTCTACAAATTTGTAGATTCTTGGTCATTGATCACTGATGTCAATAAAGCTATAGATTTGTGAGGTCTGACATAGCTTTTGAGTCTGACGAAAACTAGATATGCACATATGTCTACAAAATTTTGGATGTAAATTCAAGTGGGTCACAGACCTTTTGAAGGGCTCCAACTAAGGATCCATGGACCACTGGTTAAGGGCCCCCAAAATAAATGATCTCTAAAAACATGCTCAAAACATTTTTATGCATTTATTATTTGGTAAAATTACATTCCCATTTACTTTTCTAGAAATGTGTGAATCATTGTCCACCTGCGAGTATTCTGATACTCAAAAATCTAAAATTGATTCTATCATTTGTAATCTTTTACATAAAATACTACCTTTTTGTTCTAATAATAAATCTGTAGTTGTAATCCCACTCCTGGAGACAAAAGAGAGTTAGACTTCATTCATTTTATCTCTTCTTCCTTCTGAGCTAATGATGATGGGGGAGGGGAGGAAGGTGAGATTCTATCATCCTTACTGAGTAAATAAAACTCAACTTGTGCAAAGCTTTAGTCCGGCATGTTAATTTATGCATATTTACCTTTTCACTCCAGTGTATTAAGTTCTCCTCCCAGACAGTGCCACATCATAGTTTAGTGTTTCTTTACAGTATCTGGAAAAAAAATTTTATGAAATAACGTGAGATCAAACCATCAAAAGAAGAACAAACCAATTAGCCTTGAATACTATTCTTTATTTTGACTATTAAGTGATTGATTTTTTTTTTAAGGTATTAATCATTTGGTAGAGACAAGTTGACTTCTCAGAGTTCTCAAAATGATTCTTATTTCTATGGTCCCCTTTGAAGATCAGAAATTTTTTTGTGGTTGCAACTTGCAGATGCAACTACTCCTGTATAATTTAGAAATTTCTCTTTTAAATATAGCGGCTTTTCAATATTCAGTTGACGTATTTTTAAAAAGGACTAACTATTCACTTTATGAAAGCAATTGTTTAATTATTCTGGACAAAAAGAAATAAGAGCCAGCATAACATCCCAGACTCAGCCAAATTCAGTTTCAAATGCTGTCCTTTTCTACTCTTGGCCATCATACTTACAGTGCTCCAGTTCAGACTTCAGGACTTAAAAAATAATGAAATGTATTGGGCTCGAACTTGATGCCCAGAGTGTCATTCTTAAAAGACGGTGTCCTTCAATGTGTTCTAGAGACACTGGGTTAAGATAAAAAACTGAGAGCATGTAGCTAACTTCCCTCATGTTCAACATTTCTGTAAATGATAAGAAAGATAGTTTTTAAAGAACTAAATAATTACTGTATTAAAAATGAAAAAAAGTTGTCAGTGAAGCAAAAATTTTAAGAAATTCCTGAACAAATGGAAAGCAGATAGAATTGAATACATGGCAGTAACTGAAGGTCATCTTGAAGCTTGGGCAATTGTTCTATAGAAGTTCAAAGCTAAGAGTCAGGGGACTCAGTAGGAGAAAGGGGTACAAGGATAGTGGTGAAGGTGATAAACTGGGGAAATGCATCCTGAACACCTGGGTATCTTACCTCCTCTTTCCTGACCTGGTTCAGTGGGACAAGATAAAATAGAAAATGATTGGGAGAAGCTGATGAGTATTCAGGTACAAGGCAACTTTCAGGAGGGCCTTTGAATCTTCAGCAATCAGCATGTCAATTCCAAGAACTCTCTAGCTGGGAGTACACTGTACCCAGACTCTCATACCACTGCTAGAGAAATGTTTACAAATCAGGGTAATTGAACAGGGTAATTCTTCCCAAAAGTTTCTCAAAATGACAGAGATATTATATGTCAGAAAAGTTATATTAATCATGAAATAGAAATGGAAAAGTGTAAAGAGAAATTCCATCTAAATTTGGAAATTTTAATAGAAGAGAAAACACAGAATGGAGGAGAGAAAATCGTTAAGAAAATAAAAAGGCAGAAAATAATTCCAATGCTGAAGGAAGAAATGATTTTTCAGCTTTTAAGATACACTTAGTATCAAGCAGAATTTATGCAATAATTTCACTTCATGGGTGAAATTTTAAAAACATTAAGGATAATGAGAAAATTTAAAGTTTCCAGAAAGATAAAAACAGATTTCCTACAAAGAAATGAAAATCAAATTGACATCACACATCTCATCAAAAACAATGTGTATTAGAAAACACTGGAGCAAAATGTTGACTACTCTGAAGGAAAATGATTTGGAACCTAAAATTCTATACTCAGTAAAAGTGACACTCTATTTGAAAAGCCTACCAAAGATATTTTAGAATCAAAATGTCTTAAAAAATTTACCACACACAAACTGAAAAAAATTGTTAGAAAAAGACGTCCATAAATAAGTAAACACACATACAGGCATACGTACATACATACAACAAACACATGAGATACAAAAAGCAAACAAGCAAATAAGCAATCAAAATTTCAGTCCAAAGATGCACACAAGACATTTAGTTAATTTTAAGTAGTTGTTCACACAGAATCTAAAAAGAAAATAACCAACTGAATCTCAAATCCCAGATGATCTGAACATGTAATATGGTGGGGGTCTGGGGACTGGAAGGATGTGATAGAGACAAGCATTTCCAAGAACGTAGGAGAAAGAGATACGAAATGGAAAATGTGGGAGAAAAGATAGGACACATAAAGACCCATCCTAATGATCCAACATACAAATAATAGAAATCTCAGGATGAAAGAACTGAAAAGACGTAAGGGAAAAATTATTAAAAAAATAATAGAGGAGAATTTTTCAGTGTTGAGGAATGACATGAGAAAAGACCTACACTTATCCTGAAAATGTTCCATTAAAATTAGAAAGTAAACCAAGAGAAAAGAAGACCTGGGTCCAGAAAATAATTGATAGTGAGTTGTCTAAAAGTAATGATGATGATGATGAAAATGATAATTAATATTAATTGACCTGTTTAATACATGCCTAAGAAATCTACATTACTTATATCATACTATTCTTCCAAAAATCTAAGATGTATTGTGTAAAGTAATTAAGAGAATGTTTAAATGAGAAACTTCTAATCTTTATTTATCTAAAATTGGTGGATCAAGAAAAAGAGATAAAAACAATTTTTGAAGTTATGATATTATTACTAGAAAAAAACAAAACTAGAGTTATAAGAAATGCCATTTAGGGAATGGGGAGTACAAGGTCAGGAAGTTGTGTTTTCCTCATAAACCCCTCTGTACTACTTGATTTATTACTAATATATGCGCTAGGTTGATAAAATGAAAACAAAAGATAAAAAGAAGCACAAAAATAATAAAAGCTAAGCCATTCAACAAAATAAAGGGACAAAAAGGTAAGTGTTAGAAAATATTAAGTATGGTGACAGGAATAATTCCAACATCACAATAAATGTGAATGTGATAAATTTCTCTACTAAGATACAAATTCTCTGCGTACTAAGAATACAGCTACTATCATTTGTAAATAACATTCAGAAGTAGGCACTTGTCCTTTTTGGGGGTCCTTTCAGCTTTTTGGACGTCTTTCCTCTTTGGAAACTCTCCCCATTACAAGTCTCTCATCCACAGGATAAATGGTTCCAGCATCCCCTGAGATTACAGAAGATATATGTGACAAGATATGTCAATCAAATGCATTTATGCAGGACTAACTGGAAAGTGGAAAAATGACCAACACTCTTTGGGCAAGAGCTATTGGCTTTCCATTCGGGTTAGTTGCAGTCTGGCATCCAGCTTCTAGTGGTATTTGTAAGATATGGGTGTCTGTGCTGAATAGAAGCAGCACCATGTGTGTCTTCACTAGTATAGCCATTAGTTTTTCCCGCTAAGTAAACCTTGATCCTGAGTATCTGGTTGTTCTACATACTCTGTGTGCTATGTAATACCATTAAAAATTTCTGTTTAAATTGCTTTAACTAATTTACAACTGGTGTTATCTTCATCTAAAAACCCTGATAAAAGAAAATGATCTTATAACAAGATTCTAAAATGGTTTTGAGTAAATCAATGAGACTACGGATATTACCTTCTGAGATGAGGTGCTGGGTCAAGATAAAATTTTCAAAGGAAGTGACAAAAATCCAGTTATATGACCCTTCCATCTCCTACTCAAAAGAAAGCTATAAAAGGTTTGGATCTAGAGATAAGTAGAGGATTTGGGGAGAAACCCATCCCGCAAATGAAAGGGCCTTCAGTGTGACTACTTGGAGAATGTACTATGTGAAACTCAAGAATGTAGGCGACGCAATGTGTCTAGTTCCACCCTGGAAATTCTAAAAGACAAGAGATAGATTTGTTAGATGCGTTGAGGATGGAGTAAAGGAGCAGGTTTCGTAATATGGCCTATACTTTTGAAATTTGTCCAAGAAAAGCATGTAGAAGTGTGTCCTGTGTGTCATATGAGACAGAACTGGCATGAAATCATCCTAGGTCCTATCCAGGAGGACCCTGGAGGAATGAAAACCACAACACAGAAACTGTAGATATCACTGAATTTCTATAGATTAAGAAAAGGTGAGTGATCAGCTAGAAGAGATGGATCTGTCCATCTCAAAGGAAATGTACCGGAGAGAGTCTACAAAGATGTACCCACAAAAATGCTCCAGGAGAGAAAGAATCATATTTAAACACCTTTTGAGTTAACAGAGTTCTATTGGTAGATCACAACAGCATTGTCAGGAATTCCCTACTCTCTTGCTTCTCTTCTCTCCCCCTACTTCAAGGGAGAGACCATCAATACCAAAATAGAGCAGCAGGAGTAAAAGAGCCAGAAGAAGAAAAAGTGAAGAAAGCCCCACTCTCTGATGGTAAGCTTCCAACCAACCCAAGGCCTGAACTGGATGAGGAGAAGTAACAACAATAAGGAGATTGAAAGTTGTCCCCTACACAAGGACAAACATTGTAATTACTAAACTGTGACTGGGTCTCAGCCTAGAAGTATCAAAGATTTTACTATTGAAGAAAAAAAATATATGTATATAGTATGTCTGAATTTTCATCCTGAGCAAGGGGAACTTTAAATGGATTTAAAGAAATAGAGAAATGAAAAAGTTGTTTGGTGACCACAGTCAAGAACCATGTTTGTTTTCCATATTGATTACTATTACAATATTAAAAGGGGATAGAAAAAAGATACATCTTACAACTATTAAAAATAGGTATGTGCTGATTTTAATTCCAGAAAAAATAGAATTTAAGGTGAAAAGTATTGTGAGATAAAAACCACATTGATAAAAAGCAGAATTCATCAGAAAAATATGAGTTACAAATCTCAAGGCACTCAACAACATAACTTTGATATGCATTAAACTAAAACTAATAGAAATTCAAGAAATAATTGAAATAGATGTATAGAATTTTACATATGAAAAATAATATATATTCCATTCAAAATTCAATGAAACATTCACCAAAATTGACCCGGTATTAGACCCTAAAGAATACTTTGACAAATTTCCCAAATCAGAAGTCACGAAGGGGCTGGCCCCGTGGCTGAGTGGTTAAGTTTTCATGCTCTGCTTCGGTGGCCTGGGGTTCACCAGTTTGGATCCTGACTGTGGACCTACACACTGCTCGTCAAGACATGCTGTGGTGGTATCCCACATAGAAGAGCTAGAATGATTTACAGCTAGCATATACAACTATGTATGGCTTTGGGGAGAAATGGGAAAAAAAAAGAGGAAGATTGGCAACAGATGTTACTCAGGGCCAATCTTCCTAAAAAAACAAAAAAAGGGAAATGCCATGTTAAAAAAAAAAAAGAAGTAATGCGCGTCATATTTTCTGTAAACAAAAACACAATTACACAATCAGGCTATTCTAAATAACTATGATTAAAGAGGAAATCCAAATGGAAATTACAAATATTTAAAATCAATAAATGAGAGTAACGTGCTTATGTGTGTGTGTGTGTGACATCCTGTAAAGTGGTACTCAAATGAAAATTTCTAACAGGAAATATTTGTTAGAAAATCGTAAGGAAATGGATTATGCATTCATTTCGAGAAGGCAGAATAAAACAATAAAATACACAAAAAAAGTAAAGAGAAGAAATTAAAAGAGAGGAAGGAAAATTATTTTTAAAAAGTATAAAAAAGCATAAACTTGACCATTAAACCAAAAGCCAATTCTTGGAAAAGACCACCGAATACAAAGCCTTTCATGAGTCTGATAAAAGAAATGAGTAAATTTCGCAATTTATATTAAGAATGAGATGAGAAAAACAGAATATATGGAATATAAAAAAATTTATAGAAGATTATGTGTAACTTGCAAATTTATGCCAAAACTGCTCGAAAAGGCTTGGCAAAAATGAATAGACGAAAAATTTCACAATAAATTTTAAAAATAGTCAACTATCACTCTTTATAAAGACACTAGTACCAGAGTTTTAAAATTAGTAGACCTTATTTTTTAGAGCAGTTTTAATTTTACAGAAAAATTCAGCTGAAAGTATGGAGAGTTTCCACATGCCCCCTCTCCTCTTCGTGTCCATATGCCCTCTTTGCCCTGCACATACTTTCCCCTATTAGTATTTTGCATTAGTGTGCTACATTTGCTATAATTGATGAACCAATAGTGATGCATTATTATTAACTAAATACCTAAGTTAAGGTTAGGGTCCAGTCTTTGTGATGTATAGTTCCACAAGTTTTGACAAATACATAATCTCATACATCCACCATTACAATATCAAACAGAGCAGACTCACCACCATAAAAATCTCCTGTGCTCCACCTTTTCACCCATCTCCCCTGTACTCCCGGCAACAACTGATCCCTGATCATAAAATCATACAGAGTATTTTCCTTACCCTAAAGATCGTCTGTGCTCCACCTCTTCATCTCTCCCTGTCTGCGATCCCTGGCAAACAATTTTTCATTGAATACATAGCTTTGCCTTTTCCAGAGTGTCATATAGTTGGAATAATACTGTATGCAGCCTATTAAGACTGTATTTTTTCACTTGGCAACAGGCATTTTAGGTTCCTCCATATCTTCTCATGACTTGACAGCTCATTTGTTTTTATTGCTTAATACTATTCCACTGTATGGATATACCACAGTTTTTTTATTTAGTCATCTGTTAAAGGACTTGGTTGCTTCCAGTTTGGGAAATTATGATTACAGTTGCTATAAACACTTTTTTGCAGGTTTTTGTGAGAACATGTTTTCAATTCGTTTGGATAAATGCCTGAGAGTGTGGTTGATGGTTTGTATGGTAAGCTTATTTCTAGTTTTATAAGAAATTGCCAAACCGTCTTCCAAAGTGGTTGTGTCATTTGACATTTCCCTGAGAATTCCTGTTGCTCCACATCCTTGCCACCATTTGGTGTTGTCAGTGTTTTAGATTTTGGCCATTCCAAGAGCTGTGCAATGATATCTCGTTGTTTTGATTTGCAATTCCCTAATGACACACGATGTTCAACATCTTCCATAGGCTTATTTGCCATCCATATATTTTTTTTGGTGAGGAGTCTGTTCAGATCTTTTGCCCATGTTTTAACTCAGTTGTTCATTTTTTTATTGCTGACTTTTAAAAGTTCTTTGTAGATTTTGGATACAGGTCTTTTAGCAGATACGGGTTTTACAAATATTTTTCCCCAGTCTGTGGCTTGTCTTTTTATCCTCTTAACAGTGTCTTCCACATCACAGAAAATTTTCATTTAAATGAAGTCTGACATCAATTTTTTTCTTTCATGAATTTTGCTTTTGGTGTTCTATTTAAAAAGTCATCTTCAAACCCAAGGTAGATTTTCTTCTATGTTATCTTCTAGAACTTTTAGTTTTTCATTTTACATTTAGGTCTATAACCATTTTTGGAAAGGTGTAAGGTCTGTGTCTAGATTCATTTTTTCCCATGTACATATCCAATTGTTCCAGCACCATTTGTTGAAAATATTATCCTTTTTCCATTGAATTGTTTTATTCCTTGTCAAAGATCGGTTGACTATATTTGTATGGCTCTTTTTCTGAGTTCTCTTCTGTTTCATCAATCTGTCTATTCTTTTACCAATACCACACTATCTTAACTACTATTGTTTTATAGCAAGTCTTGAAGTCAGATAGTGTCAGTCAGCCAACTTTGTTCTTCTTCAATATTATGCTGGCTATTCTGGGTCTTTTGCCTTTTAATGTAAACTTTGGAATCAACTTATCAATATACACAAAATAAATTGCTGGGGGGTTTTTTGAGATTGCATTGTATCTATAGATCATAGTGGGAAGAACTGACATCTTAATAATATTGAATCTTCCTTTTCATGAACATGGGAATATTTTTCCATTGATTTAGATTATCTTGGATTTCTTTGATCAGAGTTTTTCCCAAAATGTGTCTCATACATACTTTGTTAGTTTATATCCAAACATTTAATTTTTTTGGTGATAATATAAATACTGTGTTTTAATTTCAAATTTCAATTTTTTATGGCTTGTATATAGGAAAGCAATTGACTTTTGGATATTAATATTGCATTCTCCTCCCTTGCTATAAATGCATTGTTGCTACTATTATTTTGAATGATTATCATTTAGATCAATTAAGAGTAAGAAAATTAGGGGCCAGCCTGATGGCACAGTGATTAAGTTCGTGTACTCTGCTTTGGTGGCCCAGGCTTTGCAGGTTCAGATCCCTGGTGCAGACCTAGCACCACTCATCAAGCCACACTGTGGGGGCATCCCAGACAAAACAGAAGAAGATTGGCACAGCCGTTAGCTCAACAACAATCTTCCTCATAAAAAAACAAAAAAGAATAAGAAAATTAGAATTTTTTTTTTTACTTCATTTATTTGTACTCTAATGCTCTTCCTTTCTTCATGTAGATTGAGGTTTCTGATCTGTATCATTTTCCATCTGTCTGAAGAAATTCTTTTAACGTTTCCTGCAAGGAAAGTCTACTGGCAACAAATTCCTTCCATTTTTGTTTGTCTGAGAAAGTTTTTATTTCTCCTTCACTTTTTTGGTTTTCAGTGAGGAAGATTAGCCCTGAGCTAACATCACTTGCTAACTTTCCCTTTTTGCTCAAGGAAGATTCAGCCTGAGCTAACATCTGTGCCGATCTTTCTCTATTTTGTATGTGGGCCACTGCCACAGCATGGCCACTGACAAGTGGTTTAGGTCTGTGCCCAGGAACGAAACCTGGACCACTGAAGCAGAGCATGCCAAACTTACAGGCCCTTCTCTTTCGCTTTTGAAGGATAATTTCAGCAGATATGTAAAACTGCTAGAACTGTTCACATTTAATGTGAGTGTTCGTACAATTGGATTAATGTCTACCATATTTGTAACCATTTTCTACTCTTCACACTTTTTCTTTGTTACTTTATCTTTATATTGTTTACTACCTTCTCTGATTTTAATTCAACATTTTATGTGATTCCACTTTTTCTCCTCTCTTAGCATATCAATTATACCTGTTTTTAAACTTTTTTCAGTGGTTGCTCTAGAGTCTGTAACATACATTTACAACTAATCTAAGCCCACTTTTTAATAACACTATACTGTGTCACAAGTACCATGGCACCTTCTAACAGAGTATTTCTAATTCCTCCCTCTCATCTATTACAACATTGCTATCATTCATTTCACTTATCCCTAAGCTATAATCACCCAATGCATTGTTGCTACTATTGTTTTGAACAATTATCTTTTAGATGAATCAAGAATGAGGAAAACTTTTTTTAATTTAAAACTTTAAAATTTTTACCTTTTATCATATCTTGTAATTAAGAAAAGTCTTTTTTGAGGAAGATTAGTCCTGAGCTAACATCTGCTGCCAATCCTCCTCTTTTTGCTGAGGAAGACAGGCCCTGAGCTAACATCTGTGCCCATCTTCCTCTACTTTATATGTGGGACGCCTGCTGCAGCATGGCTTGATGAGCTCTGCATAGGTCTGTGCCTGGGATCCAAACCTGCAAACCCCAGGCTGCTAAAGCGGAGCAAGTGAACTTAACTGCTATGCCACCAGGCTGGTCCCTCTTGTAATTTTTTATTGAAAGTTGGACACGATGTATTAAGTAAAAGAAACTGAGGTGAACAGGACTTTAGTGTCAGGTTTTATATCTATCTGGATAGGAGTTAGCCTTGTTTACTGTTTGCTGTATCTGCAGATGTCAGAGGCTAAAATATTCTCTACTGTGCTTGTTTTTGTGTCCTCTGTTGCCTTTGTTATTCCCTGGAGGCTCCCTCGTAAATAGAATCTGAGCATTGAAGCTCTTTCAGCTGTAATGCCCTGTTATTATAAAGAAGCCCTGTTGGTGTGGGAGTAAAGTATGAAGGGGAGGTATTCTATAATCTTATCATTAGGTCCCAGTCTTTTAGAGGGCCTGTGACCTTTCTATGTGCTTGTCTCCTCTCTTCTCCCTTAGGTGAGACAGGAAGGCTTAAGGGCGCTGGAGTTGTGCAAGTCTTATCTCCCGTCTGAAAAGCCAGAGGGCGCTGGTATTGGGCATTTCCTCTGCCCCATGTCAGTTAGGATCTGGTAAAATAGGTTCTATTTAAGGAAGATCTTTGTTGAGGAGAATGGAATGCTTTGGGCAAACCTCAAAATTTCTGAAATTTCCCCTCCTGCTGCCAGAAGCACCAGAGCATTTGTCTCTGATCTTCACTGTGAGAACCTAGTGGGGCTCATGAGGGTAAAACTCACAAAAGTGTGGGGACCCTCCTAATGTTGAGCCTCCAGGAGTTTTTATGTCTTAAGCTGGTCCCTGACCAGTCTCCAGCAATTGGCTAATGGCCATTTATGTGTTCTAATCAGTTGATGGTTCCAGCAGCTTTTGTTCCCAATAAGCTGAGATTCTCTGTATTCATCTGTCTGTTTCTCCAGTTTTGGGGGCAGAAATTTGTCCCGGGACCTCATTTATCTGGTGAATCTAAAGAAGGGTTGTTGATTTTCAGTTTGTTCAGCTTTTTTTTTTTGCTGGGGAAGATTCGTCCTGAACTAACATCCATTGCAACTCTTCCTCTTTTTGCTTGAGGAAGATTTACCCTGAGCTAACAACTGTGCCAATCTTCCTCTATTTTGTACATGGGTCACTGCCACAGTCGTGGCCACCGACAAGTGGTGTAGGTCTGCACCGGGGAATCAAATCTGGGCTGCTGAAGTGGAGTGTGCTGAACCTAACCACTAGGCCATGGGGCTGGCCCCTTAGCTTGTTCAGCTTTTTTGGTTGTGAGGACAGGAATGATGGCTCCAAACTCTTTACATGTTGGATCAAGATGGTTTTTTCAATGAATTCTACTAAACTTAAAAGAACAGGAAAATTGAAAATTGCAGGTCTCTCTCTCTTATGAACATAGAGGCAAAGGTTCTAAATAAAATATTTACAAGTGATCAGACAGACTTTATAACTACTTTTTTTGTTGTTGTTGTTGTTTTGGTGAGGAAGATTGTCCCTGAGCTGACATCTGTGCCTCTCTTCCTCTATTTTGTATGTGGGATGCCACTACAGCAGGGCTTGATGAGTGGTGTGTAGGTCCATGCCCGGTATCTAAACCCGCAAACCTGGATCGCCAATTGGAGCATGTGAACTTGACCACTATGCCACCGGCCCAGCCCCTACAGGAACTTTTCTTTTAAATAATATTTTGGGAGAAACAGTTTTCCTAATAGCTTCATTACCACAAATGAGAAGCTTTTCATTTTCAGTACCCTGAATCATTTGTTGAGCACAGTGCTGGGCACAAAAAAGATATTCTATAAATATATCTTCAGTGGGTGAATGAATATGACACACAAAGTTCTGTAAGGGGAATTGTCAGAGGCACATAATGAAATGGGCAGGCTCGCTGCCCTTCAGAGCTCACAGTCTTGTGGGGAGTGAGCCGCCAACATCACAGACTAACTCAAATCGGATTGTGATAATTACCACTATGGAGAAACAATCACACTTCTATAAGCGCATGTGGAAAAGAGATATTAATTCTAAAAGGCAGTGTTTATTTAGATCATGGTTTAAGAAATAGAGGGAAATGAAGCTTGCTGACTCAACTTAATTTCACAATTACCGAGAATCATGGAATTAGATTTGCACAGTGGTCCATCAGAGCCTTAGTTATTGCCAATTAGATCATAGAATCCTTTTAGAATGCTTATTCTAGATTTCGAAAAATTGATTTTAGAACTTGAATTTTCCAAGACTTTATCCCTCTAATGGTAATATCATGTCACTTTCATGTTAAGTATAAAACATTTCTGGTGTCTTGTGCACAAACCTTAAAAACTCCAGCCTTTCAAAGTCTCATCTAAATGTTTCTGGAAATCCTCCGGAAGGTTTCATATGAATACTTGAATCGTCTTTCTGGTCCTTCTGGCCTGCCCCTCCTTTTTATTGTGGTCCACCGCTCTAGAAGCCTCTTATGGAAGTGCCTCAACTAGTCCCTGCTGCTAGTGCCTCCTTGCCCCTCAGCAGTGATGTCTCCCAGTTCTTTCCCGTGGCACAGTTGTCTTACTCATATAAAGGGGAGAAGGCCTCATTCCCCCACACTGTGTTGCCCTTTGTGCAATGGGCACTGGTGTGGCTTGTGTTTTCATGTCCCACAAAGACTCGTACACACACCCTGCTTCCTTTCTTTTTGCCTTCACATAAATCTATGTGGTTTGGAAAGGGGACCATCTTCAAAGACACATTGTTTTCTTTTGTCGCTCTCCATGAATTTCCCCGCTACCCTCTCTTTCAGGCAAAAACACCCTCTCTCCTCTCCTCAACCAGGCAAAAAAATTCTCCAAATCCTGGAAGCTCAACTCATCATTTCCTGAAACATCTCCGATCACTTCTAACTCCCAGTGTAGCGTATGAATTACGTTTCACAGACTCAGGAAAACAAGAAAAATCGCATCTCTTCATTTTTTATAAATCAAATTATTCTGACTTTCAGGTCCTTCCTGCTTGGTGACTCTCTGGGGCTTCATGCCACGTTTGGAGCATGGAACTCTGTCTCAAGGCCTCCCAGAATCCCACTGTCCAGACATACCATTTTTCTCTGGAGACTTACTGCTCCTCAAACTGCTGCCTGGGGGAAGCACACAGCCCCCTCTCCTTGCCTGACCTTCAGACCTTTCTTTCTCTCCACCCCAACTCAGTTCAGAGGAATCTCCTTCTTATCTGGGAAGGGGAATCGTCCCTCTCCCACTCTTATATATTTTTTAAGCTACTCTGCTTCTTCCTGCATGCTGCTTGGCTTCCTTTCATCCACCTCTCCAAAATCCCTGTGATTTCCTAAGGGCTTGGGTTTGGGAAACAAAGAGCCAAGGCATCTTCTGATTTCAGTCCTGCAACATTCCTCCCCTGAGGCAACGTGGACACAGAAGTCTGTGTTTTAAGGGAGAGGAAGGGAAAGAGGCACAATATGGAGGTAACATAACCCAGGAATTTGCCTCAAATGTTATCCAGCTACATCAGCTTCAACTTCAGCTTAGCATCTCCTCTACATTTTAGAATTGTAAAGACCTTTAGAGATGGTCTACTTCTATCGCTGACGAAGAGAAGGAGGCTCAGAAAAAAGTGGACTTAAAGGTATAATGCTGGTTATCTATTACTGTGTAACAAACCGTCCCAAAAGTTAGCGGCTTGAAACAACAATGTTTGTTATGATTATCAGTATCATCTCTAATGGTCCTGGAGGTGACTGGGCTCGGCTAGGCAGTTCTCATTTGCAGTCTCAACATGGTTGAAAAGACACTGGAGACTGGGACACCTGAATCTTGTTCATTCACACATCTGCATGTTGATGCTGTCTGGTGGCTCAGTCAAACAGGGGCTGAGCACTTAGGGCTCCTCCATCATCTTTATTTTTGTATAGTCTTTTGATAAATTCTCTCCAGCATAATTTCTTACCTTGCAGTTCAGAGTGGCAAAGATACATGTTGAGAGAGACAGAGACAGGGAGAGACAGACAGACAGACAGACAGAGACAGAGAGAGAGAGATAAAGTGAGCCAGACGAAGCTGTATCCCTTTTCATGAGCTAGCATCAGAAAATAAGTCACAGACACTGAGACTAGCCCTTATTCAATAGTGAAGGCTTAGATGCGACCATTTGATGAGAATGTCAAGTAATTTTCAGACATGTTTTAAAACCATCACAGTTGTGTATGTTCTTCCAGGATGTTGATCAACTCCGTTTCTTTAACATCTCCTCTCATATCTAGCCTCTCCTCCCCACCCTATAGTTTATTCCTCAGTATGTGTAATGGTTCATATTATGTACCAACTTGACTAGGTTACAAGATGCTCGTATATTTGGTTAAATAGTATTTCTGGGTGCATCCCTGAGAGTGTCTCCAGAAGATTAGCATTTAAGTCTGACTGAGTAAAGAAGATGTCTCCCTCGTCCCCCAGTTGGGGTGGGCATTATCCGATCTATGAGGGCCTCAACAGAACAAAAAGGCGGAGGGAGGGAGAATTTGCTTTCTCTGCTTAAATGCTTGAACCGGGACATTGGCTTTTTTCCTATCAGCTCTCCTGGTTCTCAGCCTTCAGGCTCAGCTAGAATGACACTGCTAGCTTTTATGCGTCTCCAGCTTGTAGATGGCAGATTGTGGGACTTCTCAGCCTCCATAATTGCATGAGCCAATTCCATATAACCTGTGTCTCTGTCTCTCTGTCTCTGTTTCTGTTTGTCTGTCTCCATATACACACATACAGAGAGATAGATATATAGAGATATATTCTGTTTCTCTGGAGAACCCTGACTACTATAAAATATCTTTCAGATTAGAAATTTTCTCTTCACTCTTGTAGTCAAATTCCTTATTGGCTTCTTTGTCACTTAACATGTGAAGTTCAGCCAACTCTGCTCTCACTTTCTTGCCTTTTCCGCTTTTCTGCCATTTTCTCCAGCTCCAGCCAGAGTTAAAATTATTTTCCAGACTCTTAGACTATTTCATTCATTCATTTTTAGACTAATTTTAAAGATATATTATCACATTTCACATTACTATAGAAACTGATTTTTGTAGTTTGAAACAGGCCCAATAATAATCGAGGAATACTGAGGGTCTGACCTAGGAGCAGTCTTCCTGATAAGATTCTAAGTTCCATCTTACTTGCACGAGAAAGTGTTGCCGATTCACAAAGAAATATTGCATACCAAAGGGAATCCTTGGAAGGAGATAGAGGAGATAGCTAGCAGTCAAATGCAGATTCTCTAGGAAGTGAAAAGTGCAGAGTTCACAACAAGGGTAGCAAACACCCAGAAAATGTGTCACAATGCTCTTTTTCCTTGCCCATGTTAGACAGGGTTAATCAATCATAGCACTGCAGGTGGAAGTGGCCTCGCACAGTGCCCTAGGAGTTACTGCAAATAGAACTATCTGGATTGATATACAAGATAAAATCTTTTGCTCTCTTGGATCCATAATCAAGAGAGAAAGAGGTGAAATCAAGGTAAGGTTAAGAATTTATTTACACAAGACTGTGGGGGTAGATTTTGCTTCCAAAATGTATTGATGACAGAAGGCATATTTATAGTAATGTGAACATGGTAGTTTTCTGACTGGAATGAGACAGTCCTGCCAAAGGGTCCATCTAAGCAGATGTAGTCAATAATCACTTGTGTTGATTGTGATCTGTGACACCTTCAAATTATTGTGTCTTCAGCCTCTAAGAGATTAATCACCTTGGGTACACATGGGGACATAGCTTTCTGTTGTCCATTGGTTACTGAAGCCTACACAACTTGTCAACACAAATAGCACGGAAATCTTCTAGCAGCAAATAAATTGATGTAGTTGTCATAAATATGACTCTGTCCTCCAGACACTTCCTTTGCAGACTCTCTTCCCTTCTCAGATTTCTTCTACTTCGGCCACATCCATACCTCTGTGTCGAATTTAACACACTGAAGACATACAAGAATCAATGATGATGATGCGACACATGATTTTTAATTTCATACCCTTCAACATGC
This sequence comes from Equus quagga, assembly GCF_021613505.1. NCBI lineage: Eukaryota > Metazoa > Chordata > Mammalia > Perissodactyla > Equidae > Equus > Equus quagga. Next base: position 161,825,337 of record NC_060267.1, read on the forward strand.
TGCAAAAAAATAAAAAGAGAAATTCTGAAATGTTTTACAAAGTGTATTGCATGTGTCAATCCGGATACACATATAGTGTCCTGATGCTGCAGACAACTGCTTAGCTGTTCATTTTATTAAAAAAAAAAAAAAACACTGAGCCTCTTAAGAGCTAAAACTGAACCACATTTTGATTTTAATGTTTAGAAAATTGCAAAGAACATTTTGGCAAGCCTTTGATTATTTCTAATTGCCTTAGAGAACTCATGTTCTGGGGAGGGGTTTTGATAAGAAACAAAGTATGGAGAATTGATTTTGTATGCTATTAATTGGATGCCAATGCCACACTCAATAAAGGACCATTTAGTTTCATACCAGCTCCTCCTGCAGAGGGCACAGTGGCAGAGAAGAAATGCCTGGGCAACCTTTTGGGTCAATCCCTGTGGAAGTTCTCAGAAACACATGCTACCCGGGCATGCACATTTATCAGATGATTTACACAATTTTTTCCTAGCCTGTATTACAGACATGACACAATTACTAGATTTATTAATTCCTTGTTGCAAGGACTAGAGATTTCCCAATGTGATGGGCTAATGCATATTGCATTACTTCTAACATCTGGGCCTCTACACCCACCAACATCAAGAGATTAACTGAAACACAACAATACAACTTTTCACTTTGTCTCAATGTGAGTCTCCCCCCACCTCCACATTTTGCTCTTTCCCTTGCTCTCTTAAGCACTCAACAGGTTTTTCTGAGCAAGGAAAGTAAGAAAGTGTTTGATTTACAACCTCATTTTGTCTCTGCTTGTATTTCACCTTCCATCTTCACATTTCTTATTGAATCTAAGATGAGTGGGGGGAGACGTATGGACTATCTATTTTCCTCTCAATCTTTCAAGTCTTTGGAGAAGCACCAATCACCATTCAAGTTGTCAAGAATTCTATCAAGATCTAGGAGCAGGGCTCAAAGGAGCACAACAGCATATGGTTCTTACATTAGACCTGGGGTCTGGGGGCCACTTCATCTTTTGGTGGGGATAAGAGAACAGGCAGAGAATATGATGGTCATATGCCTACTGGGATCATTGTCCTCTCGTCACACCTGCTCACATAAATGCCTTCTGCCATCACAATTCTTGTTGCCTGAGATTTCTCTGTTGGCTGTACTTCTTTGTGGTTATCTCCTACATCCTTTTGTTCTTGCTGTTGAACCCTTGTGTCCTGGGATCTTGGCCCTAAAGCAAATGTCTTAGGCAGGCATTTCAATGCCTTAGGTAGGGCTCTTAATCTGTTATTTGTAAGGTTGCCTGTGGAAAGTTGCCAAGTTTTTAAAAAGCAAGAAAGAAAGCACTGTGATATAGAAGGCAATGGACTCATAGCCTCAGTGTCAGAGAGACAATGTCATAGTCACCATGAACTGGTTACTCATGTCCTGACTAAAAGGGGCATCCATAGTCCCAGCCAATTTGTTACTATATGAGAATATGTGCCCTAATTTTCCAGATGTTTCTATTTTTTCAAAAGACACCAGAAATATGGATTTCCATGTAAACTCTTCCTGTTTATGAACACAGGCAACAAATTCACATTTTTCAAAAAGTGCAGTGCAAGTCAAACAAAATCCATCTGTAGGTGTGATTAGACCCATGGGCTGACAAAGTGACATCTCTAGTTCAGGACTCTGTTTCCCAATTGGTATGCCAGGAAATGCCAGGAAAGTTTGTCTAGAAGTTTTTAATTGGCTTTTCTTCTTCAGTGGACTGCGCCTCAAACTGCTTTTGCCTGAATACCCTTTCTTCTTTCATGCTGTCTCTTCAGTTATTCAATGTCAATTCACCAAATGTTTAATTGAGTATCTCTGATAAGTGAGATACCACATGAGACACTGTGAGAAATGCAAAGATATTATTGAGAATGGATTAGACTCCTGCAAAATTGACCCAAATTAGTGGTGGCTTAAACAAGATAGGTATTTATTTCTCACATAAAGCTCAGGAGTAAATAGTTCAGAGGTGATGTATTATCTCCACAATATCTGGGACCCAGGATCCTCCTATATTGTGGCTCTGTTACTCCTAAGATATTGACCTTTACTGCATGGCCCAGACATTTCATCATCTACTTTAGACAAATAATGCCAGACTGTGCTGTAGTAACAGACTGGCTCCAAATCTGAGTTGCCTTATATGGGTCCAGTGTTCCTTTTCCTCTTACTATATATCTGGAACTAGCGGCCTCCAAGGTCACTGTGGCAAAGGAAGAAAAATGGAGAAGACATATTGGGTCTTAATTGTCTCTTTCTGGAAGTGACACAGCTCATGTGTCCAATCACATTCTGTTGGTAAGAGGTAGTCACATAGTCCCAACTTATTGTCAAGGGAGGACAGTAAATGTAGAGGACCACATGTATAATTGGTGACTACTAATATTCAACACATCACCATATTTATATGCCATCTAGAAGAAATATGAATTGTACTCCTAGCTGCAAATGTGGCTGACAAATATAGTTTTAATTCTGGGTGGTCATGTGCTTAGCTAAAACTTAAGGTTCTATTATGAAAGAAAAAGGAGAAAAAATATATTGAGAAACAACCAGAATAGTTTGCTATAATGAACTTGGTATGGTCTTTGCCTCAAAGGAGCTTACTGTTTAGTGGAAAAGATAGATGTGTATGTAAATTATTACATACACATGTGTGTAAGGAGGTTAATTGTTTTGTGCTTTAGAAGAAAAAAAAGTGTTATGGGAAGCATAAACAAAGTTAGGGGAGAAGTAATCCACTGACGATAACTTAAAGAATTGAAGAAGTATAATGAGTTAGAGAAAACTTTATTCTTCAGAATACCCTGGGGTCTTGGGGAAAGTCCAATCAGGGAAGCCCTCAAGCCTAAGAGATGGAACTACATTCCCCATAAGTTTACTGCCAGTGGGGAAGAGTCACATATGGTCGATAATCTGTATCTCATTTTCTCCAACATGATCCAGGTTTAAACTTATCATTTCAGTGTAATTATTAATATCTTCTTTCAATTTCAAAATATCCTGATTTGGGCAATAATAAATTATTTGGTCACTAAATAAATGATTGGAGGTTGGGCTTTGGAGAGGTAGGAGAGCCTATGGGGAGGAGAACTGAGAAATAGTAGAAGAGTCTGGTGCCCGATGTGATTTCATCCCAAGATCTTATAAGTGTTCATTAATGTTGCTAACTTCATGAGTATGATTGGGTTTCTTAGGGAAAAGAGGGAATGGGATAAATTCAGTATACTAGCTGAAATGGAATCATTTCAAGATGACAGAGACCAGAGGATCAAAAACTGGGAGACTACGAGCAATAATTTTGGAAATTTGCAGAAATCTTGTGGAAGATAGTAGATTTCACAGCTGTGAAATTGAAGGCTCAAGCCAGGTTTACCTGAATGCTCAAAGGATAAGGGCATTCCAAGTATCATCAGTGTTATATACTGCAATTTGTAGTAGGTACCATCTGAGCTAAGTCCTGAAGGTACTTTATCTATTGAATTGGAATTCCACCTGGGGGTCTACATCTCCATGGACTATCTAAGTCTCCCTTCATACCCTCAAATAAATCAGTAAACTCCTTACAAATTTTCTTTTTATATTTATAATCATTTTAAGGGCACACTCTAGAGCCTCCCCAACTTATTCCTTCCTCAGTTAGAATTACACAAGCCAGCCCGCACCAATGCTCACTACTAGTAACCACCTTCTCCACTCCTCACACATACCATAGCTGATTTAGACAAATGGAATGAAAATGTGAAAGCACTGGTTTAGGGCAGGTTGGTACACATGCCCTTCATTGAAAACGTGTAAACAAACAATGAACTGGCATGTAGGAGATCGGGGTTGAGTTTTAATTTGGAATCATCTACAATCTTTGGGAAAGTCATTTCACCTCTTTGAGTTTGACTTTTCATATTTATAAAATGCCGTTGGAGACCAGATCAGTTCTTGACTAAATACATTCCATAAAATGTGTATTCCGTGAGGAGCTGTTCCTTAAGCAGTTCCTTGAGAGGGTTCCTGCTCAAAGAATTCGTGATGAAGTGTCAAATCTACCATATCCCAACCAAAGGATGTCTCTTGATATTTCACATTGACAGGGTAAAGCTGGACCCATACTTTGTTTGCTTCCATAGCTCAAATGAACTCTCCCTTCACCTACTTGCACTCATCTATATCCATACTAGTTTATTTCCAACTCTTGCTTCTTCCGGTTATGCCTAGGCTAAGTTATGTCCAAAAATATGTTACCCAGGTGGTCCTGAGGCATTTTCATGCAAGTTCTTTAGGCTTCTCCTTCCTGAGGCATTTTCATGCAAGTTCTTTAGGCTTCTCCTTTCTCAAGGTCACTTCTACTCTGGGTCTTCTTCAACTTAACATTTAGAATATGTTTCTGAATTTTCAACTTTGTGTTCTGAATTCTGGCTTCTCATATTAAAGTAGGATTTGCCTACTCTTGATTTTGTCTTTTAGAATTTTTTTCAAGAGGTTAAGCCTATTCTGACCTTATTTACTGAGCAATATTTTTCCTTTTAGTATTTGCTTCCAGCTCTTTGTTCTTTCAATAATTTTTCTCTTTAGTTTAAATGGGACTCCTGTTTGGTTCTGTTACCTAACTGCAGTTGACATCTCTGTATCTTGTTGCTTTATTTTAGTTGTTTTGGGGGGATAGGTGATGAACTTCATAGATTATCACACTGCTTTCCCCTTCCAAGCAGGGTCTCAAAGTCGTTGTTGGAAGCAACCAGGTGACAAAACTCTTGAAAACTTCTCTGTCTTTTATTTATAATACATTTATTACAACTAAATGTTTTTTGCTTTTGTTTACTCACCTTCTTAATAGCTAAACCAATTATTGACTGAGGATTTGTCAAACAGTTGCAATAATCTTGTACATCCAGGAGGTCTTCCACCATCTTAGATACGTAGACAAAGATTTTCTAGAAATTATCTGTAATCTTCTGGTTTGTGAAGATGTCTCTTATGGCTATTTAAAAGATCTCTCCCCAAGCTTATCTAAGACACAAATTTGAAGAAAGGCAAATCTGTTTTAGAAAAAACATGGGTTTGTGTTATCCAAAGCACTTTATTTTACCTTCAGACTTCATTTCCTCAACTGTAAAATGGGCATAATAATTCCTGTTATATTAAAAGAGCTGTGGATTTTGAACAACACACAATTACTGATTTTCAATCACCATTGACCTACAAAGAATGGCAATTTCATATTTTCAGTCCTGCACCTAATAAAATGAGCCAGCGTAAGTCATTTGTAAAAAAAAAAAAAAAAAAAAAAGTCGATTCTCTTAGCGCCCCCTCTCTCCTGCCCTTTCCCCGGCGCCCCAGTCTTGTGCTACTCTTCTTCCTCTCTCCTAAGGTTCACATATTCTCTTTATTGTCTTCGGTCAAAGTTCAAGAATGTAAGACTGAAAATAAAAAGATAAAAATCCAGGAGTCACAACTCATCTACCACATTTTCATAAACATTTTTTAATGGATTTTCCGTAGAAAACTAGAAAAATACAAAAGATTCTAAAAATCACTAAAACTAAACCATCACCCATTGGCCTCCAAAATTCATTGCTAATGTTTCCAGATATATAGAAAGATATAGAAATATCCAAATACATGAAGGAGAGTTTTCATTTTTAATTAAATTTTATTTTCCAAATAAATTTATTTTATAGCTGCTCTTTTGTATCTTTTCTAAATTTAATATATTATTAACATTTTCAATGCCATCACTTATTCTTTTGCATATTTTAGCTTTTTCTTTTTGAGGAAGATTGTCCCTTAGCTAACATCTGCTGCCAATCTTCCTCTGTTTTATGTGGGATGCCAGCACAGCATGGCTTGACAAGTGGTGCTAGATCCGGACCTGGGATGCGAATCCATGACCCCTGGGCGGCTGAAGTGGAGCATGTGAACTTAACCAGTACGCCACTGGGCTGGTCCCTTAACATATTTTTAACGATTTCATGATATTCCCTCTTAAGAAGATGATAAATTATATTTAAACAATCCCCTGGATTTTACAGGGGTTTTTTTTGTCTCATAGAAGGTACCATGATGAAAATTCTAACAAACAGATGTCTGCACGAATCCACAATGTTTTGTTAAGGATAAACTACTAGAGGTGGAAATTGTTGGTCAATGTTACCCAAATTTTAATAGTTTTGATCATTTAAATTTCCCTGAAGAAAGGTACCAATGTCCACGCCCAAGGGCAGTTCATGCAATTGTTCATTTCCTTAGATCAGCAGTTCTCAAACTCTTTGCTCTCAGACTCCTTTACTCTCTGAAAAATTACTGAGATCCCCAAAGAACTTTGGTTTATGTGGGTATTATGTATATATTAATGTTTACCATATAAGAAATTAAAACTGAGAATAATGTAAATGTTTCTATATTAATTTATTTTAAATAACAATAATTAATTTGTTACATATCAATGAAAGTAACACATTATAAAAAATAATTGTATTTTCCAAACTAAAAAATTTCTTTAGTATCTGACTTAATAGAAGGCTGTCGGATTCTCATATCTGCTTATACAGTCAATCAGCTTTTGGTTGAAATATATATGAAGAAAGTCCTGACTCACAAAGACATGGAACTGAAAAAGGGAAAAGCATTTTAATGGCTTTTTCATACAATTGCAGACATTCTTCTTTGATTACTACTTGAAATTCAACAAGTGATGGTTTCTTAAAGGTTAGTCGCAGTATGGAATCAGAAGTCAACGCCTTGCATCTATTGAGTTAAGATCCATTAGTCTATATACTACCCATTCATGATGACTAAAATGCCGTTTTTCAGAGTTATGCAGATCTTCCAATCTTTGACACATTTCATTATTTAATATCAAAAAACCATATTTCTTAACATCACTGTTGGTCTTACCTGAAAAGTCTTTAAGTATTGGCGAGCTGTCCGGGCAAAGTTGCTTGAAAGCTTTCGTTTATATTATGGGCCCAAAATACTATTAGTTATTTTCCTTGAAGCCACAGAATCCCTTCATTTACTTTCAAGAAAATGTCTGGCAAATACCTAACTTTGAATACCCATAGTTTGTCCATCATTCTGTCAGGTAAAAATGGTGGTCCTTGAATTACAGGGGCTAGTTCAGCTCGCATCTCAAACAATCGCACAAGTGCTATTCCTTGAGACAATTGTCATGCTTCAGTATGCAGCAGGAGTGCTTAAATGTTCTTCTCATCTCATCACAGAATATTAAAAAGGCTCGTACTCAAGGGTTGAGATTTAATGAAATTAATATTTTTACTACTTCACCAAGGACTGTCTTAAATGAAACTGGCTTTTCTTTCTTTTTTTTCTGCAAATGAATATTAGTGAAGAAAACAGTTACTATTAGTACTGTTCGTTTTCATGGCCTTAATTTATGTAGAGGCACCATTGCTTTTGCATAATCAATGCAAGTATCAGCACAGTGATAAGGCAATAATGTCTTAGTCTTACTAAGAAACTAGTTTTGGCCTCACGGTCCCCTGAAGAAGGAAAGAGTGACTCTTGCTATTATATTATTATGATGATTATTGTAAATATTCTTCCTATCCCTCCTTCAATGAATGAGGGCAGGGATGGATTGAAAAGGGTTGTTTTTTGATTCCCAATCCACCAGCAATATTTACTGTTTAATTCCACTTACTAATTCTTGACAAACAAAACCATACTCTTTTACTGATAGTGCAAAGACACCACAAAGATACAAGTTCTTGGATTCAAAGAGAAACAGGAGAGAAGGTAAACACATAGTTACTTTTTTAAAAAAATTATTATTTATGTGTTTAAAGTACAAATTAGTTTGGTAGACAGCATCTGATGTCTGTTTTATTTCCATATCCCTCAGACTGACAATGGGATGCCTATCAATTAATTCATTTAGCTAGCCATACACCACAAGAAATAAATTATTTGTCCTCTGGAGCTTGTCACAAGGGGATTTTTTAAAAACCATTAAACAGAAAGACAACTGCTCATCTTAGAAAGATGAAAGGCCAGTTCCTCCTCCTCAGCTGACAGCTTTTTAGTGATAATGTGTCTACTCTGAATGGTATTTCACATAGTATAAAGCATGTTCACATACAGGTACTAAGCCTTTTTGAATTTCACTTTTCCTATATGTGAAACTGGATTGATAGCAATGCTTTGTGAGTATTTAATAAACACTGCATATGACCTGTTTAGCACTTTGCCTGGCACCTAATAATTTCTCAGAAACTGGTCATGGCGGTGGTAGCTGTAGTAGTAGGATCGGTAGTGAGAGTAGCAACTGCAGGAGTTGTTTCAGGAACTAGTAATTAAGGCCTGGCAAAGGGAAGGGGCGCACTCAGGATCACCCAGAAAGGCAGAGATGGAGCTGGTCTTCAGACGCAGGCTATTTTCACTCCATGCCCCAAATTCTTGTCTCTGTGCCACGGCTGTACTTCTGGGGTGCTCAGAAAGTGTTCTCGGCTCTCCTGTTGGCTTGATCTCCTGCCACCTGACAGTGGGCTTCTCTGAAACAACCTATATTCCAGGTGTCTCCAAAGGGGGCCCCTCCTCCCCATATGTTAGTTTAATATTTTGAGCTCCCTAACAGAAATGGCGCATTTACATGTAAACACAGGGTAACGAAATATTTACAGCATGACCTTTGGAGTGAGCAAAACCTGAGTCAGAATCCAGCTTTCTGCTTCTTGGGTATATGATATTGGGTAAACGGAATCCTCTCTTCCTTATCTGCAAAAAAAATGAGGTACTAATACTTGCTTCCTGGAATTATGGTGAGAATTATTATCTGAGGCAGCATCTGGAAACAGCCTAGCCCAGGCACACTGTGGCAGGCACACAGTGAAGGTAAGGAAATGACTATTGGATGATTAACTCTTATAGGAGCATTTGCTCTCTGGGTCCTGATTTTCAGTCTCTTACACTAAATAGCTTTGCTATTTTCCTCTCTGCTCGGTTCCCAGACACATCGCAGAATTATAAGAATATTAAAAACTCAAGACTGTACCTACACAGAATTTTCCATAACCCTCTTTCTGCTTTGAGCTCCTAAAGCTATTTCATAGAAAAGTGACCTTATTTTTAAATAGAGGGGGCAATTGAAAATCCATGAACGGGCCTACCCCCTAATGATTTTTTTCTCAGACATAATTATAATAATTAGCACTATAAAGTGCTAATTATCTTTGGACACAGAGGACCTGCACTCCAGAGACAGAGGTCCGCATTAAGTAAAGTGGATTTCACTTTCTTCGGTTACGAGATTTCTCTATTTTCCTCTTTGTAATGATGCAAAAGACATTTAGTCCACATTTAAAAAGTTTTTCCAGTTAAGGAAACTATCTGCTGGTCATCCACGCCAGACACCATATTGAGCTCATGGATATACAAAGAAATTGTTCCAAGCTCGTCACTTTTTATTAGACGATTGTTCTGTAGTTCTCGATCAGTACCAAGGACTTGAGAAGAATCCCAAACCATAAAGATCATGAGTGTCTTGTTCAGATGGCAGATCATTCCTATTAACAAGTGGATAAAGGGACTTCCTCCTTTGAGTCTTGGAACCTCTCGTGGGGTGATTGTTGACTGTGTTAGGTGGATAGAAGAGAAACTCAATAAGTGCTACATAGAATTTCAAGCTGAATGAGACTGAAGGAATCACCTGTTCCAGCCGTTTAATTTTACAAAGAAGAAACGAAGGTCCAGAAATACTTGATAGGAGAACTAGGATTGAAAACTGAAGCTGCTGATGCTTTCAATAAAATCTTTATCACACTGTATTGGGCTTTAAGTCAGAGAGCATCTTATTAAGTAAAGTCGGGGTCATGTATCAAAGGGTAGAAAAAATTTAGGCTAACGAGTGAGGCATTGGTGTAAGGCTCTGGAGAGTACAACTCTGGGCCCCCCTTTATCATCTGTTGTCAGCAATGGAATAGTTAATGTTATCTAGTCTTCATCTCGTTAACACAGAGACATCATTGGATATTGAGGCAGAGTTTAGAACAGACTGTTAGTAATGCAGAGCTGGAAAGAGCCGTATTTTCTGAGAGCCCCGGAAAACCATATCCTTGGTTAAACTCTCCCCCATCTCTCCAGCAAACCTAGGCTCCTGTCTCCAGCTTCAGGAGAAATGCGTTCTCCAGAACGCATTTGTGAACCCAGTCTTTGCCGAACGGGGTCAGTCGCATCCCCAGACAGATCTAGTCAATTGGAAGTTCTCGCTTGCGTTAGGTCAAAATCGACTTCCTCAAAATGTTCATTCACAGGAGCTGTTCTGTGTGTTGAAGCACACATTAAAAAGTCTCACTCTTCAAAAAACCTTTCAATTATTTTAAAATACAAACAGGACCCCCTGAAGCTTCTCTAAGCCAGTGTTTCTCAAGCTCAGCTTCTTAAAGGGCTTCTTAAAATACCTACTGCCAGCTCCCAACCCCAGAGCTTCTGATTCAGAAAGGCTGGGGTGGTACCTGAGAATGTGCATTCCCACCAAGCTCGCAGGTGATGCTGATGTTGCTGGTCTGAGAACCAGACTGCCACACCTCCGTGCTAATCAATCCTCTTTACTGTATCTTTTGAGGCATGCTTTCCAAACCTGATGCCATTCCATTTGCCCTCTTTTGAATGCTTTAAAAATTTGGCACTTATCTTTTTACGCTTTTCATATTTGTTCAAGCTCTCATTAGTGGACATATATGACTTTTCTACTTGAGGGGAAAAAAGTGCAATTTTCTTTAAAATAAAGTTAAATAAAAGTGTAATTATCAACATAGAGCAAGATGACTAAAAAAAAATTTGTCTCATTATTATGCTTTCGTATCATGTATATGAATTATTTGAACCAGAATGCATTTGTGAAGCAAATTATTTCTATTTTCATTGGTGAACACATTGGGGGAAAATACACTTTTATGGTGTTAACTTTATTTTCACATTCTGGAGCTTATGGCAATATGAGAAAGCCTAAATTTGTAAGAAGAAGACCTGATTTTGAAATCCAGAGACCTAGATTTCATGGACACTGTGATGTGTTTTGATTGTGTGTCTTTAGACAACTTTTCAGTTTCCTCATTTTTATTCTTTTTTTACTCTTTTGTGTGTGTGTGTGAGGAAGATTAGCCCTGAGCTAACAGCTGCTGCCAATCCTCTTTTTGCTGAGGAGGACTGGCCCTGAGCTAACATCCATGCCCATCATCCTCTACTTTGTATGTGGGACGCCTACCACAGCATGGCATGCCAGGTGGTGCCATGTCTGCACCCAGGATCCGAACCGGTGAACCCTGGGCCGCCAAAGTGGAACATGAGAACTTAACTGCTGCACCACCAGGCCGGGCCCCAGTTTCCTCATTTCTAAATGGCAGTAAAATAGCAATGGCTGCCCTTTATACTCCATATAGATGTGAGGGATAGACACACTAACACTTGTATATCTATATGAGCTTTGCAAATTTTGTTGTTATCTCTAATGTCTATCACATGGCTGCTTTCATTTTTTCATCTGGAATTCCATTTTGTGAGAAGAAAAATAATGTAAGAATTTGATTGCTTAGAAGTGTCTTTAAGCATGAGCTCTGCACTGACTGAGGACGTTGCCTACATCATGTCACCTAACTCAAGTGACCCTCCAGTTAAACCAAGTTAAAGATTCTGCACTGTCTCCAGGGAATGGCAAGTCTACAGGCCATGAGCACATGCAGTCTGTGCCTCTTAGCTCCCCTGACTAGACAGTTGTGGTAATGAGACTTCAAGCTTCCCTTGGAGTCCACAGACAGAGCCTATAATTCCATCCAAGTTTTAAATGTAGACTTTTTGTTGAGAAAGAATAACAATGATTTCATGCAATTCCTTCCCTACGACTGGGGGCAAAAAAAACACAGTCAACTTTCTAGGAATGTGACTTCCTGGTGAAACTCTGATTCAACAATTCATAGGACATGTTTTGATGGACAAGTTTTGGACGACAGGGCTGAGGTTGCTTTTATTACTATGTATAGACTTCTACCAACTACTGAAGAAAAAGCACGGGGAGAAAATCAGTTGAGTCAAATGAATATTCCTTCAGAAATGTGGTACAGACATATCTCATAGAATCCTCCAGATAATGGCTCTAGGAAAGGTCTGCCACTTATTTTCAGTCAACTCCTTTTTATTCTATAGAACCACTTTTTCACCAAAATGATACCAAACCAATAGAAGTGCTACTTTGATATTACTGTTTTACATAAAGATACACTCACCGTTTACTCCACAAGAGTTTCTAGTCAGAGAAAACCACATGGATTTATGTGAATTTTTTCCATGGTTGGCTGAGCCTGAAATGATTTTCTGTGCATGTGTACACCAAGTGAGAAGATTGGAGAGGTGTCCTTGGTACATCTCTTTATCCTGGGGGGGTGTGTGTGCTGTTTCCACATGTTTTGAAAGGCTCCCTTGCTTAGCCTTTATTTTGCCTTAAAGGATTTTTTTCTCTGTGCTCTAACTTTATTTATTAATGTATTTATTTATTTGAGGAAGATTAGCCCTGAGCAAACTACTGCCAATCCTCCTCTTTTTGCTGAGGAAGACTGGCCCTAAGCTAACATCCGTAACCATATTCCTCTACTTTATATGTGGGACGCCTACCACAGCATGGCTTTTGCCAAGAGGTGCCATGCCCGCACCCGGGATCCGAACCGGCGAACCCTGGGCCGCCAAAAAGCAGAACGTGTGAACTTAACTGCTGCACCACCAGGCCGGCCCCTCTAACTTTATTTTTAAGTTTAATTTGAGTTAAAGAAAACCACAAGCTCACAAACAGTTAAAAACAATTCAAGAAGAAAATGATGCAGACAGAAAAACGTCTTTTCAAAAAATAACTCCTCTGTAGCCCTTCTCCACCACCCACCACTTTCTATTGTCTTTTCTTCCTCCTTTAGAGAGTGCTGTAAACTTTCAATTAATTACATTTTAGCTACAAGCTGTATTTATGAACCTTCAAGTTATTCTTTGTTACTTACACAAGCTTGCTTTCATTGTTCCATTGATATATATTTCAACCGATTTTTTCAATTGGTGTATTTTGACGTATATTGATAATTGATAGATATATACACACACATATATATACATATAATTCAGTTGGTATGTTTTGAGCATAATGGGTTGAGATGGAACATGCCATAATTTTTCTATTTAAAATTAAGAGACATCTTTTTTTCATTTAACAACTTTTCCCTTTGGGATAGAATTTTCCGGAATATATGCAAGTCATTAAGTGAAGCATATGTGTATATTTAAAAATTCACAGCAAAAAGAAGTGATAATTTACCCAGGCAGAGGGAGAGAACTTTGAACCTCAGTTGCTGATTCCTAGGATGAATCAATTCTTAATTTTTTTGGATTCCCTCCTCCCCTTCCAGTTTCCAGGTCAAATATTTACACCTGAATGATGCTCAGCTCTTTAAAAGATAGGCTGGCTGGATCAGTTGCTGTCTCAGACAGTCTTTAAATTTTCGGCATGTCTTTAGACAGTTATTTTTCCTCTGTTCAATTTTGTTCATCTTCTTACTTAACTTTTCAAGTGCTACTATTTCCTTTTTAGACGTGGTAGTGAGAAGTGCAAACATTATTGGAAGAGAGAGTCTTACTAGCATAATTGTGCATTATCTTCCTTTTATGTTGCAGATGGAAAACATTAAATCTAGGGGGAATAGAAATCTGCTCAATCAGGTATTGATAGCACAATTTCCTTTAAAAATACTTACCTGTGGAGAAGAAAAACACTGATTTTTTTTTAAGGTGGCAACTTTCCATCCTTTTTGAAAAGAGCCAAATGGCATTGGGAATTAAAATTTTGTCTTCTGGGAACCAGACTTCCTTGCTGATGCTACCCCTTCCCTTTTACAATTTGATATTTCAATTAGGGCTGGGCTGGAGTGGGAGGAGGCGGTACTTCCACAGGGTGGTATGTCATAATTTGGGGTTTAGAGAAGCATTTGGAAAAAACACAGTGCTCTGTCCCATGGCTTAGATTAGGTTTTAGTCACAATAATTGCTTATAAAAAATTTAACAGCTTTATTAAAGGATAATTGACAAACAGTAAACTGCACATTTTTAAAGTGTACGATTTGATGACTTTGATCTATGTAGAAACCCGTGAAAACCTCGCCAAAGTCAAAGAAGTGAACATTTCCATCATCCTCAACCCTGGGCTCAGACAGCCACTTATGCGCTTTCTGCCCCTATAGATTAGGTTACATTTACTAGTGTTTGATGTCAGTGGGCTCATAGAGTTTATACTCTTCATTGTCTGGTTTCTTCCATTCTGCATAATTATTTTTGGATTCATCCAGGTTGTTGCATGTATCAATAGTTCACTTTTTTTGGTCGCTGATTAGTCTTTTTGTGAGCATATGCTTTTATTCGTTTTGGGTAAATAAATAGGAGTGGAATTGCTGAACTGTATGGTAGGTGTGTATTTATTTTGTTTTGTTTTGTTTTCTGCTTTTTCTCCCCTAAACCCCCCCAGTACATAGTTGTATATTTTTCAGTTGTGGGTCCTTCTAGTTGTGGCATGTGGGACGCCACCTCACCATGGCCTGGCGAGCGATGCCATGTCCGCGCCTACGATCCGAATCGGCAAAACCCTGGGCCGTGGAAGCAGAGAGTGCGAACTTAACCACTCTGCCACTGGGCCAGCCCCCTACTTATTTTTAAAGAAACTACTAAACCATAAAAAAGGCACAAAAAACCTGGGCAAAATATGTTATATAGTGGTTCTTAAGCAGTGGATAAGGTGGGCAGGTAATTTGGTCCCTGTTTTTTTGTTTGGACAAAAACAGAAAAACAATAATGACTTTTAATTAAAAAGGAAATTCAAGGAGGAATGAGGTTTTTTTAAAGGAGGCCATGAGACTTTAATGGAAGAGAGAACATGCAGAAGTGTTCACCAAACTTAGTTTTACTCCACGGCCATGTTGTCAGTGCTTCATATGGAGACATGAAATGTCATATAACCGCAAATTTTGGAGTTAGATAAATGATAATTTTCATTATAATACTTCTGATTAATGATAACCTTCAAAAACATAGGCTTTGCCAGTTAAAAAGGGAAAACTTTTCTTGTGTGTAATAATTTCTAACATAAAGATATTTTAATGAACTAATACCTTAATTTTCTGAGTCTTCCTTCCAAACTGGAAATCTTGTAGAAGCCTTTGAAAAAGACGATATTCAATATTCTCCCTTCTCTCTAAAAATATGGTTCTTACAGAATAAAGATGCTTCTTAAACAAGAAAATAAGTAAGCATAATTTCGAGAGTTTAGAAATTTAAAGGAAATAAAATCTAGGGAGCTGGGCTCATTAGGGCTTTAGGGAGAGAGGACTAGCTTCAAAGACCTCTGAGAAGAGATGACTAGAACCTGGCTGGAGAAAAGGCTGTTTGTTTAACTCACCTTCTCTCACAGAGGAAGCTCATACTTGCGTAGAGCACAGGTAACGAGGGTCTTCGTAGAGATGCATCTTGTGCTGTACTACCCCTTATTAGCTCTTCATGATGTTGACTCCTCATTGTCCTCTCTAACCCTTCCCACTTCCACCAAAAATCCCCCAACCAAATCTTTATTTAATTTCAGAGTCTTCATGTCCTTTTAGACAAGATTTCTCTTTGTCTGACTACTCCTAGAATTATTCACCTCACCCAACCCCCTCACACTCTTCATCTTCAATCTTGCCTCTATAAAGGTGGTTATCACTACTTCAGAATGCAACCCCAAAGACAAAATCATCTCTGTCAACCCAAAAAATCCCTAAAATAATTATTGTTCAAGGCTTGACATATTGTCTTCATTAGCCCAGCCGTGTGTCCATCATAAATCCCATCAAAGAGCTGAGTGTTTTCTCCACACTGTTTTGAAAGTCTAATTTGAATGTTAACTAGCCCAGCAGTAATACAATTCGGATTGTTAACAGCAACCTCCAGACTTAGAGACAGTTCAAATGACCATTATCTGGAAAAACGAGACAGAATGAAAAGCTGTTTCTTATTATGATGCTTAATTCACAAATTAAAAGCTCCTCAAACCCTCGTTTCAGAGCTAGCCATACTTGGGGCAGTGGTGAGGGATAATAAACATTGTTCTAAATAATAAAATTGTTTGAAAGTATAGGATGGCATAATAATTATACTTAAATTGATAACTTTTTTCAATTTCTTAAAACTTTCACAACGATGATGTGATCAAAATTGTTGGGGGCATTATTAGCCTATAAATAAATATGTGGAATAATATAACATTTACATAATTAACTTTTAAGCTTTCATTAACTATCCCTGCCTATATTCATGTCAAGTCCATCTTTCTAGATTGTGGGAAAACATTTGCCTTTAAACATATAGAGATGTATTCAAGATTAGTATTAACTCTTTTTAAATATGAATATAAATACAAACATGTATATTCTATAAGTAAATATATATATATAAACTAAGATTATACAGATTGTCAAAGATTACAAATTATGACTCTTGCATTGCTAGTCTACAGAGGCTCAAAATTATCATCTGAAGAGAGTTCACTTGTTGGATTAGTGCTTTTCAAATTTCAGAGATTGATATGATAAGATTGTATTAGTTATCTGTTGATAAGATTGTGTGGCAGGCAGGATCTAAGTTGACCCCAGAGGCCTCTCCTCCTAATATTAACTCCGTTGTATAACTACTTCCATTGGAGTGTGTACAGGATCTGTGATGTGTTTCTAACCAAGAGAATGTTGTAAAAGTAACAAGGTGTATGTGATTCTGTGAATGTGATCACGTTGTATACAATTATAGCACTTATTTTGCAACAACCAGCAAGAAACCGGACCCTTAGCGCAGCAGCCTGCGAGGAACTGAATGCTGCCAAAAACCAAACGAGCAAGGAAATGAACCCTTCCTCAGTCGAATCTCAGATGAGACCACAGCCCTGACTGACACCTTGATGGCAGCCTTGTAGAGGAGATAGCTAAGCCACACGTGGATCCCTGACTCACAGAAACTGTGAGAAAATAAAAGCATGTTTCTTAAGCTGCTGAATTTTGTGGTAACATTGTTACACAGCAACAGATAACTAATACAATGTGTTATGAAATAAATTTGGTAAGTAGCAATCTGCAGTTCAAAAAACGAAATATGATAGAGTGGAACAATAGAATGGAATAGAACGAAGTAAGTGCAAGTATATGTCATTAAAATTTTGCTTTAGTTACTTTGTGTATATGTGTGTGTGTGTGTACTGGATCATAACACAAATGCATTTCATAATGTGAGTTGTGGTTAAAAAGAAAATTGATAAAATATCCTCTGGAAAAGACCCCTTGAGGTTTTAGACACATATATTCTCATGTATCTATGAACACTATAAAGGGCCTATGAACCCTGCTGAAGGAGGAGTATACGAGCAGCCAGTGAGAAGGTAGGAATGTGGAAGACTAAGAACATCTCTTGTCATATTTAGAGGATTTTAGACTAGAGGATTATTAGGTAGGTTATACCTGGAGTAAATTATAGAATTACCTAATGTTCAATAGTCAATTTATAAACAGATAGAGACAGAACTAGGAAAGACTTTTAGATTCCTCTAATTTAGACCTTTTCTCCCAAAGTGTAGTACTCATTTCACAGGTAGTACTGTATGATTTTAGTTTGCATGTAGACTATTTAAAACTTTTTTTAACATTTTATGCCTTTATCCTAATGAGTGTTCAAAAAATGACGATGTTACTGCTTAGGTTGAGACTAATGTTAACGCCTCCGTACCATCTCTGCCTTCTTTTCAGCAGCAAATTACACATACTTGATGGTCTAAAAATAGGGTAAACATCAGGACAGTGATCTACAAGTCTCTGAAGTCTGAAAGTTAGGAAACCCTTTTGCAGCCCAAAATTTGGTTTAACAAAGAAATGGGAGCTCAGGGAGGTTAAGAGGACTTGCCTTGTTCAATGTTACTCATGGGATCAAACACTGAAGAGAAGGAATGAGCTGTTGGCCAAGTTTACATAAATTGTAGGCTCCCTTGACATAAACAATTTATACAATAGGGAATGTAATTGCAATGCGGCTAAGTCTATGAAGGTGAATGTATGGTGTCAGCATATGTGTATGTGTGTTTTCTGGTGGTTCCTCTGTCAGACATTGTACTAGACACAGCCAACAAGACAGCTAAGGCATATTTCTTGTCCTTTCAGAGTTTACAGATTTACAGATAATCATAGTTAGTCATACACCCCAATAATCAATAAATTGATGAAATTACCAATTATTAGAAGCCTTTCTTGAGGGTCATGTAGAAGATGCAAGAATATGTTGGCTTTTATATGAGAAGGTGTGGATTCAGATTCCACCTTGATTGCTGGTCTTATGATCTTGAACAATTAAACCTCTGTGAGCTTCATTTTCCTCATGTATATGATAGAGATCTGAATTGTGTATTCGGCTGGTTGTGCAGAGAAAGATGAATAAGATGTGTATACACACACACACACACATATATATATATATAAAGAGATTTGCTTTAAGGAATTGGCTTATGTTACTATGGAGGCCGGCAAGTCCAAAATCTGCAGGGTGGGTGGGCAAGCTGGAGACCCAGGGAGGAGCTGATACTGCATTTCAAGTCCAAAGGCCATCTGCTGCAAAATTCCCTCTTGCTTGGGGGATGTCAATCTTCTGTTCTATTAAGGCCTTCAACTGGTTGGATGAGGCCCATGCACATTATAGAGAGGAATATGCTTTACTCAAAGTCCACTAATTTAAATGTTAATCTCATCCAAAAACACCCTCACAAAAACATCCACAATAGCATTTGACCACACATCTGAGCACCGTGGCATTAAAATTAACCATCACAAATCCAACCTCTGTCAACTTGGCATTCACATGCATTTCCCTAACCACACTTAATCCCCAAAGAAAGACTATAACAAGGTCATAGTTCCATCCAACATGATATAACTGTCCTGTGTGCAAGGGGAAACACACGAAACCTTTCCTCAGAAGAGGATGCAAAATCTTTGGGTGTTGTTTACTCCTCCTCATGATACCCCACCATTTAAACACTATGATGTATGGGCTGGCCCGGTGGCTCAGCGGTTAAGTTCGCACTTTCTGCTTCTCGGCGGCCTGGGGTTTGCCAGTTCGGATCCCGGGTGTGGACATGGCATCGCTTGGCACACCATGATGTGGTAGGTGTCCCACATATAAAGTAGAGGAAGATGGGCACCGATGTTAGCTCAAGGCCAGGCTTCCTCAGCAAAAAAAGAGGAGGACTGGCAGTAGTTAGCTCAGGGTTAGTCTTTCTCAAAAAAATAAAATAAAATAAAATAAACACTATGATGTAAAGTTAACAATACTTAAATACTATGATATAGGTCAATACATCTTATGTTATACAGTAAAAGGATAAAAGAAGAAAATATAGTATTTATGTACATATATAAATTGTTATAAGGATTAAATGACAAAAATATATACAGCAGCTGGAATTTTCTAGCATATGGCGTGTTGTTACAGAAATGCTGTTTCTCCCCAGTGAACACTAATTTAGCATCAGTCTCTAGCTATGTAATGTCATACATTAAGCATGATAAAAATTAACCTCTGTACGAGTGTGAGCGTAAGAATTTGTGATGTGTGCTTAGACATTTTGGTAAATAATAGATTACATGTGCAGTAATTAGGTCGCTGTTTATTTTTACATAAAATATCACTCTACTGAATTTCTTGTGTTTTAGACCATGTAAGCCTAATCGTGAGTTTCTTGTCAGAGGAGTTCAGGGGCTTTTATATTTTTAAGAATCTGAAACTAAGTCTTAAAATTCTCCATGCAGATACTGAAATAGGTCCAAAAGACCCTGCTTGGGAATTAAGTAGCTATATACCTATCTGAGTTATTTGCCCTAAAATGGTGATAATGTTGATTACATGTGTGCGCACATGCATATGCATACATATACACAAATATACGTATATATCCCTATATATACAGGCGCATAAAATGACTCACTTTTAAGCCTCCTGCAACTGATACTTGAAACTTTATGTAATTCTTTCAAATGGTCAATCTAAGTATATATCCTCAATTTAATTGAAAACTCTGCCAACATTATGTATGTTACCGTCTGCTCTAGCCTAGCTAATCTGAAAAATAAAGAAAAATATTGGACTTTGAGCATTTAATCCAGACACACGATAAAGGGCTCTAACTGCACATACTTTGCATTTATGGTCTTTTTTTCTACTTATAAAATGTCCTTTCCTCAATAAGGCAAGAAATACATGTCTATGCTAAAATTCTATTCTTCTTTCATAACATCTTTCTTAAGTCTACTGTGTGAGTGTGATATGGAGGAAATATTTTCTCTATTAATTAAAGTCCCTCACTTTTAGAATGGTATTTTTTAAAGCTCTCCAAACCTCTCCTGCTCTTTAAAAAATATCTCCTCGCATAGAAATGCTTAAATCATGACTTGATGCGACAAAAATTAAAAAGTATTTGTTCCAACTGGTTCATTCTGTCCTCCTTCTCTAACACCCACCATTCCCCCTCCTCATAGGCTCAAGCAAATGTGAGGAGGGGAGAAAAGTCTCACCCACACACCTGCACAAAAGTCTATGGAAACTCTTGCATACCAAGAAGGCTAGTCCACATTATATCTTACTTCTCATGCAAAATTATAATAATCAAGATAGTTAATGATTGGAAATTTAAATTCTGCTTTCTTATTTCTAATCATTATGCTAAGATCACAGAGATAAATAAACTTTTAGCGGTGTGTAGGGAAAGAAAATCTTTTCACATTCACCCAATCAAGTTATTCTGAATCCAATCTTTCCATGCTTTGCAAAATCAGCTATATCTGGTTGTTTTCACAATTTCCTGATTAAATCTGTCAATAGATTTTCTACTGCTCATTCTGTTATTTATCCAGAGCATTAATGAACCTCTCTACCTCCTGTGGATCCATAAATATTTCTATTTTATTATCAAAAACAACTCTTAATTGGACTAAAAATAGGTTGGTAGATCTACCTGCTCCACCTAAGTAGTGAATTAACTTTTGTGGCTCCAAAGTCACCATTTATTTTTTCACCATTCACCAATATTTATTATATACATACCAAGTGCCGGGCACCATTCCTGGGGCCCAGGATTAAGCGGTGAAGAAGGCAAGCAGGGCCTCTGTTCTCATGGATCTTAGATTCAGCAAGAGAAAGAGTTAGCAAACATGTCATGAAATACGGGAGAAACTTTTTACAATGAAAGGTTCTACAGGAACTTAGAACAGGGGAGTCTGGAATACGGTGACTAGGTGGAGAGGATGGATGTGTGCCAAGGAAGACTGACCTAGAAAGTCCTCTTTGAAGAGCTAACATCTGAACTGATGCCAGAGTAAGAGAAGGAGTCAAGCAGGCAAAGATCCAGGGGAGAGATTTTTCAGGCAGTTGGAACAGTAGATGCAAAGGCTCGGAGTCAGGAACTCAGTATGTTTGAGGACAATAAAAAAAGACATACCACTGGAATTAAGTAAACAAGTAACTACAACTCAGATGAGGTTGGCAACCTTTAAACTACCTATCTTTAATAATAAAGACTAAAATGTATTGGGCCCTCAGTATGAGTGAGTCAAGCATCAAATACAGTCATTGATTATCTCAATTAATTAAGAAATAACCACATCAGGAAGCTAACTTTTATTATTTCGTTTTTACAATGAATTAAACTGAGGTTCAGAAAAATGAGTGAGCTGCTGAAGATATTTAACTAGTAAGTGGACCGACCCAAACTGAACCAAGCTTAAGTTCTTAACCACTAAGTTACACTGCCAACCCAACATCTTTTCTACTAATAATTTGAAGTATCTTTACTTTGTTTTATGTGTTACTTTGCAACTAGAGTTTACCCACTTTTGTTTGAGGTCTACTTTACATAATACTTTCCATATCCGCATAATACCTTACGTACTAGGTAGGAGGCAGTGATATGCTGGTAACTGTTTAGCAACTAACTCTCATCTTCCCCCAAGAAAGCCCTGATTCGTTGATTTCCATGGTGCAAACACTCCCACACTGACCTATTTCAAGTTAACAATGAATCATCTGCTAAATTTGCAATGGAGAAGAGATGTGCCAATCAGCTCTTATGAGCCAGTATGAACAGGCTCCAAGACACCACGGCTAGGAGAAGCCCAACAAATATTCATTTGAAGGAAAACTTACCCATAGGGAAATAGTTTGGAATCCCTTTGATGAAAGTCAGAATCACAAAGGCTGAAACAAAATGCATTTTATTACTCTCCATCCTCTAAATTTATCAGTTGGAAGAAAGGTAGGAGGCAGTGCATGAAAAAAATGGATAACTTTTCTCCTGATTTGTGCCGGTGAGATTTTTATCACTGCCACCTGAAATATTTTGCCATTGAATTTGCTCATTGTTGAATGAATCGTCTTCCTGAAAGTAATGTACAAAAATGGTTATTTCGAAATGAAGAGGCACAGCACCTTAGGTACCTATATAAGTTCAGGATGGTTTTGCTAATTAAGAATTTAGGAGATCAAACCCCTGGATGCAGTACCTAAGGAATTGTTTCACAACATGGAAGCCATTCGACAATATGGACCTTCTATGAATGAGCAGGAATCTTTGCAGTGGGGGTGGAGAAACTGCCTTCCAAGTGCAAATTCCAACGTGGAATCACCAAATAATAATTCATGACAGAGATACAACATATGCTCTCATGATAGAGTGGGAGTTACAGGACACAGAGTGCAAGTAAGAAGCAGAAACTTCGTGAGTTATGGCACCTCATTGCCATTATAAAACATCTTTATTGGGAGGGAAAATGCAATATTTTGGTAGAAGGAGATGAAGTAGGTAGTCTGGATTGCTCACTTATGGTAGAATGTGCAATTTTACAGCTGGGATATGCCCGTCT
This sequence comes from Equus quagga, assembly GCF_021613505.1. Classification (NCBI taxonomy): domain Eukaryota; kingdom Metazoa; phylum Chordata; class Mammalia; order Perissodactyla; family Equidae; genus Equus; species Equus quagga. The sequence continues at coordinate 161,848,317 of NC_060267.1, forward strand.
GCTTTGTGTCTGCCCTGACTCACAGCCTATCCGGAGCAGGCGTTGAGTATACACAGTTTCATCCATAAAGCAATCAAGGTGCTTAGGTAGAACTTGGGAAATGGAGAATTTTATGAAAAGAAAGCCTATGTTTTCTACACAAAGTTCTCAAGTGCCATCCTCTCCATCCCGTTTTTAAAGTTAATTTCATTTGTACTCCTTTTGCAAAGCCGTTTGGTCATCGTCTGTGCGTTCTTGGGGCAATTAGATGAATTCGCTTAAATAAAATACACTGATTTTTTTAAATTGATAGAGATTGGGAGTTGCTGCCATATTCCTAGGAAAGTCTTAATTCTAGGAATACATCATTGAAGTCAGGTACAGAAGCCTAGTACCCTTGGGCCATTGAGGCAGCTGCACCTCCCCAGGGTTACAGCGGCAGACAGAGGGTGGTTTAGAACGCTATCAGAGAGAGGCACATTCCATCCAGGTTTTTAGAGCTGAAAAGAAATTGACCACGCAAATCCTCCAGTAATGTTAATGTGTGAGAAGAGTTTTTTTTCTAGGAGCAGGGGAAAGGAACTCATACTTTCTCCAAAAAGAGCTTTTAATGTTTATGTATATTTTAAAATTCTTTCTTATGAAAGGAGAAATTAGAAGATTTTAGCCCTTTATCTGCTTGACAAGTCAGAATATCAAAGAACATGAGAAGGTTTTATAGCCAAAGACCGAACTCTCAGAATGGAGATGAGACTCAGAGCCTTTTGCTGAAAATGCACAATATTTAAAAGTCTCTATACCTAATCAGTTTCATCAAAGAGAATATAATTCCTCTTGCAAACATTTCAGAGTGAATGCATATGTTCATTCTTTCTTAAATGATCTGATAGTTTTGTTGAAATGTACCTTTAAAATATTTTGGATCTTGATTCTATGTTGAAGTATTTTTGAAAGAAGAGAGGAGGGCATCAACTTCAGGATTTCAGTGATATGACTCCAGAATGTCATAATTTTCCTCTTATAAATTTGATCAGTAAAACAGTATCTTAAAATGGCCATGGCAATTCCCTGTAAGGTGGTCTCCTAACATCTATGTTTGGGGAAAAACGTTTCAAGGGGTACTTTGAGTTGATACGCATTGCTGGTAAGTCGTCTTTATTTGTCATTGTCTTTTAAAAAGCATGAAAATGTATTTCCTATTTGGCATTGTTTTTAGGAAATATGGACTCTTCTCTCTCTCTCCCGCTACCTCCTGGCTACACTCACTTTCCATGCTATTTGTGTGTCTACATTATTCATGCTTACAAGCCCAGCTGTAAAATAAAAATAGAGTGAATGAATGAGTTCTAAGGATCAACAGAAAAATACGGCCTGAACTCCAGCCAAACCTTGAATCTCACTTATTTTATATAGTTCACCACTTTCTTATTTCATACAAAATTCTATTAGCCAAACTACTTCTCTTTTGAAAATCTGGTCATCTGAAATTAAGCTTTATGCCTAGGACTCTTCTTAATTAAAATGATAAAATCTATAATATTCCACGTCTTCTGTACATCACTGGAATCTTTGGAAGACCTGGAAAGTTTTAGTATCAATCAAAAAATGAAGAAAAGTGCTTGGTTTTGTTTCTCTATTTCTGATATTTAGAGCTCTTTCTTTTTATTTACTCACTAGTCTGAAAACATCATGTGGTTTTCTTTGAAGCTATATAAAAAATCATAATAGTACAGAATGGCCCCAACTTCACTATGCTAATAATCTGGAAGACACGGTCCTCAGAGACCATCTTAGGCTGGCGGCTGCTGCTTCTGATGCTGGTACATTGAAAAGCAAACACCACCGACACAGTGAAAAAGCCTGTTCAACTTTACATCAGACTTCATTGTTCCTGCTATAATGCACTCCTTTCCACATATAATAGTGACTGATCTGAGTGATCTTTTTCACTTAGGGAAAAAAACATTTCGAAACTCATTTTATCAGCTTCAGAGTTTCACGTGTATAAAACAGAGAATTATGTGTGCGTAAGGGCTCAACACTGGGACTAAGAGATCTCCAAGCCTGGAATAAAAAACATATAGTTTGCTGGCAAATTTGAGCCTTTTGTAAATTCTCCTCTCAAGCTGATTCACATGGCTGAGTAGAAAAATGTGTATTCCTAGTTGAACTCCAACCGACAGCTTCCTAGCTTTCTGCCGTCAATTGTAGTGAAATCATTGTCAATTAATCAACTGGAAGAGCAAACACCTGCCCGATTTATTATTATTTTTTGCAAGTAATTAGGGGTCCAATAAAGCAGCAGGAGTAGATACATTTTCAGGTAAAAGCGTGTGTCAAAACTTGTATGTTTCTAAGCAATCCCACACCAGAGAAAAAGAGAGAGACAGACAGAGAGAGAGGGAGAGATAAAAAATACATATCTCTTTTGACAACAAACAACCACAAAAAATTCTGAAACGTGGGACAAAGAGGCTTGTCAAGCGACAGTCTTTATTGCCTAGGATCCCAGCACCTGCGAGCGTGTTTAAGAACATGATGTGGGAGAGATGTATGTAGGACACTGTTGTTGTGTAGGTGGCAAAGGTACCGTTGGCTTGGGTACAAACAGTGAGGCTCGACTTACCAGTTTTATGTTATTTGGTCAGCCAGACAACAGAGACGGATTCTAAACTTTGTCTCGTCTCTACCAAAAGACAGAGAGAAAGAGAGAGCGAGCGAGAAGCAGCCGGGTGGCAGAAGCCCATGTACACTTGCACAAAACAGGTGGTGTTCTAGTTAGGATGCCATATTTGCTATTTAGGGTTCCTGTGATCTCTGGAAGGATGGGTAAGCTATAGGGTGCGTAGGATGAATCTACACAAAGCATCCATAGCGCTCCAAGCCTACAGGCTCGTACGACCTGGCACTCCACATACCAAGATGGGTTATCTCAGCAAGCCTGCTACAGAGTCTCTGTGAAATTTGGGTTACCACATTTAGCTGTGGGATTACAGCACATAATACCACAGATAGGAGATAATGCCTCAGGCGTGCGGCTGTGGCAATGTAAGCCGTGCGAGACCAATTATGGCAGATTTGGGGGTTGGGGGAGATGGAGGCGAGGCAGGACGTGGAATGGGTAACACGGTGGCTTGTGGCTTGCTAGTGGCTGTCATGGCATACTGCTCCCACAGCCTGGTACCCCACCTACACTGACAGACCCAAACGAAGCTATAAAATGTCATTCTGTGCCTTCACCCTTCTTTCTGACGCAGACAGCAATAAATCAGAATTTATTTTCCTCAGTAGGAGTCCAACAGCACATAAAAAGGGCTGAATTTATTTATTTTTTCCCCTCTTACTTTTAACTGTCCTTTTGGAGGCTGAAGTGATAGGTTAAAATTTTCCCTTCGATGGCACTCTATGAATTTTTTCTTTAATGATTCAATGCTCATTGTTTTTGGTGGCCAGAAGCTCTCAAGATATTTATGAAATAATTTGTCACCTCTTGACACCTCACCAAAACTTTGTTTCCTCACTTTTTTGTTAGAAAGCTTTATTCCTCACTGTATCTCTGTTGAATAATCTCCCCAACACTTGGACAAGTCCTTTACAAATCTGGGAGAATTTAGAATGAAATGAACTGTGGTGGTAATTCTTGCTAGTCTAGCTGTCTCAGATTTTGAAGCTGTTCACATTTCCCCGATCCCAATGCTTCCTTCTGATTTACAAAGACCTTTTGAATACCATATCAATTCACAATGGTCATTTTACGTATCTCAATTTTCTCATTCGAAGCTCCAGTGTAGAAAGCTGTTTCTCACATAACTGAAGTATTTTCAGTATACTGTGGTATTCTATCTCTCTTCCCTTTCTCCCAGGTGCAACTCTTCTTGGTCTTGAAAAAACGCACAACAATGAGATTTGGTGCATCTGAGAGACATAAGTTGTCCAGAAAGTCTTAAAACATATTCTGAAAAATGCTAGGTATGGTAGTCACGAATGCTATTCTAGAATTATTTCAGGATCTCTGCCTTTTGGGCATGCGTTAGGACTGTATTTGTTATCCCCTCATGTTTGGATGGAACCAACTGACTAGTTCTGCCCGCTGAATTGTGATCAGAAGTGCTATGAGTCACCTCTGATTCAGAGCATTTAAGGGTCAATGTGTACATGAGACTTTCCAGAGCTTTCTCTTTTCCCTTCAGCATGGCAACTGGCTCCTTTTTATGCTAGCTCTTTCTTCAGGTTTGGACCATGAGTGGCTACAATGAACTCAACACTCCTGCTGATCCCCAAAGACATGCTGGATATGGAGCATGAGCAGGTAAACATTTATTGAAATAAACCATTGAGATTTGGGAGGCTCTTTGTTAGCTCAGCATTACCTAGCCTATCCTGACTGTTAAACCAGTTCATTGGGACTACAATATATGGGTGGGCAAAAAGGGATACAAGGCCGAACATGGTTGGGAAAAGCTGGTTTGAACAAAATTAAATAGGCTACTTAGGCTGTTTCAGATTTATTAATGGTTTTTAAATATTCACAAGTCTATTTTAAAGAAATAAAAACATCCCAGATACAGTACTCTCTATTTGAGGATCATCTCAAAGGACTTACATTCAAAGGAACACAGGCCAATTCTCCATCACTTCACCAGCCTTTGTCTTCATGCAACTGCCTCAGGACAGTCCTCCTCTCTCCTTGATGACACCAGCTCACAGCACGGTCCTGGTTTCAATGCCACTCAGTTTCTCCGAAATCCATTTGTCTGAGGAAGTCTATAAATTCATTCTCCTCTTGAAAGTTAGCTAGTTTCAAAGGCAAGTGTATATTTGGCACATGGAAGAGAGGGTGGTGCTATTCTCTAGAAGGTGATAGATTTTTTAAAAAGGTAGACTGACATTTTTCTGGCTCACTAATTTCTTTTCTTTCTCTGATTAAAAACAATATACTCCATTTATGAGAAAAAATATATTACCATACGTGCTACAAATAGAAGCCAACACACCAAAGAAAGTAACTGCTGCTAAAAGCTGGCTAATTGAAATGTAATTCATTAGTTTCAAAGATAACTCGCGCTACACACACACACACACACAATTGCACATACACACAGAATTTGGGCCTCACAACCCTTTCCAAGGTCGCATTTATGCTTCTTTATCTTCCCGTGCTTTTGCTGCACTTGAGAAACTGGAAAAACCTATTGTATTGAAAACTAAAAGTGGCCACTCACACACAAAGTCAGTAACTATGTTTTTTCCCTGTCTTTCGATATGGGATGATTGTATAGACGCCAACCTAACAAGGCGTTCTGTCTGTCAATGATGTGCTGTATTTGGAGAGAGTAATCAGAACTTAATTCTCAAAATGTTACCCTGATGCAAATCGAGGCCATTCTATTTCAGGAGACTCTAGTTTCTTTTTTCAAAATCACCCTGCATTTCTGGAGCTAATTTGGTCTGAAAAGTAACAGTTAGGTGAAGCACCAGAGTGTTTCCAAGCCTTAGGCTGCAGGTGGCTGAGATAAAAGTAAATCCCAAGCTGTTAGAAGAAGAAAAGGAGGCAGAGGAGGAGGGAGAAAGTAAAAGAAAGAAAAAAAATGAAATAGAAAGGAAGGAAGGAAGAAAAGAAGGAAGGAAGGAAAAAGAAGGAAGAGATGAAGGGAGGAGAGAGGGAAGGAAGGAAGGTAGGAAGGAAGGAAAGAAATTCTGTTCACGCACTCATTTGCTTTCTGAATTGACACACAAGCAGCCCAGATCTTATCAGATAATATACACATTTAGAAATCCGTCTGCACGTGTCTATGTTCCTACAGCCCATTCTGCCTAGCTAAAACAACATCTTTTTTTTCCCGAAAAATCTGTTTCCTTCTTACATAGTCCAAATGTTAGAATGTGGTTTGAATTATTTTTTGAACATTAATTTAAACAGTATGGGAATAGATCAGCCCTTATAAGTCTAAATAAAACTTCCTTCGACATATATAATATGGTGTGCTTATTTGGAGGCTAATGGAGTTGGAGAGAAAAAGTGGGAAAGAGTTAAATACAGAAAAGAGTAAGCTTCATGGGAGTTTTTTCTTACAAAAATTTAACTGCTGCTTATTTTTTTTTTCCATCCAACCTATTTAACAGAAATTTACAGCAGAGTTTTAAACTGGTTTTCACACCAGCATTCCAAATGTTCGGATATCTTGACCTGAACAGAAAAATGCAAATAACACAGTGCCACTTAGTGGAAAGGGGAAAAAAATCATTGTAGATGAGGAAGAAAGTCAACAGGCATCCAAATTGTTGTCTGGAATTATAGATACAAGTCATGTTTGACATTCAGATTTGATGCCTTTTGATGGCTTTCAATCACATTAAACTCTCACTGCCACAATAATAAGTAAATTGTGTCACATGTTATCACAACAAACATTTCCAACAAGAGTATGGAGGAATCCATTCAACATGGATAGTTTAGAAACATTATAAACTCTATTTGCTCAAGGAGAGAAATTTTAGTGACTTCTTAAGGTGAGACAGTCTCATAAAATGATAGAACCATATGATTTCTTTGTAGCTATAAGAATTATAATCAAACATTTCTCATACTGGATTCTACAGAGCAACTTTCTTCTCTGCCTTAAGGTAGAAGTCACATTCTTAGAAAAGCTGATGGATCATTCAGTTCCATAGATTTTAAGGACCTCAAGAAAGCCATAACTGGGGCAAAATCTCGTCTCTCCAGCTTCTGGTGAACCGGGCCAGGGCCACAAATTTAGTTCGCTAGCTGAATGTTTTGTTTCCACTAACAATTAAGGTCAACCTCTAAAGTGAAGCTTTCTGTAACTATTGTTGTATTGCCCTTGGGCGTGAATTTTATAATACCTTTAGGTGTCTCTGTGTACCTATTAAATGTTGTAATCAGCTATCAAGCTGTCAAGTAGCATTTCATTATTCTAATATTTTGCAAAATTCACAGCATGCGTCAACAAAAGCGCTGACTCTATTTATGTGTATATATAACTTGACACACCCAGTAAAGAGCATCAAGGCGCTCTTTTCCTCTCCCACTCCCTCCTGTTCTCTGTTGGAGTTAGAGCTTATTTCTCCAGCTCTGAAGTGCTCCAAAAGTCTGCTTCCTCCCACTAGCTCTCAGATTCCCAGCACTCTTATAAAAATGCTACCTTTGGATGCTAGATTTGATTTTGACAACCCACCCCCAGCACACATACTTTAGCCCTCACCTAAGTAACACAGAGCAAGAGACAATATATTCAAATGTCTGCATCTTCCATTGGGCCAGCTTGTGATCTTTTCAGGATAGGTGGTGCCGAATGCAAATGGCAACACCAATGGTTTTGCAAAAAGTATTTGAGGCATCCCAGACAGCTTTTGGGGAGTCAGCAAGGAATTAAAGATGAACAGCATTCACAGCTCTTAATCAGAAGCTCTTTCTACAAGAAAAAAAGAGAAATTAAAAAAAAATGTTCCTACATTACCTACAGTGTTGTTAATGTAACTTTCTATTTACATAATATGCAAAAAGGGCTGTCTGCAAACTGCAGTAATCTATATGGAATGAGGACAAAAGATACTGATTTCTCTAAAATGTTCTTGTTAAGGAATAATCAAGAAGTTAGAACCTCTAATCTTGCAGTCAAAGCAGAAGTTTGGGGGATTTTTTTTTCTTTTTCTCATTTTGCTCATGTATATATATTCACATGCACAGACGAGTACAGACAGATTTACAGATATCAAATATATCGTCTTTAACATTCAGGAACTAAATTAAACTTCAAAGAAAAAGTTAAAGTTCCCAGTAAAGGAAACATTTATTCACTTTTGATTTAGCCTTAAACGCTTTCGGTAAGTTTGCTCTGAGATGCCTAAGGAAAAGTTAAGGGTGTGTGTGTGTGTTCCTGAATGTGTAAGAGGGAGAGATGGGAAAGGAAGGGGAGGGGAGGGAATGAGAGAGGAGGAGAGGGAAGGAAGAGAGGGAGGGAGGAAGAGAAGGTAGACTAGAATGGGCTGGACTGGAATAGAATAGAATAGAATAGAACGGAGGGAGAGAGGCAGGGAAAGTGAAGAGAAGATAGGAAGAGAGAGAGAAGGAGAAAAGGAAGGAAGAAGGGAGGAAAAGATTTCCAAATGCTCTTTCTATCTGGATTCCTGAACTTTCCACTCTTTCAATCAGTGTAAGATATGTTTTACCATGAGTTAAAACAGAACCTAAGGAATTTTCTAGAGAAGGAAATTCCAAGAGCAGGAGTATCCAAGAAAATGTCCAACTACTTGTTGACTCTGTCTTCCATCTCCAGATGATAATAAGGGAAATGTTGGTTGACATCAACTGCCAAGGGACAACACATAGCAAAAACCGTCTCTAGCGCAACACAACACCAAACTAGCAAGAGATGACTAGATGAAAAATCAACACCTGCAATTGCATTTGCAAACCGCAAGCCACTGCACAATCCCATTGGGACCACTTTGTAAACTGCTGCATTCTATACCAGCATAAACTTCCCAGAGCGGGGGCAGCAGGATTCAAGGAGGCGACAGTCCTGACAGGCCATTGAATGTCTTACTGACCTCCATATCTTTAGAGTCCAAATATATCCTAAATTCAGGTGTAAAAATGTAAATCATCCAGAAGTTTCAGACTGACAAATGTATATTTAGGACTAGATTTGCTATTGGATCTACACTTGGAATTCTTCGTGTATACCAACTAATCCACCTGTTGATCAATTTCACTCTGAAATACAATGGTGACTTTAAAACTTCACATTAGCTGGATATTATTGTTCAAGTTTTCCATAGTGAAATGACAAGGGCGTTGATTTTTATAGTTCTATGGAATTCCAGGTTTGAATCCCAAATCTAGTTCAGACTAGCTCTGTGGCCTTGTTCAAATATCAAATGACTCTGAGCCTCCATTTCTTCCTCTGTCGAGTAAGAATAATCGTATAAATAGTACATGCCTCACAGAGCCTTCATGGGTGTCAAATGAGATCATCTTTGCGAAAAATCCTTCTCAACCATGACTAGCACTTCCATGGGGCCCTTTTGAGGTTTCCTTATGTGTGAGGCTGATAAATGGTAGCAACGTCTCTGAAAATTGTCTATTTAAAAACTATTTTTGAACCATTCTTGGTGGTCTAGAGTGCTGGGTCCCTCTGTCAAGCTCTTATAAGCGCCCTCGAGAAAATCCAAAGCGCCCTCCAGAAAAAAATGGGGCTTTACTTGCAAAATCCCTGTGAGAATCTGTGTGGAAGTAGAGTGTGCTTAATTTTCATAACCAAACATCCAATCTACCACCAACTAGTCAGGCTTCTCAAGCTGAGTGCTGCCCTCAGTCAGTATTGCAGGGCTTTAAAATGAGACCTTTCTCTCTGCAGGTGTTGTTCTTAGCACTTCACATGTGTATTTCATTTAATCTTGCGGAAAATCCTACACAAGAGGTTGTACACTAGCATCATCCCCATTGTACAGATGAGGAAACTGAGGCTTAAAAAGCTTATTTGTACAAGATCATCCTATTAGTGACAAGGGAGGCCAGAATGAGCAGCAGGTCAGACTCCAAAGCCCACATTTTTATCCACTTATTACAATACTTGTTCATTTTCACTTTTTGCCCTGCAGATCCTATCAAAAGCTTTGCCAGAAAAGAAAATGCTTTTGGAAAAAAGAGTAGGAAAGAGAAATAATATATTGTGTGAATAAAGGAAATCAAAGACTATGTGTATAATATGGTGTTTTAAAAATAAAAACTCTATGTGTACATATGTGTAAGGGACAAGGGGGAGAGAGAAAAAAAATTTGAAGATGACCTAAAGGAATAGAGAAGCATCAAATTTAAAGGGTGGTGTGAGGAAGATATCAGTAGGAATAAAATTTAAATTGCTTTTTAGATAAGCATGTACTATCTTGCTTTAAAAAGAATATTAAAAGTGTGTGTTACACAAACACTTCTGACATTTTTTCTAAATTTTATGTACGGATGAAGCTAAACCAAGGGGCAGCTATTTATCTGAACATCAGGGTATTTTCTCTTTGCTCCTCCACACTGATTTAATGGTAAGTCCACAGTTTCTAGCAAAGTTATCATGACAAAGAGCCATATGGGAAGACCCTCTGCGTTCTCTGTGGAGTGTTTGTCGATCTCTAACCTGTGTCAGGTCCCACACATTTATTAGAACTTAGTGCCAGGAAAAACTGTTTCCCCTAAAGAATTAATATGCCTTCTTCTTTCTAATAATACAGGAGATAGGCCAATCATCATGTTTTCCTTATGCCCAGATGCTGGAGAGCTCATCCAGATGGGCTCATCATTAGGACTGGATTGATCTTTGTGCCCAGTTTAATCACTTCCCTCATCTCCCTTCAGGCTTGGTTTCCTCTTTCTTTGCTTTTCTTACCCTTACTGGATATATACTATTTGCGTTAAGTTTCTTCAAACCATGTTTGAAAAGAGGCCCTCTACAAAGTAGTCAGTAGTAAAATAAAAGTTAGTTACACATTTAGGAGGAAGGGCAATGAAACTGCCTAAAGGGAAGAAAAAAAGACTTCCAGTATAAATTTTAAGAAAAAGCTAACTCAACAAAAACATGTTCTCTTACCTTCTGCATAACTACAAATAGGAAAATACAAGTAATTGGGAAAATATGTACAACCATGACAAATTTGGCAGGACAACTGACGGAGAATCATAGGAGCTCTGTATTTGCATGATTTGCAGTCAACTGGTTCAGTTGGGTGGTTCAGTTACTCAATTACATTTTTGAAGTTCAACAACTATAGAAATGACTACCAGAAGATGGCCTGGTCATGGGTAAGAATTAATGGCCAGGTTCTGGGAGAGGTTTAGAGCAGGAATGCTAGCATTAAATAGATAAAATATTGAGGACATTTGTCACAGAGGGATTGAAGAAGCATTCTCAAGATGGATTGGGAGGAAATGATAGAGGTGAGCAAATTCCGGAGAGATTTGGGCTTTGGAAAAGATGGAGATGTGATCTGCCCTATGAAGAGAGGCAAAGATAACACAAGAGGCAGAGACAAAAACCTCTGGCATGTAACTAGTGAGTGCCACTATGGTTCAGGCTCAGTGCTCCATGCTGGGGTATTGCAGTGAATCAGACTTGAGTCTCGAAAAAGGGCATATAATAAAGGTGGACAGATGAGTGCAGACATCCATGTCTGGCGCCAAGGCTATTGAGAAAAAGCAAAGAAAGTGTTTTGAGAGATGCAGACTACTAGATCAAGATTTGGAAAGTGACTAGATTCTAGGAAGTTATTCTAACCTTCTTGTCTGGGTTGGGGGATCATGGAAGATTTTCATCATCTGATGTGAGACAATAATAGGAAAAGTCATAACGAAGGGGAGGTCATTGTGTCATCTGAATATGACCTCGCTTGGGAGCATAACGCTCAAAATGATACTGACTCAGGTACTAATGGATTGGGAGGCTTTCTCCACATCCTTTCTTTTGTCACTTTATCTACAAACCACAAATCTGCCATTCCATAAGGGTAAGATCCAATCCAAGAATTACATGGCTCTTGCATTAAATGTTTTTTGTGCCCTGTGTCACATCCCCTCAGCCCAACTGTTAATCCATGCATCTGTGGCAGACAGTGTTGGGCATGCTGATGACAGCCCACCTCAATCTGCCAACTCAGCATCTCCCTGCTTTTCTGTCCTAGGGCTTTACCCAAAACCAAAGAAATGTGCTCAAAAGGCATGCAGATGCTCCTTGGAAGTGAGGGAAGTTAAGGCCTGACGAACATCCTTCGACCAATAAGGAGTGAGGGTTGGTGGATATTTACCCAGGTCTCTGATCCTTAGAGGGACAATTCTGGTGAACTTTCTACACATTTCCTCACAGTTCCCCAGCTGGATTGAGCCTCAGTTGCCCACAGAAATAGCCATCTCAGGAATGTACAGTTTATCACTTTTGCTGACTCCCCCTCTTACTCTCCCTATGCTTTCATCCCTGCTTCCTGGGATCACTTCCCAAATGAATGACCCATATCCAACTCTTTGCTTTTCTTCTGATTTCAAAGGAATTCAAACTTAGAGTGAGCTCAAGGTGGCTCTTTGTATTCTCTCTTTCCTACTGCTTCTTACTGCCTCAACTTACTTTGGCTCTAATTTCTTAGCGGTGAATCCTGTTTTAGTTCTGAAAACCCCAAAAGCTACCTCAAGTCATTAGAGAAGCTCTAGGCAAGAATTCTGACCTAAAGGAACTTACATTTAACCCTGAGCATTAAAAATTTCCCTCCACCCAACCAAAGTAGCAACTAAAATACTTTCAATTACTGGCTGTTGCCTTTAAGACCTTTATTGATTCTAATCAATGACAAAAGTTAACAATTGCTTTATTCAGAGATGTTCATGCTTAAAAAGTTGGAGGCAACAAGTAAAGTGTAACTCTCGGAATGCCGTCAGAGTGGGGATATGTTTCTTTATATTGGGAGACACAGTTTGGGCATGTACCCCCAAATAACTCTACATTCCAAAGGAAGGCCTTTTATAGATATATCTATAAAATTGAGTGAAACCTAATGTACAGATATCAAGGAGGAACATTTCTTACGTTTACTAATTGGGTTCTTGTTTACATATCTGTTCTCAACTCCAGTAATGTATTTATTTGAACCAAGTTGCCCTTCCTTCATTAGACTCACGGTAACTATCAATTATCAATAAGACGTTTTAATGTCTAAGGTAAAATATAATCATTATAATGACAACTAATGAGTTGGGATACTATTTTCATGTAGCAATCAATATCTTCTCCCAAAATAGCTTCTAAAGCATTGACCCACATTGTCTTTGGGGCACGGTTGCTACTGCAAAAATGAAAAAAGAAATTGACAGTTTGAAGCTCATGAGCTTCTACAAAGATGCCGTCATTCCAAGGCAAACAGATAATAGCTTTGAGAAAATCAACACTCTTGAGTAGCAAGAGCCTGTATCTTTTGAGCATCAGATTCCAAGACCCTGACTCAAAGTAGAGTTACCAAAGGACATCTGATCAGTCAGAACAAGTTATTGCCACCAACCCAAACTAGATAATGAGCGCACAGGCTGGCAGAGCAGGAAGAAAAGTCAATTGCACATATCAGCGGACACCAGGCAGTACAGAATCTGAACACCAGGGTCAGAATCCTCCCCCGACGCCATGACACCTCACATACCCATGGAACTTAGGTATTGACCAAGGAGGATGAGGACAGGAGGAGAAAAATTTACAACTGAGTGGCTTTAAACCTGAATTGACTGATTCACCGTTTTTCAATTTTGGGAGATTTCATTTAAAAATTCATTTAAAAGTTCGTACTTCCAGCTTATCTTATAAAATCAGAAGACCTGTATGTATATATGTGTGTGTGTATGTGCATGTGAATTAACTCCCTTAGCACCCACTAAGTTTGTCAGCCTCTTTCTGTAGCAAAGCTTAGGTAGAGGAGACCCGACTCTCAAGTTACAATTATGAAAACAAAACTGGTCTCTTCTTAATTTTGTAGATACCAGGTTTGCATACAGCATTAGCCATTTTCCTGTACATTTCCATTAGTAATGTCTTTGCTGATTAGTTTTTTCTAAATTAGCATGTTTATCCATTAGCATATCAATATTGCTGCCAACCATCCTCTTAATTTTTAGTTTTCTTGTTGCAACAAAAAAATTTTTTTTGCCAATAAAAGCAGGCATTTCTTAAAGCCTTAATTAACTCCAGCACAATTCCTTTTCGCTTCCTTAATAATAGTGTGTAATATTTACTAAGATTATAGATTTTGCCTTATTCAAAACCACCACTCACTCGAATAAGCAAAATCTTCACATTTTCGGGTTTGGCACTAACACAGTCTCCTCTTGTCAAGAGAGTTTCCCTGATTTCTGGAATGCTTTGGAAATACTGTAAATTTTCAATATAAGCCTCAATGAAACTTCAAGGATAAGGATTCCATAAATGTGAGGATTTTTCTAAGCGATTATTGAAATAAGGTGGATTTTTCAGTAACCATGTAAAAGAAAAAAGATGACCGTCCAAACTCAAATTCTCTCTGCAACGTCTCTTTATCCATATTATCTCACCACAAATAAGCAGAATTCTGACTGACTCATAGCTTTGATGTGTGCGATTATATAAATTTAAAGTCACCGACATAGAATAAGTAACACTATGTTTAACAAAGTACACAGGAAGCAAGTTAAAATATACAGTCTGTCAAAGACTCCTGTCTACTCTGTTATTCAAGAGAGGTTCTTTTGACTGCAATAATTAAATATCTACAATAATTTTTTTCTGCTGAGTCTGAGGAGACTGTAAAAGTTATGCTTACCCAATTCTAAGCACTGTCTTATTAAGGTAAGTGCCAGTAATTATAAATCTTTATGTTTAATTGTAGGGTTTTTTTCACACCTTTCTGGTGATTAGGAAGGAAAAATGATGAAGAAGTTGATGATGTGGATGACTACATCCCGCATACTGTTTGTGGGGGTGTAAATTGTCACTATCTTTCTGGCAGGCAATTTGGCAATATCTCCCAAATGAGAATACCCTTTGACCTAAAAGTTCCACTTGTGAGAATTATTCCTAGGGAAATAATTGGAGAAGAAGGCAAAGATGAATGTGCGAAGATGTCTGTAATAGTGGGGAAATGAGAAACAGTCTTAATATCCATCAGTAGAAAATTGGTTAATTAAATTACAAAAATCCAAATAATGGAATACTAGGAAGCCATAAAAATGGATTGGATAAATCTCTCTATTTTTATTAAAATAAAAGAGGTTAATATTTAAAGCTTAAATACAGTTCCAGAATGATATACATAAAATGCTATAGTAAAATATATTTACATATATAAATACAAAACACTGGAAAGATATAAATTAAGTCATTAAAATTGTTCATCTCTGGCAGTCCAATAATGACAGCATTTTCACTTTCTTATTTATTTACTTCTCTATTGTTTCAAGTTTTCACAATTAGCAAACTTTGATCAAGAATTGTTTATATCATTTATATATTTTGGTGTTGTGCTACAAAACACTCAAACATTCACTTTTCTCTTTTCACCTTAATCTCCCTTTTGAGGGATGTCCTGGCCATGTGCCACATGACTGAGGACAGTGCTCACCCTGCACAAGGTGTTGAAGAGCCCAGATCTTTCCTCTTTTCACTCAGAGCTATAAGGCACACACATGACACGCTTTCTCCCAGGACTTAGATGTTAAAAAGAGTGACTCAAAGGCCTGGAAGGAATTAGCTATAAGATTCATTGTAGGGGCAGAGGTGGCACAAAACCAAATCATTCCCATGGAGTGACACCTGCTAGAGTCTTGTTGCTCAGCTCAGAGAACATTCCTGGTTCTTGTCCATTTGTCAACCCTCTTCCTTCAGCCATTTGCCAATTCTTTGAGCCCTTGCTATGCTCTAATTAATCTCCCTTTGCCCTTTGATGGCCATAGTCTGCTTCTGACTGATATGCATGTTTTACCTTTTGAGCAAGAGGAAATAACTATGTTTCTATTTATTAAATGAAAGAAATAGCATATACTATTTAGAAATAAAGACCAAAACACTGAATACAAAGCATGAGGAAGAAAAAGAAGAAGGAAAAAAAAAAACCCTTATAATTCAAAATGGGGAAAGTGAGGTGACCTGGTAAATTATGACATGGACAAAAAACAAGAGTGAGAATAAAGGCAAAGTGTATGTGTAATCACAAGAACCTGGTTAGTGTGATTAGTATATGCCAGTTCACCTCTATGTTTTGCTTTTCATAAAATAAAACAAGGACTTTAATATAAGGGTTTAATTCTTATTGTTCACTGTAGGTGTATTGAACTACGAGTCCCTGGGGAGGCCTGGTTAATTTATTTCATATGAAATAGGTATCCCCTGTCTTGAAAAGTATTGTATTCTATTCATTTTTGAATTGCTAAACTCTCCAGCCTTGTATCTTTCCCTTATGAAGATTAGATAGATTCATGGAGTCACAAATAATAATAGCCTCATAAACAAATAATGCTGAAATTGTTTCTAGCATGACTTTCTCAAGCTGAAGACATAAATGTTCCCTTTTTGAATACCTGAATAGTTCAAGGGAAGGTATTCTTTAAACTTTTCCAGTATTCATATCTAAGAACATAAAATATTTTCACAATACAAGTACATTTACCAAGAGCAAATGTTTAAACAAAAGAACCCGAGTTCTTAATGAAACACCCTCAGGAAAATGTTTAAACTTTGCCCTTAAGTTTACTTTGTTCACTAATAGGCTTCTATTTCGAGGAGCGAGTAGGAAGGGTAAGTTCAATGTGTTAATAAGAAAAAAGTAATAATATTTAATTAATTCTGGCTGAACACACATGGTTTAATATACTTGGCAATATCATTCCATCACATGATATGATAATTTAATGGAACTTTTTTATTTAAATTGCTGGCAAGTTTATGAAATTATAAAGCAAATAGGCCATGCACTTGGGTGTAATTGACTGTATAAATGTGTTTTATACTATACTGTTGGCAAATTAGCCAATCCCTGTCACGGAATCAATTATTATCTAACTGAATTCCACAAACACAATAGCAGAAATATTGCATTTATACAAAAAATGCCATGATTGTTAATCTTACATTGTGCATCTTCAAGCAAGGCAATAAACATTTATACACTGGATAATCGTCTTAAGATAATGCCACTGCCAAATGATGCACATTTAAAGATTCCTTGTTATTGGAGACAGTCGTTTGGGTTTTATTTGTGCTTGCCTCTCCGGATCAATGGAGAGGATAATGGAAGCTTCAGTAGTTCAAGTCAAGTAGGACTTCAGGCATTTGACCTCTGTTTAAGAGATGCACACTGCCCAAAGCCAGCATAACACAGTACATGCATACCTGGCTCCGGAAGCTTTAGAAATAATCACAACGTCATGTATTTAAAGAGAGCTATTGCTTTCTAAGTGTTCTCATGCACACTCTGTCTTGTTACCTTTCAGAGTGAAAAGCTGTGTTCTGGATGACCCAAAGAAGACCTCTGCTTCATCAGTTTCCAGTCTAGCTAACGTAGTCAGCACAGTTTATCTGAACCAGAAGGAGCAAAGGGTAGGCTCCTACATGCATTCTTTCTTCTTCAGTTCCCCTACAGTATTCCTGGAATAGGCTGCTGTCAACTGCTTGTTGGACTGAGGATGTAGTGGGCTCTTGACAGAACATTTTCAAAACTGAATCTGATGAGATGAAGTGGACATTCTCCTGGCCCTTCACGTTTAAGCTTCATAAGCAGTCTCTGAGGCTTGCTTCCCTCATTTGTCCAGTGAGAAAACTGAGGCTTAACCAGTCAGAGAGATTTATCCACGATTACACATAGAGAAAGCGGCAGAGTTTGGATGTCCTTCCCTCATAGGCTGATCAAAACCTTGGCTCTTTCCACTAAGACAAAAATCCAAACAGCAAGATCTTCGTGTAGATGCTGATAAGAAACCGAGTCTGAAGAACTAATGCTAAGATGGATTCAAGAGGGAACCTAGTAAGCATATCCCTTACAAGAATATTTTTCTCCTTAAAGAGAGTACATTTTTTTTCCTTTCATCGTTTCAGCAGGGAGCAGATTTCTTTAAATATCCAACTGAAGCGCATTATCTCCTCTTTGTCTTTTTCATATTTACTTGAATACATTCTGTAATAGGCCACTTGTTTTAATAGAGGTTTTTCTGCCTTGTTTTAAGCATTTGGACGTCCCTTCTTTGTGAGGGTTTTTTTCCACCTAAGATTTCTTTTTGTCGTTTTTAAATGTTGGCCTTGATTTGAATCAGTTTCTCCCTCATTCCGTTTTCTTCCTCCTCTTTATCCTTTGAATGTCTTCTGAGCCTTACTCTCACAACTGACAGAGTAAGTGAGCTACACTGCCTAGAGAACTATGTCCCCAGCAATTTGCTTTACAGCACAGAGATGGAGGAATGACAAAAGGGAGAAGAGAACATTGCATTGAGATATTGGGTTTTATTTCTTTTTGGCTCTATGTGTGCGTGATGTTCAATTAATATTTGACAAGAGTGAAAAGCATCA
Organism: Equus quagga; assembly: GCF_021613505.1. NCBI lineage: Eukaryota > Metazoa > Chordata > Mammalia > Perissodactyla > Equidae > Equus > Equus quagga. The sequence continues at coordinate 161,866,364 of NC_060267.1, forward strand.
TACAATTAAGCCTTGACTCCAAGCTACAAATATATTTAGTAGAAGTGAATGCATTTTTAAAAACATAGTAGCTTTTACCATGAGATTCACCTATCTTTAAGATATTCAAAGAGTCAGTAAGCTCATAGAAATCTGCAGAGGTCTTTCCTGACAAGATCTTTTATGAAATAAATATTTGTTGAGTGGCAAAATTTGGTCCATGATCACTTTTCATTCCTTGCTTCAGGGAGAAATGGGAAGCACTGGGACATGGCTGTGACTTATCTAGTCAAACAAAGGTAGCTCTTGAGAAACTTTAAAACAATCACAGATGATGAAACAGATTTTCTAACATAGACATTAGTTTAAAGGTTTATACCAAACTTAGATAAACTGTAAATTTAATTTTATACCCTTCTAAATATCTTTTTTACAGCCACAGAATGAAAGTAAAGTTTTTCCATTTTCTTGTCCCCAACCTGCAAAACATTAAAATAAGATGAAGAAAACGGCAACAAATTTTACCACTTCATCAATCAATAGTTCAGATTTGGAAAAGAGGGCAACAATAATATTTCCTTGAAATATCAAGGAGAGTTGTGGTGATGTGTATTGAAGGCTACTTCAACCACAGAACTATCACCTTTTTCTTAGTGACATAATTCAGACATTCATTCAACAAGTACTTTTTGATTTATTTAGGATCTTCAGTATGTGAAACATTCAGGTCCTGCAACAATGTTCTTAACTGAATGATTGACTGGATAAGTGACAAAACATCCAACCTTCAAATCTATCTGTGTGTGTGCGCACACATTCATACACGCACGTGTGTGCACATACATACATACCTTTATCTCCACCCGTCTGCCAGAAGTCTAATTGGATATCCCAAAGTCACTCCAGTTACAAAAACTCCAAAGGTAGAAAAACTGCACATAGTTTCCCTAAAACTGGCTCCTCATTGGGTATCTTCTATGTATTTGAGGAAGCATCACTACCCAATCTAGAAATCTGTCTAGAGACCCAGACTTGAACCCCTTTATGTAAATCAAAGAGCCACCAATGAGTCCTTAAGACCTACCCATACTGCCTCAGAAATACCTCTTCCCTCTCAAGTTCACTGTCTTTAGTTCTGACATTTATTATTTCTCACACCTAGTTATAGAAGTAGTTCCCTAACACAATGCAGCAAGTTTGACATTTTTCAAATTCATTCTCCACATGGTCACTAACTTTTTTACCAAAAAAGTAATCTTATATGTTATTCATCTGCTTCAAAACTCTTATGACGTTCCCATCTTTGACAGGATAAAGTCCAAGCTACTTGGCAGGATGACAAGGTCCCTTGTGATCTTGCCCACCTTAGCTCTCCACTCTTGTCTCCTAGCACACTGCCACACTGAAGTTGCTCCCACCATACTTGACATGATATTGTGCTTGGAAACAAGAGTCTCACATATTTCCATGACTATGAGTGCAATTTTTTACTAATTAATCCTTATGGGCCTCAAATTACTCATGTATTAAATGTAGCTAATAATATTAAATACTTTATATGGATCTTGTGAAGATTAAAGTAAGCTATTACCAGTAAAGGGCTTGAACAGACTCTGGCACGTGTTACATTTGCAAGAAATATTAGCTATTATTGTTGTTATTATGATCCAAGTATTGCTTTTGGTCTAGAAAGCTTGTATTCCCTTCATCCTCCTGGAGAAATCTGGTTCCTAAGGACCATTTTGTTTGAGGAGCCTTCTGTGACTTGGCAGAGTTCTTTCTTCTCTACACGTCTACAGTACTTTGTTCATTTCTCTATTAGAGACCTGCCTGATTGAAAATCAAATAATGGTTTGACTGTTTGTTTCCTCCATTAAATTTTAATATTATTAAGAGCAGTTACAAGGTCTTACTCCTTTTTGGGTGCCCCAGAAAGATGGCCAAGTGCCAGCTATTTAGTAAGGACACAATAAATGATTGTTGATTGAATAAAATACATACGTTCCATGACATTGGAAAACCAAGACACTGCTGTGTGATCTATCTAAAAATTTAAGGGGACTTTAGAAATTTTAAAAAATCCTAATAATCCATTTTCACCCCCAATAGATCTTATTCCAGGCTGTTGAACAGTGGAAGGTCTTGTTCTTGGGCATCTCTCTCAAGTGTGATAGAAGATTGTTCCATTCTATTGTCTTCTATATCATACTTCTGAGAGAAATAGAATAAGTGGAGCAGAAATATTCTATCTTTCCCTATCTTACATATATTTTCTGAGTTTGAGGTATAGTATATCTGAGCTAGTAAAATTCAGAAAACATTTCATTCATTTACATGTGATTCATGCCAGAGAACTGCCAGAAGAGTGTAGATATGAATCAAAAAATGTTGTGATTCATTATTCCCCATATAGAAGTAATTATCCATGCCCATGAGATTCTCCCAAAGGGACAGCATGATATTTAAAACAGGAGAATTTATAGCTCTCACACACATTTGCATCTTTTAAAAAGTTGATAATATTTTGAAAAGAATTGTGTGGAATATATGCAGTGGCCTCAGGCCTACAGAGTTCCAATGAATCTTGCCAAATATTACTTACTGTAAAGAACTCCAACTTGATTGGCAATCCCAAGTTTGATCAATGGGTGTGGAATTTTAACTTTTGAGGTGATAGCCCTTACAAGTACAAATAACAACTCTTACGTCCCAGATTTTCTCCAGGACATTTTTTTCAAGTGTGTTTTGGTACCTCCCAAGTGTCAGAGGGAAGGAGAATTAATTTAGAATGATTGATAATTTGGCAACCATCAAATGAGAATGATTTACTCCTTCTCTCCTTGGCAGCCAAAACTCAATTTGGTTTCCTGCTTTCTGTAACCCATGAAAGTAAGATTTTCTAAGTTTTACTAGAAGCTGTTGAATAGTTTCCTTCAGAAACCTCAGCTGACTTGGCAAAACAGGAAGCAGAAGAGGCATATGATAGGTTCCAAAGACTAATGATTTACGCAAATTTTTTCATAGTGGGAAACTAAGATGAAAATGGGTGATTTAAGCAGGCCCATTCAAGGCAGCTTTAACTGTTTCAACCCAGGTCAGAAAATGGTTCAGTTCAAACTGTTTGGGGAGGTTTTAATGAGTTGAATTCTTAACCACCAGTCCCTTCCCACACTCCCTCTCTAGCAACAGGACCCAAAATTTGAAAGGGTTATCAAGTTATTATCAGTTTATTTCAACAAGATCCTATGTCTTAGTGCTTCTCAAACTTTAATTTGCATGCAAATCTCCTGTGGATCTTAGTTAAAAGGCAGATTTTGAGTCAATAGATTTGAGTAAAGTCCTGCGTTTCTAACAAACTCCCAGGTAATGCTGCTGGTCTGCAGACCACACTTTGAGCATCACGTGTCTAGACACCACCTCAGACCTGGGTGGATCCCTTTATGCCACTCTGAGTCCGTCAACTGTGTAATCTGCAGGCAAAAATTAGATATTTTAGAATAATAGAGTAAGGCCGACATTCTGAAGAGAAAAAAAGTCCTTCAAAAGTCCTTTAGAATTGGAGAGGCTTAGAACTGAGAGAGAACGTATCTTCCAATCTCTTTGTTTTATAGATAAACAAAGGCCTGGAATTCCCCATGTTATTAGCATCTTTTCAGCATCACTTCAGTATTTCAAGAGTAAGAAAAGAGTTTACTAGAAGTTTAATTTCACATTTCTCAAATTGAAATCCATTCTGATGGTATAAGGGGCAATCTTTAAACTCCTTAGACAATCCAAGTGACGAGCCAACCATCTATTTGCTGCGGTCCTGCAAAGCTTGCTGTCCATGCCTCATCTAGATCTCTTGGTATATCCATTCCCCTGCTGCTATGAGCGTAGGCTGGGGAATTTCCCTGGGTCAAACGGGAACCTCCTGGCCTGGAGGCTACCAATTCCTGCCCCTATGCCCACACTCAACCCCCGGTGCCCCTAGACATAGACAGATGACTAGATCATCCTAGGATTCCAAACATCTTCTCCTTGCCTCAAGGTGGGCCCAACTCTGTAGTGCAACCCATGCTCCAGAGCTCTCCATCTGATCAGGCTGGGGATGATCTCCAGTTGAGTTCACATCCCTGCTTGTTTCCTTCCCCTGCCGTCCTCTGCTTCCTTCACTCCCCTTATCTGAGAGCTCTCCCTCAAATATCACCTAGCACGATGATCCTCATCACAGGCTCTGTCTGGGGAACTGATCTGAGATAGATTATGTCATAATTCTCCTCTAGCAAAGTCAAGAAATGCCACTCAATTCCAAGAAATGTCATTGGGTTCTAAGAAGGAAAGGAAAGAAAAGAAACCTAACAAAATGAACCATCTAAATGACAGAAAATGATCCTGTGATAAGGCGGTGATAATTATTTCTTGGGTTACCCTCACTCCATTTGTGGTTTAGAATAGAATAGTTTGCTGACCCTCAGTGGAAGGAATGGTCGATGTTGATTTTTTGCCCAAGATAACGGGATAACTTCCTCTGCTAGGAATATCTGCCAGGATAGCCCATGCTATCAATTCTTTAGCCAGAACCACAGTCACTTCTGCTCACCTTCAGAACCCTACAAGTGACCCGGCAAAAAGCAGACTCTCACATGAGCAGGACACACCCCAGACTGTTCAGGTTCATATAGATTAGCTGTGTTCATAGTGCAAAGACCAGGCAATCATTGATGGATGATGTCTCCTTACTTTATGTTGTCTTTGAATGAGTGGGGGAGTTATAAATAAAATCTTGTTCAAGGAGGTGTATAAATAAATTGGCATAATTAGGTGTCATAATTAGGTGCCCATTGCTGTTCCAGACACATTTACATCATTGTCAGTGCTGCAACAAAAATAATTCTTTGCCAGGATTGCTTCTGTTAAGGCTGGTAGTTCCTTCCTTAGTATATTTTGTTCTAAGTGGTTGTTTAGAAAATATTCTAAACTCTGTGAATCATCGTACACAGACTTAAATTTTGGTTTACTCTTCAAAAGTGAAGCAATGGGCAAATAGCTCATATTTGGAAACTTTATAAGTAGAATTGAGAAAAATAAAAGTTTTTACATGCACACACACATATACATATATGCACATGAGGAAATATACACATATATGTAGACGAATAAAGTTTGCTCTAAATTTCATCTTTTAAAATCTAGAACTCTTTTGAGTGTTAGATTTTACTCCTTATTAATGAGTAACTGTCTACAGTCAACTGAAATGTAGCAGTTGAAAAGAAATTAGCACACTTCTGCCTGAGAGAGGAAGGTAGGGCAGAGACGCTCTTGTTGGCTAGATCTCTTTATTAATCTCCTGTCTTAAATCTAAACTTTCTGAAATAGTCGCCATAATACTCTTTCTCCAGAAGTTCCTCACATCCTTAAAGTTTCTGCTTGGATGTCACCTTCTCAGAGGATCCTAGTTTGGCGACCCATTTTCAAAATTGCACCTCCCCTGCTCACACACACACACACACATACACACATCTTACCCTGCTCTACTTTTTTTCACCATAGCTCTTCTCCCAGTCTATATAATTTACTGTTTAATTATGCTTTTGCTTATGGTCTGTCTCCCCACTCTACAAAAGTAAGTTCTATGGGCCAGAGATCTTTGTCCTTAAAAAAAATTAAACTATTGTAAAAAAATAACAAAAAAGAATTTATTGGTTCATATAAAAGTCCAGGAATAGTCAGCAGCAGGCATGGCTGTATCCAGGGGTTCCCATACTATCCTCAGAATGTGGTGTTTCTTTCTCTTTCTGCTTTACTTTTTCCATTTATTGTAAGGCAGATTTTTCTGTGCAGTGTCAAGATGACCTCTAGCAACTCCAGGTTACTTTCTATCAGCCTAAAAGTATCAAAGCAAAGAGGTTGTCACTCTCTCAATAGCTCCAACATAAGATTGAAAACTGGCATTCAATGTCCATTTCTGAACCAACCACTGTGGCCAGGTACATAATGCACTTTCATCGGCCAAGCTTAAGTCTCATACCCACGCCTGGGGTTGGGAGAGGGATAAACTCTACCTGATCCACATAGTCTGAGATGGAGAGTATCGTGGTTTCCCAAACGAAAAACAGGTGCTGCTACCAGCAGACAGGGACATGGATGCTGGGCAGATAAAAACAGGTGTCCACTAAAGACTTCTCATCTTTTCATCTATCTTTCCCCAGTGCCTAGCATATTACCTGGAAAATAGCAGATGCTCAATATCAATATATGTTTAATAAATTCTTGAGAAAATAATTATATCACTCTAGCCTCAATTTCCTCATGAAGAACAGGACTATGACTCCTGGGGAGTGTAGAAGACCCTCAATGTGGGGGAGGCATGTGTAGTTTGAAAAACCCCTGAAAGTATTGTGATAAACCATGCCCCGTCATCCTCATTACCAACTGTTGAGAACCATTGTTTTAAACCAGAAAGACTTTCTTTTGGCGTAACCTGTGATGAGCACCCTTAATTTTACTCAAATTGTTAATTGTCCTACATAATCTTTAAAATAAAATATCCTTTTCCCCTTCCTTCACAATTTTTTAAATAAAATGTATTTTCCTATTTACTTGTCATATATTAAATCTCTATATATGAATGTACTTATAAGGTTCATCTTTTGTTTCATTAAGTCCTCTGCAGCTAGCGTGATAGTTTCACAGTCTTTGGATAATTACCACCTTAAAGAAAGTTTCATTATCTGGTAGTTCAAAGAACAAATACGAAGCTCTTATATTTGTTAATTATGCTTCTCTACTGCAAACATCAACCATTCGTGATTTAAATATTTAAGAATATTTTTATTCTGAATTTTGATGCTTGTCCCTTAGAATGATTTATGGATCCACGAATGCCCTGAGACACATTTCCTTCCTGACTGAACAAATTATTCTAGCAGTGAAGAATTCATAGGATCAGCTCCAAAAGAAGAGCTGAGTTCCAATCCATTTTCCAGGCCACACACTGATTTCAATGCGCTTCAAAGTACTCTAAGGATTTGCTGCAAACTCACTCTTGATTCCACAGCTGCTAAGCCTTGGCCTTGCCTGGCATTATCTCCATCCAAGGAGTGTTCTCTGTGTTGCAAAACTGACTCCTAATACCAAGTAAAATGGGTGCAGCTCTTGTCTTCTGTCTGCCTCGTTCTATTACTACTAATAATTAATGCCTCATCTGCTTGGAACATCATTTAACTTTGAGAAAGACAGTTATATCTCCCATCAGCCTCCTTCCACTGAAATGAATATTCCCATGTTCTGAACCTTCTCTCACAGGTCTTGTTTTCCAAACCTTTTATCATTTTTGTTGGTCTCTTCTGAACTACCTACAGCCTATCTTCTTTAAAAAGGCAATGTCTGATAGCCTCACCTGGAGCAGAACCGTTTCCTCACAGAGCAGAATCGATTCTTTTGTTTAAGGAATTTTTGGAGTGGGGGCTATTGTAGAAAGCCTCTTTTCTCCCCCACAAGTGGGTTATATCATTGTTTAACTGGTATTCCCCGGTTTCACAGCTATTTGGAAATCTACCAATGTCATCATCAGATCCCTGCACAGATGTACAAAATATAATGAAGCAATTATTTAAAAGAACATAAAACCAATTGTTTAAAAAAAAAACTCTCCAGGTTGAACCAGCTGTTAACTCTGACCTGCTTTCAGCAGGAAGTTTACGAGTAAAGAAGAGAGTATAATCTGCAGGTGTGAACACCCCTTGACATAGAATTTAAGTTAAAAAGAATTTAACTTAAGATGTTGGTTATGCTCTTTAGCTTTGCTCATTTAAAAAAAAATTCTTCCATTATACACAACCAGGCCTTTCATAAAATGCAAACATGTATGCCTTTCAAAATTACAGTAGACGCCGAAGTATTATAAAATTACATAAGGGAAAAAAATCCCAATTGACACCAAAGCATGCTTCAGAGGAATCTACCTGTCATTTATAATTAATGTGCTAATCATATTTTCATTGTTATAGATACGCCACATTGCTATACAGTTTCCTTGTGAAGATATGTCACTTAAGGCATAGCACAGTCCAGAATGCACGTGCACTCCCATTCGACTTTCTGGTAGCCTAATGCAATGTGCTGCCGATTACACACACACATTCGGTAACACACTGTTACACCACCCAACCACGCTTCGTTAATGAAACTTCAAACCTTTGAGCAATATCAATCTGCCAAAGAAAGTAGTCCCTTTGCAGGCGATATAAGCAAACTCAGCTGCTTCCCTTTTCAACTTCCAGTTTCCTCTTCCATAATCAATCTAGTTGCTACGATTATCTATGTGACAGATGTTAAATGGAGAGCCGTTTAATTTTCCCAAGGTGTTATTATATACTTATTTTATGTTCATTTGTTTTCACTCATTCAAGTGCTTCATTGGAATGAAATTTCCTCGATGACTGTCTTGGGTTGTGAGAACTCCACATCTCATTCCTAAATAAGCCTTCCCTGACCTAAAAAAGCATTTTACTGTCTTATAAAAATAAATCCTTTTTGCTTTTTTGTCTTCTCCTCTAGTTAATGATTAGATACGCATTTCCCAGGGAGTTAGACGGATACAAGGTCCCCGCGATAGTCTCTGACCAGAGGGTCGTCTGATCAAATGCTGTTGGGAAGCTGTGTATTCGGTTTCCTTCTTGGAGAAGCCACATATGCACATAGATATAGTAAAGGCTTTGAGAAGTCCCAAAGAAACCTGTTCAAGGCAGTGTTCCCTAACATTTTTGGCCTTGACACGTTTTTACTCCCACATAGCTCCTGTTAACAGTCGTGGGAAACCACTTGGAACACCATGAAATGCTGTTCGTATTGGCTTTGCAACAGTATTTCATCCAATGATATTTTCTCTGTCCATTTTCAGGCAAGTCGTCTACATCCTAGGAAGTAGGTCAATGGTGTTTCCTTAATTTTTGGATTTCTGTAAAATGTGAAGACACATGATAAGATGAAGCACACTCACCTGAGCTTGGGAGACGAAAAGAGGCAGTGACCATCCTAATTTATGGAAAAGGAAAAGAAGGGAATAAATAATTAGTAAGTACCTATGATATTCTAGACATTCTTTCTCTTTCATCTTTACGTACATACATTCATTCATTCAACAAATATTTATGGAGTGCCTGTTATTCTAGGAGATAGGAATTAGTCCAGAACAAGGCAAATTCCCCATTCTGGTGGTGTTCAGATTGTCAAATTGAATCTTCAAGAGGTAAGGACTTTTATCTTCATTCTACGGACGAGAAAATTGAAGCTCTGAGACATTACAGAAGTTGCCCGAGGTCACAGAGATGGTAAGTCAGCATGGACAGTTGTCTGGAAACTCACAGCCGACTGCCTCACGAGGCTCACACCCAGCCTAGACCCCTGTGTGCTGGGCCTTGCTGCCAGCGAGTTCCGGTGGCTTTCCGCAGAGACCCACAGGAGATGAGATCAGGGCATGCGAACTGGGAGACAGCTCATCAAAGGTATTGTCCTCCAGATCCTTTATTACCTGTTACACATCTTCTTTACCAGCTGCCTATAATAATAAGTGGAGTCAAACCTGGAGGCATATTTACGTAGGTAAATAACACTCCTCTCCTTTCCAAGACAGTTTTGCATCAGCATTCTTAGCAAGGACTTTCATCCTTGGTTTCCAACCTAACTTTATGGGGAAACTTAATCTATATATTTACAAATCGCTCTCCGACAGTGAGCCTCAAACCCATCTTTAAGTTCACAAAACCTCTTAGTCTGCCTCTATCAGCCAAGAATATGCTGTATCTAGAAGTTCTCCCTGAGTCATTGGCCCAGGGCTGTCATGGGGATACAAACTGAGATGTGAATTCTGGGTTTGAATCCCTGCTTTTCAACTTAGAGAATATAAAAAATTCAAACCAGTTTATTCCTCCCCTCCCCATCCCCACTGCACTTTCTCCTGCTTCCTTACGTGAATGATGCCCTTTCAAGATTCACTCTCAGGAAAGGATTTGAAAGGTATTCAAGCAACCTAAGCTCCTTTGTATCATCTTGCCTCTCATGGGGTGAAGTTCCTTAAGGTTCTGTTGGAGCAGCTGTCTTTTGGGCTCCTGTAGAGAGCTCTCCCTGCAGAATCTCCTGCTTTAACTCTGGCCTGGATGCTGTTGACTTCCCAATCTCCAGGCCTTCTGAACTCCAAACCCTTGTTTCCGGCAGCCTACCTAGCACTGCCATCTAGATATCTTGCAAGCACCTCAAATTCACCCTGTCCAAACCTGCTCCACTCTCAGCATTCCCTATCTGAGGTCCATTCTGTGGCTCAGCCAGACTACAGAGCTTGCCTTTGCCAGGAGGGTTTATATTTATCTTTGTCTATCTATGGCTCTGCCCGTTCATGAAGTTTCAATCGCAGCACCTCTAAGTCATTAGTATGCTCTCCTCATCTAAACTGGGAGCATCTTGAGGACAGCTACCACATTTTGTCTGCCTTTACATTCCTAGCGCTTGGCAAGTGCCAGACATATTGACTGTCAAGTGGATGATAATTTCCTGAAAGAATGTGTAAATAAATAAAGTGGGAATAAGGGTAAAAATGATTAATAATTACTGTGAGTGCCATCTATTTGCTAAGGATCCATATATTTTAAGAGACTCATAAAGTCCAAATTAAAGTAGTTGAATGCTAGCAGCATTTTCTTTCTTTAACCATTTGTTCAGCAATGTTTCTGAAAACCTTTATCCATAGAACACAATAAAGAGCAATGTGGGAGAATGTCTACTGAAAAATGGTTTTAAGCCAATAATTATGAAGTTTTAGGACTCTTTCTAATTATTTAGATAGTTATAATTTTTAATGTATTGGATTAAGAGGTAAAAATACAGATTTCTGGTTTATGGATGTATAATTTTTGTTACATAGTCACAGTGTTGTTTTGGTATGACATTAGAGGTGAGGAAAGCCTAAGATGGTGGTCAGAAAATTTCTCCAAGATCAGCAACTGTCTGGCATGCTTCTTTGTGTCTGGAATTGCTTGACCCAACTCACTTTTTCTTCTGCGTACTGGCTTCCTTTGCCTTTAAAGAATATAGAGTCTATGCTGTCCATGAAGTTTATACAAAGTAATTCTGGGATGATAGAAAAGGGTCTTAGAATTTGAACTTCATTTTACTTGTCATCCAAGGCAGAAGGTTATCTGCATATTAAACACATTAGTGTCCACAAAGAAAACCCCTTTTTTCTTATAACAGAACAACAATAATGAGACTGTAGCCAAATTTCACAAGTTTCTCTACATATAAATGAAAGAATCATAACCCTCCTGGTCTTTTAGATGTTATCTCCATCCTTATAATTCATTCAGTACACAAACAGGGGAGATTCCACAACTTCTCCTGTGATGCTGTAGACACTTGCCTTTCTGACAATGAAAAAATAATGAAGTATCCTATTTTGCTTCTTAAACAGAAGCGATTCATGTTAAAATGACAGCCTATCTACTGCACAAGACAGTGAACATCACACAAGTTACTTAAAAATGGGGACAGAGATCTCCTAAAGAAAAGGGACCTTCTAAAGAAAAAGTACATCATCTCTGATAGCAGGAAGTATAATGTAGTCAATGGGCTTTGTCTTCATAAATAATAATAGCAACCGCACAGCTCCTGTAAGCTAAGTTCTCTAAGTGTATTACATAAATTAACACATTTCATCTTCACAATCACCTTCTGATGTAGGTACTATTTTTATCCCTTTTATAGTTGAGGAAACTGACCAATGGAAATGTGCCCAGGACCAAGAGCACACAAGTGCAGGGACAGAATTTAGACCTGGGGCAGTTAGACTCGGGAGTCTGTGCTTATCTGACTCTTAACCTAGGAGGTTCTGCTAACCTGACCAGGCTATGCCAACCCAACTCTTAAACTAGCTCTACTCACAACTTGGGCCAACAAGTCTCTCTAAGCCTCAGTGTACTGACCTGTAAAAACAATAGTACCTACCTTACAGGGTTATTGTAACAATCAAATGAATGTTGAAGGTAAAGCCCTTAGTGGAGTGCCTGGCATGGGTAAAATATCCCTAAATGTCACTATTATCAATCAGGACATCAGGACTGGATTTCATATCTGACCTGCTATTAGACTGTGTCAGTCAGTGTCCTAGAAGGGAATAAGTAGCATACTTACGTGGGTAATTGAGGTGTTTAATGAAGACACCATGAATGAAAACCAACAGGGGAAAAGAATGCACAGAAGGCTAGACAATAATTATGAGGAGACTTGACCACCCCTAGAGCTGAAAGGGACAGTACAGGGAACAGTTTCTAGAACCTTCTGTTCCATAAGGCTGCCTCATAAGCTCTGTGGTCTTCACTGAAGGCATCATCACTACCAATGCATGGCCTGGCCGGGAAGAAACCAGGATATACTTAGACCTCCATCTCTCCCATCCTCCAGTCTCCTGCCAGCGCCTCCTAGTGGCCACACCCAAAAGAAAGTCAGACCTCAAAGGACTCTGCTTGGGGCTCTCCACGACCTTCTAGTATATGGTTTACGGATTCTGCCATTGCCTCCATTACAAAAATGTGTGTGTTTATGCGTGGTCTGCTTGCTTCTGTGGAAAAATGTATTGTAGGCAGAATTTTAAAACAGGCAGTGTAGACAATTTCTGGGCTAAGAGTGAATCATTCTTACCATCCCTAGGTAAGTCATTCATTTTATTATGTCATGAGTAAAAGCTGAATTTATTTACTTGTTCTTATCTACTTAACAAACCCTTAAATAAGGCTTGGTTTGTACTAGGCATTATTCTAAATGCTCAAATATTAGCACGTTTAATTTAATCCCAGTAAGGACTCTATGAGATAAATACTTCATAATCCCCATTTTACAGATGAAGGAATTTCAGCAAGAGGTCGAGCCCAAGGTCACATAGCAATAAGTAGTGGGACCTAGATTTGAACCCAGGAATGCTGACTCTGAGGTGAAAGCAATCAGTAAGAGCATTACCCATGGCCCACTTTTTATGTATTTATTGTTAAGAAAAGCATAGCGGTTTCTTTAAACTAAGTAACTTTGTCACGAAACTATTTTTGAGAAGAGCTTCAAAGTGGACTTAAAAATGTGAGAAATGTGTTTGGATCCTAACTTGGACAAAGAGACTGAAAAAAAAGAGATTCCTTTTAGACAATCAGTTTTAACACAAACTGAGCATTGGATGAAAATACGGAATTATCACAATATTTTGTAGTCGTAATAATGTTTAAAATAATTCTTATTTCTTGGAGAAATATTGATGCTTCTATGAGTGCTGGAATGCAATGTCTGGGATTGGAAGAGTGAGGAGATGGATGAAGCAAGAATGGTGAAATGTGGTGAACTGTTGAAGCTGGGTAATAGGTACCTGTAATTTGTTGTGCTATTCTCTCTCTTTTTGTGTATGCTTACAATTTTTCATCATTAAAAACATTTTTTAAATACTGTCAATTCCTGCAGAGATATTTTAAGAAGACTATAAGAAAGGAGAACTTCTTAGGTTTAATGCAGTAAAAATATTGATAGCAATTTCAGTGAAAGATACTAAATTACATGGACTTTAAAACATGTAGGCTTGCTTCTTGGAGGTGTGGTCTGAAGTTGGGTAGCATCTACTTGTATTCACGTCTGTCATCTATCATAGTCTTCCTCATATGCCCAAATGATCACTTTTTACAACAGATGTGATAAAAGCCTTGTAGTAACAGTAGGTCTGTCTTCTGCAAGACATTAGTCCACTGGAGCTGACTTCTGACATCCCCAGAGAGAGTCTGTGCCCTCAAGCTGAGCACAGTTCCCATCACTCCCTATTCCGTTACCCTCACCTGCTTTACCTGCCTGGAAGATGGTAGCCATTGACGATTACAACCTCTGAAGCCATATTTCTTCTTAGATCCTAATGTGCAACAAATTCTTTCTCAGGTTCATGCCTCCCTCTACATGGAGACTCCTCCTGGAATTTGCCCCAAATCCCATCCCACCTCCACTCCATCACCTGCATCCACACAATGCTTTTTCACTTGGCTAGATTCACCACATCCTTTAATATTCATTTCCTTCCATTAGCCTTTCCAGACAGGTTATTCTGAGCTTGCTTATATGTCTTACTCACTACCCTGTATGGGCCCACACCCTGGATGGGTGTTTAACATTTTTGATTTCTTGTTTGCTAGTGTAGCTCCAGAGATATAGAAGAGCTAAAGAAATGGTTGTCAAATGAACCAATTAAGCTGTTTATTTAAGCCTTGCTAAAATACCTGTGACACTGACCAAAGTTGAATTCCTTCAGCCAAATTTACCAATATGCCTGCCACCAGTCACCTAATGTCCTTCTTGTCATTTCTCTGTGTCCATATAAGGTGAGTTGAAGGAGGAGGTTGGATATTTTCCTAATGTTACAACCACAGTGCTCCCAAAAAGCACCATGCATGCCAGAGGTATCAACTAGTTCGTCACACAGTTTTTGATTTTTGTGAGACTTAACGAAATCATGGAATTTAGGGATGGACAGGGCTTGGAATAATCTAGTCCTGCTCTTTTATTTTGTAGCAAAGATATGAAGCTACAGGGAGGTTAAATGACTTGCCCAAATTTATACTAAGACTTAACTTTGGTCTTTTTCCAGAGAACGGCAATTCTGATTCTACATTTTGCACTCAGAGAAAGTCAGCACCTTGGCCTTCCCTTTCAAGATGTGAAGTTTACACAATGTTGGCAATGCCTTTTAACAGAAAGAACACAAAATTATAAACACAAAATTTAGTAGGAACATGAATATTTATTAATAGTTATGATGTGACATATTTTAAAATGCTGATAATATCACAAAATGCTGAAAAGTAGCAATATTTGTGTAAATTAAATGCCTAACAAGCCTCTTCATTAATTCACATATTTGGAATTATTGAATTAGCAGTCATAAAAGAATTCTCTCTAATAATATGACATGCTAGGACTTCTTTAATTAAAAAGAAAGTTTGATGTTAGTATATAAGTCTGCGATATAAGAGTATTTAACTTCTCAAAGTTGTAAAAATGTTACTTCTGGTAGTTTCTGACTGGTATATGTGTGTAAGTCATAGCAGAGCCCCAGCAGCTAGGCTTATGTCAGATGTGGCTAGCTAAAAGAAGTGACCATGTAAGCATTCATTCATTCATCAAACATTCATGAAGTCCCTACTGGATGTCAGTCACTGTGCTGGGCAGTAGGGATGTAAGATGAATAAGGCATCTGCTCTTACCCCTTGGAGCCCCAGGCTACTGGGAGAGCTAGGCAAACAAAGAATCAGAATTCAATGCCATAACTACTATAATAGGGGTGTGGAATAAGAAGATCAGATGAGAGGTTACTAATTCTTTTTAGGGGCGATATGGTAGAGAAGGATTCACAGAGGAGGTGACTCAGAGATGAGTCTTGAAGGATGAGTAAAATGGGGAGGAAATTACAGGGACACTATGTACAAAGATGAAGAGCCAGAAAAGAGGATGCTGTGACTCAGTAAGGGCTGGAACAGAATATGCAAGGAATGCAATGTCAAGGGTCGGGGCTTGAAAGACAGGAAAGGAGAGGTGAAGTGGCATGTATGGTGTGCTAAAGATTTCAGGCAATATCTAAGAGGTGATGAGAAGCCCTTTGTCTTAGTCAGGGGGCTATAACAAAATACCATAGACTGTGTGGCTTAAATAACAAACATGTACTTATCATAGTTCTTGAGGCTGGGAAGTCCAAGATCAAGGTGCTAAGCAGATCTGGTGTCTGGTGAGGGCCCTCTTCCTGGTTTGCAGTCAGCTGTCTTGTTCTTGTATCCTCACATGGCAGAGAGCAGAGAGAGAGGAGATGCATGCTCTCATGTGTTTCTTCTTATAAGGGCAGTAATTCCATTTATAAGTGATTCATCTTCACGACCTAATTACTTCACAAAGACCACATCTCCTAATGCCATCACATTGGGGGTTAGGATTTCAACATATGAATGCGGGTGGGGCACAAGCATTCAGTCCATAGCACACTTGAGGAATTTTAAGCAGGTGAGCAACATGACCTGGTACTTGTGGGGAGGGTTGCCCAGAAAGAGAGAGGAGAGGGGAAACCATCAGCCAGAAGATAACTGTGATGTACATCTAATAGTCTGGGTTGGAGAGAGCATAAAGGAAGCTGGTGATTGAGGGGATGAAGGGGAGAGAATCAGCAAGAATTATCTGTAAAACATAAGAAGGACAGGACCTGGTGATTGGTTATACATTGGCGACGAGCAGAAAGGGAAGACTTGGGGATAAGCTTGGGTACCGAGGAATGGAAGTATCATTTGCTGAGATGAGAATTATTAAATTAGTATAAGTATTCCAGTTGATATTCTTCCAAATACTTTCTTAATGTTTAAAAATACATATATTCACTTTCTACTTACAAAAATGCCTCATTTAGAGCAAAAAGTAGGTAGTCATAATATTAGTAATGATGCCTAAGTATTTTAAAATACTTCATAACTAACTATGCGCTCTGTTCTCAAATATATGTTTTTTCAAAATATTTCATTTGTTTCATCTGTCATCAAATTCAGTCTCATTTTTACCCACTTGTACAGCTGTTACTTTTCGTGTGTGGCTAGCTTCACTCCTATGGTAAACTCTCTTGCTATTCAGATTTCAAAATCTATGTGGCTTCCCTCTCCTTTCTTAAATTTTCTGATTTGTCCTAAACTGTCTTTTAAAAATGGTCACATATCTGCTACCATCACTTCTGCTTCTCTAACCCAGTACTACTCCCACAAGTAAATAGTTCTTCAGGCTTTTTCTTAAAGGGGCTAACTTTCCTGCTCTGTCCAACTGGTAACCATTAGCCACACATGGTTATTTAAATTAAAATTAAATACACTAAAAATTCAGTTGTTCAGTTGCATAGCATTTCAAGTACTCAGTCACCTCACGTGCCTAGGGGCTACTGTACTGTATAGATCAGACATGGAAGAGGCACCATTCCAAAAAGTTCTACATCGTTCTAGAAAAAGTTCTACTGGAAATTTTGGGCTAGACCATTATCTTTTTTGATCCTTTTGAAACTATGTAACTATTCATTCAGGATGCAAATAAGATTTTTCCCTCTAATTCTCTTCATTGAAAATACACTCCACATGCATTTTCATATAAATTGTCCATGGTGTTTTGCATGTAATTTTGACGTTATTATGAAAATAGGGAAGTTTGAAATATTTAGGAAACAATTTTGTGTTCAGTTAGCAGAGGTTGCCAATACTGAAAAGATCATCAAGATATAATGGCTCTCTCTGATAAGATGTCAAAGTGTCACCATTAGTTTTACAAGGGAAAAGGTAGTTCGCAATACTAAACAGTCCATCTTGGTCGATTTGTCTCCAGTGAGTAATAAATCCTCCCTGTTTGCTAACTCAGCCAACTGACGTGCTTGATTGACTCTAGAGAATTTATAGTCTCTTTCTAAAAATTTATTACTGAGTGGATCATTATATTCATAATTTCAGGATTCCAAACAAACTCTCATCCAGCCATGTCACAAGTGAATAAAGTGGCATCATTTATTTAAGTACTAACTAGAGTTTCATGAGTATTTCCCTCCAAACCCAACTCTGTCATGGCTGTCAGTAAGTCAAAAAGTAGTTCACTTAAAAAAAAAAAAAGACAAAAACCGTATTACCGCATCACCAACTCTGAGTGCGTTTTAAAAGTGAATCAATCTCCTTCATGCAAAGATTAAACACCAGTAATTCATCTACCTAGAATATCCAAAAGAGAAATAGGTCATCATTGCAGCAAAAACAATAAGCATAGCACTATTTGCAAGAATCAATGGTGTCGTGATAAATGAAGTCCCCTCTTGTATTGCTGCAACAAATCTCCTGTGACCGGGAAGTCCCAGCTGACTCCCCGCCAACCCCTCCTCCCATACACTCAGCCCCTAGGGTTCTCTCAGAGACTCTCCTAAAATGAGAGTCTAGGTCACACAAACCATGAAAAGCCTCAGAGATACAGCTATAGTCGGAAGTAAACTAGCCCTTTCTGAAAGGGCACCCCAATGTGGCGACTGATTGCTGGACCTTCATATTTTCAGCTGTGTTGGCTCTATCTTGCAGCCACTCTACTTAGCAAGTGTGACGGACACTCCATGCTGGAAGAACTTCATGTCATTCCTGCTGACAAGGACACTAACAGACTATATTCTTCTTGTGCCATTCGGAGGCATATTGAACAAAGAAGCAAGTGGCCAGAATGTTCAAAGTTAACTGCAAACAGGGAAAAGAAAGTTAATGTGACACACTGCAGTATTCTCTCTTAGCATGCAGTTGCAAGCTTTGAAAGTCCCGTTAAGTATCTCTTTTTTAAGATAAATACCTATTAAGTAATGTATATGCACAAGCTGAAGTGTTAAATGGTTTGTTGAAACCTATTAGAGTACACAAGATGATAAACATAAATTATAGCTAATATACTGCACCAGTGATTTTTAAACATAAAAATTACTGACACTGTAAAAACACACTTGAGTCATCGTAGCAGCATAATAGCACTAATCCATGTTTATCCAACCATGCACTTTTCAAAAACAACACAAACCTCTAATAAATGCTTTGGCTTCACCTTGACAACTTATATGGGTTATTGCCTCGTTCATGCCTGGATAACCATGTGTTATGACTTAAATGTTCTTTAATATCAATTTATGCCTTGAAGAAAAAAGATTGAATAACATAGTGTACATATGGTTCAATTTATTACAGCAAAACAATCATTTTAGTTTGAAGATATTTTCTCATGGTGCATATCATAGAAATCTTCTTCAATAGAGCTCTCAATAAACCAGATTTTTTATGTCACAATAAATGAAACTAAGGCAGCTAATTGTTGCTAAGATTCTAAATAGATGGGTCTATTTGGCTTCCTTGTCAATCAAGAAATACATTCCTTAACACTTGTATTTCTGGATTCTAATGCCTCTAATTGGATTTTACACTATCTGATTAACGAGGTAGTTTATAGGCTACTATAAAAAAATTGATACTCAAAGAGTGTAGGAGGAAATTGTAGACCGTCAGCATTACTGAAGAGTCAAGAAGACACCAAGAATCATAGTAGTCACATAAAACAAAGCGGAGGAAAGTGGGCATGAGAAATCGGATTCTAGAAAGAGAACAAACCAAAATTGACTGTGATAATCTCAGAAATGCTTCTGAAACAGTGGGCATGTTACTGTCCAAATCAGACAGTATCTCCATCCTTTCCCCTCTCCCCCATCCCACACACACCAAAATTCCAAGTCCTGTAACTACGTACTTTTGTTTGACCCTGGCCGAACGAAACATTGGCATTGGGTCACACACTCAGTACACTGATTCTCAAGTCCAAGTGGTAGGTGGGCTTGGTGGGTGGGCAGATGACACAGACTCTGTAGGTGTCTATTTCCCTAAGAAGAGTTAGCCTGTCAAATCGACAGTTCTTCGTAGAAAGGGAAATAGAACCAACATATTCACATATGGCTCATAGTGAAATAGCAAACACTAGAGGAGTTTTAAAACATATTTCTTTAATCAATTGCTTTTAATTCTCACTTTCCCTCTGCCAATCAACAATGTTATTTGAGAACTTACTGTGTGATATTGGGGACGAGTGAGTGGCACTTTCAGAGTACGGGCAGGGGTGGAACAGACAGGCTAAAAAAAGAGTCTATTAGTGTCGATAAGTGATATGATAAACACTTGCAGGGAGGTACAGGGGAAAGAAGGCTTCCTGGAGGAGGGAGCATCAGCTGCTGAATCTCGAAAGACAAACATAAGATAGTCTGAGAATGACCCATAGAAAGCAAACAAAGAATGGACCTGTCTTTTCTGAAATGAATTTTCATAATAATATCCAGAAGCCCAAAGAACTTTATCCAACAAATGCTAGGCAATGGAGCATCCCACACACTCAACAAATTTCCTCACTTCCAAACGGGGTTTCTTTGGGCTAGATGAGCCTTGCCTCAGTCACCCTCCGCCCAAGCCAACAGTAACTCTTCTTTTCTCAATGAACTCAGCTGCTCTGCGTGGTCTTCTCTATGACCACTTGCTCTCTCTTACCAAGGAGTTAATTAATCTTGTATGTCAAGCAGGTGAAAATATTCTTGCAACCTGATACATTTTGCTAAGCATCCTAAACAGATCCATTTATGGGCTGATTAATTTTAAAAAATCCAATCAAACAGAACTTCCCTGTTTCCAGAACTTGGCTGTTCTTCCAGCTAGCACTCCAAGCTCTTGTTTGCCTTGGCTTCTCCATCTAGAATTGCTTTCTCTCCCATCTCTACATACTCAAATCTCACCTGTTCTTTAAAGCAACACTCTCGTCTCACTTCTACAGGGAAGGCTTCCTTGATTGCCAACGGCTTCAGGGAGCCCCTCTGTTTTCTCTCTACTCCCATAGCTTTTTCCTGTACTTCTTCTATAGAACTTAGTCATTTTTATCCTTTCATTCTTGTTCTTTCCATTTGTGTTTATTATCTTCCCTGGTGGACTCTAAGCTCCTTGAGTGCAGGTAGGACCTTTACCTCTCCCACTCTGTGTCCTAGAGCTGGGCACTCTTCCTTGAGCAGCATAAGTTTCAACCAGGTTTCTTTAATAAACGTGATTGATTTGCCCATCATTTTGAGGCTTCCTTCTGTTACTGCCATAAAAACTCGCCATCATGAAGATAATAAATACTCTTGAAAAACTATCAGTGGAGAACTGGAAATACAGATATTTCTTTTGTATCCCTATTACTATGTTTAAAAAAAAAAGACAGCTGATGTATAACCATGACTTCTTTCATTTTAGTTTTACTCTTAATTCATCCAAAGGGATTGGATTGTACACTTCTATGATTTATGCATACATATGGGCATTTAAAACTCCAAAAAATATGCCTGTCTTGTCCATCCTTGAAAGAATCATTGTGACAAACTGCAAGTACCAGGACATTGTCTCCTAACAGGCTAAGCCTGTGTGTGTGCCCGCTGGAATGCATATTTGAAGTGTCTAATCCTTCTCCATTATCCGTTAGCCCAGCTCACATATTCTGGGATGAAACTCAAAGTCAATGACTGTTTATCATCATTAGCTCCTCCAAGCAATGATTTACATGCAAGTCCAGATACTGTTCACCACAGCTTCTCTAGCCGATCAGCATCCAGGTTTTCCCTAGAGCATCCTTAAGTGATTCCAGCTTGAGAAAACCCATCTCAGATTCCAAATGTCGAGGTGCTTGAGCAGCACCTGAGCAGACTAAACATTCTACACTGACGAGGTTCCCTCTGGGAGCATTGCCTCTGTGAAGCAAACCGCACACGCAAATATACACAGTCATGTAAACACCACCTACTCCTTCTGTGAGCAGTAACTATGTGATTTGAACTTAATTTGCCACTGGGGCTGGGGTAGCGGTGGGTGACCTAGCAGTAACAGTGTCTTGGTAGTAATTTAGAAAATGGCTGCCAGAATGGCCCTGGCTCACTTGATGAAAAAAATTATCTTTTCTCTGGAGCTACATGGATGGTTTTATGTGATAACTAAAAGAGAAGACCATCCAGCAGATTAGAACAGGGACCCAGAAGACAAATCATTCAGCTCTAACTTTGGCAATGCTGACAATTTGCTGGGCTGATCTTTGAAAAGTATTTGTTCTAATGTTTTGGGGCATCATTTTCCTCCCTAAAAGTATAGGAATATCACAGTGGATAATGTTTCCTGATTTTCTTAAAAATGCATTTCAATTACAAAATAAATAATTGGGTTCTCATGAAATTTTAAGGTCATCTTAAGTAAAAGATTCTATCATCTTTTAGAATTGTGATTCCTTGTGTACCAGAAATGGGCTTTGAACAACTGGGGAAGGATTCAACCATTCTGTTTAAAAAAGCAAAAACAAAGATAAGCAAACAAATCTGCTAACTTTCACCATGATCCCTAAATTTTAAAAGTCTGTGAATCTGTACTTTTAAGCTATACTTAGGAATTATATAAGCAATGGTGTTCATTTTATTTCACATAATTTTTCCTCTTCTAGTTTAAAAATCTTCATATGCAGATATGCACTGTGCATTTTGCATATATTTACCCATATATACTCGAGGGTGAAGTTTATAAAGTCATCAGGATAAAAAAAAGTTCAGACTCATGTAAAATTCTTAGTGATATTTGCCTTCACAATTGTCACTGCTGCCATTTCATCTCATCCTTTCTACCTCTAGTGATAGCCCTGTTATCAAGACCTGATTTCAGGCTATGAAGTCATTCATTTATATTCTAATGTAAATTTAAGATAATGTATTCACTTCCCTATCACCTTGTATGTCAAGCCTAAACTCAAATTTGGAACATTTGCTTCCTGTTAAGGGATTTAGAACATTAGTTGGTACGTGAGAAATTCATGGGGATGAAAGTTGGGAAGAAGAGACAAGACATCTCCAGTATCCTAGAAATCATACTTCTAGGATATTGACAATATTCAGTAATCAAGTCTACCTATACTAAAGAGAAACCCTACAAAGTTCACTTTATATTTATATTTGTTTTATATTGTTAGGTTGAGTACATATTGAAAAATAATTATTAAATTGGATCAAGATAAAACAGTCCCACCAAATTATAAATTTCCGGCGGTATCTTGAAACTTCATTTTCCTCTTTTTCAATATTTCTAGTAATGATAAAGGACTACTAGTAATAAAATGGCAAAAGCAGGGGGGATCTCAAAGGCACACGCTCTAGCATTCTCCTTCTCTGAATTCTGTTGCATTTTACCTCAATTTCCCCTGAGTGAACAGTCTGTGTGGAGACAGGGTTTATCTTCTTTACATTCAGATGGCTGCATTTCCTGCTTAAAATGTCAGCTGGATTGTCTCTGCACCCTGCCTCCCCCCCATCTCTTGGTCTCCCAGAAGCTGTCTGCTGCTTCAGGCAAACTTAATGATGGCAGGGCCGCAGAGCCAAAAAAGGAAAAACACCTGTGGCCAGTCGAAAGTTTAGTCCTGAAATAGACAGGCAATGGCCATCACCTGCCTGCTGTGTGACAGCCCAATCAAGTCTATTCATCACAACTGTGCAGATAAGGGCTTTTTTTTTCCCCCTCCTTTTTTTTCCTTTTTGCTGTTGTTTTTGTTGAACTGAGTGTGATAGGAAGAGAACAGACTCTAGCTAAGGAATGGTGTCCACTGCCTGGCCCTGCACGGCTGCTGTGTAGACACATCCCGTGGAAGTGGTCATTCTGAAAAAATGGCTCACAGAAAGTTCATTCTGAAAAATGGACTTGCTTTTCACAAATTCTATTAGGACATTTTTTTTTAAGTTGTCTGAGGGAGTGACAAAAGAGAAGAGAATGAGTGCTAACGACAGCTAAATTCAGTGAGGGCCTGTCATGTGTCAGGGAGCCTGTTAGCAGGCATCGGAGGGTGCGTTCTCATCTGTGCCTTGTCATGGCAGGAAAAGAAAATAAGGGAAGGTGAAAATCACACACTTATAGACACCATGACAAAAATATTTGGTTCCCTCCTTATCTTTCTGTAATTCTTGATATTTTTTATTCCCAGTACTTCTTGAAATACTCTCTTCCCTTGGCATCTATGATTCCAAAATCTCCTGTTTTTTTCCCAATCTGTTGGGCAAGCTCTTCTCCATTTCCTTTGCAGGCTCTTTTCCTCTGCTCATTGTTCTTAATTGGAGTTGACCAAGGCTTAAATCACTTCTTCTCTGCACACCGTCCTAGGGAGCTTTCATTTATCCACCACAAAGCTGCAAGTTACATCCATACGCTGACAACTGCCCAAACAGTCTCCCTGAGATCTCTCTCCGAAGCTCCGCCCCACTTCGGAGGGTGACCACTTGCCAAGGTGCAGGTCGATGAGATGCGTGCAGATGGCTACTGGGGATTTCAGATGGAAGTGCCACAGTGCCCACCTTTCCTCTTTTTGTATAGAGAATGATATGAGGCTGGAAGTGGAAAAAATCTCTATCTTGTGAAAAAGAGGTAGCCATCAGGAGAAAGTTACTCGTTGAAAACGAAATCAGAGCATGATAGATGGAGCCTGGGACTTTAACGAAATTGTAAAATTACTATATAAGCTGTGGACTGCCTGCCGTAGACTTCTTGTAGTGTGAGAAAAATAATTTCCCTGTTTGTTTTTATGTATAGTTATACCTATAGAGAGAGTCATATGTACAGTTGCACGTAATTTTATACCTTAAATGAGGGGATACATATTTAAATGAGAGTACTGTATTGAACATGGAGAGAATGTTCACAAAAATTGATTATGTGTTGTGCTGCAAAGGATATCTCAATATATTCAAAACAGGAAAAATTCTTTGGGCCATATCCATTCATCATAATTTAGTAAAATCAGGAATTAATTATGATAAGCAAGAGACTCTTACCATCATCACCACACTCACACCTCATCATCCAAATCTATTCAACTGGAAATTTAAAATTACAACTTCTAAGAATTCTTGAATTAAAGAAAAAATAAAGTTCAAGTTATAGGCAATTTAACAATAAATGCAAATGCCATTCTACTGTAAGGAAAAGTTTCCTATATTTATTTATCTGTCTAACTATATATGGACTCATGAATTCTTATTGTATTCAATAGTATATAATCTATTATAATCATTGTTTATTTTGACCTCAAAATTATTCCAAATTTGGCCAGTGGGAACCCCTTTGAGGTGGCTCCCATGTCTTTTTGACATGACTCCATCACTTTTTGAACACTACTTTCTGGCCCGAGATACTTTTCCTGCCTTAGCTCTGGAACCAGCCATCTCCCCGAGATCCCTGTTTCCTTTAGCAGAATTGCTATTTAGAAACCAAACACTAGGTATGCTTCTTACTCTAGGAGTGCCACTGCTTCTAGGCCCTTCCAGAGAACAGGATTCATTCTAGGCTTCTGCCTTCTCATATTTATGACTCCCTTCTCTGCCGCTGAGAAACCTGGCTCCCTTCATCCACAAAATGTTTACTAATTTCCTCAAGCTTAAGAAGTAGTTTCAGAACTGCTAGCCCACATCTCTGTGAGAAACAAACGTACCGACTAGACTGTTCCCTATTTGTTTACAGGCATTTATTCTTCAAAAATATCAAGGCCTCGGAAGACAAAGAAAGGCTGAGAAAATTTCCAGATTAAAGGATTTTTGAGAAACATAACAACTGAATGAAATGAGTAATCTTGGTTTATATCCTGGACTAGAAGAAAAGAATATTTGGACAACCCGTATAATTTAATATGGTTTTGAGATTGGATAATATCATTGAATCAATGCTATATTCCAAGATTTGAAAATTCAATTGTGATTATGTGAGAAGTACTTAGGAGTGCAGGGAGAGTACATCCGCAATTTACTCTTAAATTGTTCAGAAAAATATATGTATATAGGCATACATATGCGTATATGTATACACAGAAACATACATATGTTTACACATGGAAACATAGCAAACAATAAAGGAAACGGGGCAAAATGTTGACAATTGGCAAATCTGGATAAGAGGTAGAATGCAGTTATTTGTACTATTTTTGTAATTTTTCTGCAAATTTTAAATTGTATAAAAACAAAGTTGCAGAAAAAATGAAATAAGAAATAAATGAAAATGCACGTTTTACATATCAACCAGAGGTATGCTAACCAGAGAAGTGCCTAAGGGAAATTTATAACTGCAGGAGCATATATTAGAAGTATTAGACCATATATTAGAAGAGAAAGCATTAATATAAATGAGCTAAATAATAATGAAATAAACTAGAAAAATATCAAGAAAAATTCTAAAAGTTAGAGCTAAAGATAAAAGATAGATGTACAAATTAGAGAAATAGGAAAACAAGAACAAAAACAGAAAAATGAATCAGAAGTATTAACCAATAAAATGAAAAGCTTGTTCTCAGAAGAGACCAATAAAATGGACACATTTTTGGCATGTCTGGTCCAAAAGGAACAGTGCTCGTACATGGCAACAATGCTAGGGGCACAAGTATAGATACAGAGATATAATGCTATGCCAATAAATTTGAAACCTAGATGAAGTGGATGATGTAACAGGAAAGCACAAATTTCCAAAACTGGCAAAAAAAGATAAGAAAAATCTGAATAGTATAACCACATGCACATGACAAAACTAAATCTAGAAGTTGTTAAAAGACTTACTTCCACTGAGAAAGACATGCTCAGGTTAGTAGGGAGACTCAACGTGGAAAATGTCAATTATTCTCAACATAATCATAAATTTAATCTCATCTCAATCAAAATTCCGTTATCATCTTTCCTGTGACTTGACAATCTAGTTCTAAATTCATAGAATTTATACAGAATGTATACACGTATAACCAAGGTCTCTTAAAAATAGGAAATATTGAGAACTCTCATCTTTCTAAATATTATACTACATTATAAAGTGGCAATTAAAGTAGAATAATATAGATGCATAAAAAATTTATCAATGGAAAATAATAGAAATCTCAGACACAGATATATATAGATATGGAAATGGTGTATATTTTGCAGGCAGTGAAAAAAGATGGTGTTATGGCAATTGACTATTCTTTTGGAAAAAATATAAAATAATAATCTCAGATACCTACTTCTTACCATTCAAATAAATAAAACAAAATCCCAAGTAGATTAAGGGTCTAAATTTACTTTAAAAACTATAAATTTATTCAAAGGAACTGTCGCAAAATGTATTTACAATGTTGGAATAGGATAGGTCTTCTGAAATAAGACATAACTTGAAAATGCCATTATAAAAAAGACTGATTTATTTTATATATATATTTAAAGAAAAAGTCAGTAAGACAAATGATACAAAAACTAAAAAAGTTATAAGACAAATACAAATTTGGGATAATATGTTTTCATTGTTTATAACCACAAAGGATTAAAAACCAGTCAATATTTTGAAACTTTAAAAAGTTACTAAGAAGGAGACAATCAACGCCATTGAAAAATGGGCAAATAATGTGAACAGACTAGGAAATTCACAGAATAGGAAATACAGATGGGTGACAAACACTGAAAAGGTACTTAGCATCATTAATAACCAGGGAAATGCCAAAGAGCACAATGAGACTGGCAAAAACTACGAATCTTGATAAAGGTGGTGAAATGTGAGAGAATAGGTACGTTTAATGCCACTGATGAAAAATCAATTTGGACAGCCGCTTTGGCAGGGTATTTCTGAATCTCTTAAAATTAAATAAATGAAAGAATTCCCTTTGACCCAGGAATTCTACTTCTCGTTATCTAACCTTGGGAAACGTGTATGTGTGAATAAAGAGGCATATGCAGTGATGTCTACTGTAGCATTGTTGTGATGGCAAGAAAATTTAGAGAGAAAACGTTCATCAGAATGAGAAGGAAAAAAATATAACCATACAATGGAATCTTTTGTGTGACTTGGACTGAATGTGGTCAATTTACGTAAACGATATGAAAAGATTATCAGGACATATTGTTTATGACAAAAACAAGCTACAGAGGAATAAATATGGTATACCATTTATTTTTTTAAGAAATTCACACAAAATAAAACTTTATGCAACTATATATCACTGTGTGTACATGCATAGAAGAAATGCCTGTACCAAACTGATTTAATGAACAAAAAAAATCTTTGATACCCTTAGATAAAATATAGGAACAGAGGGACCAGCTCTGTGGCATAGTGGTTAAGTTCGGTGCTCTCCTCTTTGGTGGCCTGGGTTTGTGGGTTTGGATCCCAGGTGTGGACCTACACCACTCGTCAGCCATGCTGAGGCAGTGACCCACTTACAAAATGGAGGAAGATTGGCATAGATGTTAGCTCAGAGTTAATCTTCCTAAAGCAAAGAAAGAGTCAGATTGGCAACAGATGTTAGCTCAGGGAAAATCTTCCTCACCGAAATAAATAAATAAATAATAACAATATAGGAATGGAGATGATGATTGAGGATCACATAACTCCATCTGTATTGTTTACATTTTTTTACATATATTCAAACAGCACTGTTGTAAATAAAATTGTTTTTTCAATTTCTAAAAAGAGAAACAGAAGGAAGTTATTTGTCCTGCAACCATAACTAACCATGTGCATTATGTCTACATAAATTAGTTAAAGATCTCAAAGGTTACTTTCACTGGTGAATTATAACACAAATATTGTCATTTTCACATTTCCACACATACGTACATCTATACATAAATGTATACATTTGTGTATGTGCAGCTAGTTTGATTGAAATTAATGTTTAAAATAATCATGTAAATTTAATTTCATGTAGTATTTACATTCCTAAAAAGTTGAACTTAAATTTGTTTTTCCTAAATTGAATCATAATTTCAATGCACTAAGAGTAGAGTTATTTAAAAAAATGTTCTATGGTGAGTTATTTTGTAAAGTGAATAAATACTTCGTGAAATGCTGGCCTCACAAATGTGAATTTTATACATCCAATGTGCTTAATAGAAGATAACTCTGCAAGTAACTTTGCTCTCTCTGTTTCTTGTCTTTCAGATCAAACAGAGCTGGTTTATACACATTATTTTTACTATATTCTTGGACCAGTTTATTTTTATTAAAAGCACTGTCAGAATGAAGCCCCATCATTTAAATATCAGATATCCTCCACAGATTGCTTTCTGAATCATCAAAATCTCTGTGGAAAACTGTCTGTTTGGGGGCAATTGCTATGTTAGTTTCATATTTTAATTCTCTTGCCAAATATTTAAATATATTTGATAACTACCAATGCAAGCTGAAGGATTTTAAGAATGTGTTCAAGGGGATTTATTAGAGGCCTCAGAGTAACTGGCACATCTGGGGGGGTTTCTGAGGCTCAATGAAGTCTTAGCAGGTTTATGAGAAAATCTTTTGGAAATATTTCATAAGTTTATTTGTTAATCAGCAACTCCGATTTCTACAATATTGCCCACAGTGAATAATTAGCTATTTTTCATGGCTGTAAGTCTTAGTTAAGAATGATAAATTTTAATTATAGATTTTTATTGCTTTTCTTTAAAAGAGCAGAGATTCAAGAATATAAAATGTGCCTTAAAGTAAAAGGTCACCAAATTTCATTCTTTTTAGAGTACAAGCCTTTGCCTATCAATAGCCAAATCTCACGAGACGTTAATGATCCAAGTCATATATTTTGCCACCCTGTAGTAGTTAGAAGTCAGTCAAATATTATAAATTAGTATGAAAGGCCATCATCCCCTTGGATGGATGGAAGCTAATGCCCAGCTCTGATTCTAGAATGCAGCATATTTTCCTTTTAAACATCATTCATTCCTCTCTCCAAAATCTGTTGATTCACCGTTGATAACCGCATCCTCAGACACAAGGGGACAAGCTGTGGTTCAAGCTCTACACTTTTCTCAGGGATTAGGAAAAATAGCCAAAGCCAAGGGGGATAAAAATTGATATCCACAAAGCCATTTTTACAATCCATTTGAAATACTTTTATTATTATTTGAAAGAGAAAAGTACAGAGAAAAGAATAATACAAATAAAGAAAAAAGTATAGAAAATTTAAATTTGAGTAGTTACATGGCCAAGAAATGTTTTTGAATACCCACTCGAAGAAGGTAAAAACGCTTTTGTGTTTCATTTAATAATGAAAGACAGTCACCATTTATCTCTTACATTTGTGTAGCAAAATACAAAAATAAACCTACCTACCCGATAATTTTCCTTCACAGTTCAGGAGAACCAATGAAAACACCTCAATAACCTTACAGTGAGAAAGTATGCACACAAAGTTAACATACAAGTACAAAATAGAAAATAGAAGTGTCCCATAATTCCACTCTCAAAAGACAGCAAATGCAAATAGTTTGATGTGTATTCAGCCAGACATTTTTCAACAATAAGGAAAGGGATATATAGATAAATAGCCCATGAATATTTTCTTCCAATTTGTCCTTTACTCTTTAAGAGTCACTATGAGAGCACACATGTAGAGGAAAAGACAATGTGTTTAAAAAACCAAAAAGAAGAAGATTAGGTCAGGAGATAGAAAATTCCAGATAAATAAAACAATATTACAAAAAGATTTCTTGGAATTAGCTGTTTGGCCAATCTGGAAATAGAAAAAATTACACAATAGCACTTTTATTTGGAATGCCTTGATCATTGCTAATTAATTCTGCTAAAAACATATAAATCGAACCTCACAACTCTTGACCCTTTTCGCTAATAGTGAACTTGAATTTTTTAATTAATTGTGCTCAAAATCCCAATATATTCATAAAGAAGGGAAGCAAAAGCACGTAGTAGGAGCTGCTAGATCCTGGGCACTCAGGGAATGTTGGCTAAGGTGTCAGGATGCACCAGAGTCATAGATGGGGTTGAGGATTGACAAGGCTTCAAGCAGGACAGCTTTGCTTTTATACCTCTTAGCTTGTACTGAAATTATTTTTTAAAAATTCCTACCTGTTAATTTCCATGCCTCTCATTTCCTTCATCCCTAGTGTAGGAATAATTACTTTCCTTATATGCCTTGCAAAGATGTTGTGCTGCCTAAGTAATGTTAAAATAAACCAATCTATCTTTAAAAATTTCAAAAATGAACTATGTATGGCTGTGAACTGAATGCCCTTCTTCTTTGGATGAAAAATGTATCGATGAGAGTCGTTTGGGAATAACCTCATTATTCCTCAAACTGAACCATTAGTGATCCTTTCTCATGAGAATGGGCTCAGGAAGGAAATGATATTAATGCTAGATATTAGTAATGCCAGGGTTTCTATTTCATAAGGAGTAGTTTTTACACAGTAGAAATGTGCTTTGCTCGTCTAAGACTAGACTGCATGACACTGCGGTAAAGTGAATAAGTATGTTTCTTTTATTACCAAGAAAAACTAAGGCAATTAGAAACCAAGAAAATCAAATATGTGTAAGAAATACACGGTCTAAGTGTGACTGAATGCTGTTTTAAGAAAAGAAGTGTAGTGGATGTTGTGGTATACTACCCAGATTCTTCTTTAGGACCAAGGCATTCATTCCCCAAGCAGCTAGGAGAGTGGCCTGCTGATGGCTCACAGAGTCCCACTCTAAGAAGTGCCATCTCCCAAACGGAGCTGCTTTATCCAAAGTTAAGCCCCCTCTTCAAAGGGAGCCCACAGCCAATGCTGAGTCTATGTGGATGCACAAATGTCCAACTCGCTTGCTTCATTCAATTCAGAAGAACTCTCAAGAGCCGTTCCAGCTTCAGAGCCAAGGTTCTGCCTCACAGTTGAACCTCTCCCTCTGTCCCATCCTGCTTGTCTCACACTCTTACAGTGCTCCTCAGAGCACCCCCCAAGAAATTTCATGCACATCAATCTCTTTCTCAGAATTGCTTTCTAAGAAACCCAATCTAACACAAGATACCAATAGACTTTGACCTTAGGAGAATTTCCTTTTCAGTGACTCATTTGGAGTGGAGAATCAACAAATATTATCTGAATTTCACAAGTCAAAAAGTACAGTGAAATCCTATTATTTAACACTAGAAAGGAAATCAACAAATAAACATAGAAATTGCTAAAAACTCTCTCTCTTGGAGTAGAATAGAAGAACCTAACTTTGCCTTATAAGACCTGCTGTACAGGCAGTATGCATGGATTACTTTAATTGTTTAAGGATACAAATCTATAAAAAGAGAAAGATGCATATATTTTTGCTTTCTACCTTCAAAAATAATATGAAGTATAAAGAAGTCAGAGTAAAGTCAAATCATGGAATTTACCTCTCCAAACGCATTATAAAATCATTCAAAATTTGGTTTAAAACAAAAGACTACCAAAACAGCAAATAAGAGAGGAGGTCAACTTATGGTCTCAAACATCAAGAAGTGATAGGCAAGATAGAGAAGGTCATGGTATGATCTTGTTTGCTATAGCTCCGAATCTTCTGCTTTCCAGCCCTTGATATCCCTATTTCATAAAAACTATTAACAGAGGAAGATGAATTTTAAAAAATTATTGAAAATTCTCTGTAATATTGTCCCTCCAAAGTCACACCTTGATTTGAAGAAAAGTGCACTAAGAAGGTGAATAATGAGTTCAGGGGACTATGAAGAGAAAGCACTGTGCTTAGAAGCTCTTCCTACCATCCTAGTGTCAACAGCTGTCTGGTTCCTCATTTTTAAAGCTTCCATGCTGTGATGAGAGAAGGAGCCAAAGCTCAGTGATATGTCTCCTAGAAAGAGGATACACTCCTGAGTAGTGAAGTGAACCTTAGTATCAGACATATAACGACATTTCAGGGGAGAAAGCAGAATCCAGGTCATCCTGCAAAGGGAGGAAACAGCCCTGTTGAGTCATAGTTGCCCTACCAGTGCGCGCACGTGCGCGTGCACACACACACACACACACACACACACATGCACACATTCTCTCTCTCTCTGTCTCTCCGTCTCTCTCTCCCCACCGTAGGGTTACAGAGATGAGGAGAGGACACGATGCATAGTCCTTGAACCGTAACTTAGAAGTAAAAGAAATAGACCTCTTGTAAAATAGTGTATCAAGGAAAACGTATTCACAATGTATAAAACAATGAGATCTTGAGGGAACTTCTCATGTTAAGCAAGAGGAAGATGAAAACAAATGGCATGAGAGATACTTGGAAAGAACACAGGAGGAGGAGAAAGAGGGGGAGGAGAAAAAAAGAAGGAAGGAAAGACGGGATGGAGGAAGGAAAGGAGGGAGGGGGAAAGAGAGAGGCAGGGAAAGAAGGAGAGAAGGTGAGAGGATGGAAAATCGCATGCAAACGACTGTGAAGAACTTTTCACAGTTGGTTTAACATTCAAAAATCAATCAATGTAATTCACCATGTTAACAAACTAAAAAAAGAAAAACAATTTGATCAGATCATCTCAATAGATGCAGAAAAAAATCATTTAACAAACCCCAGCACCCAATCATGATAACAAATGCTCAGCAAACAAAACAGAAGAGATCTTCCTCAAGACACTCTACTTCTTTAACAGTTCCAGAGAAATGATGATGAAGATCCATGAAGCATAACAGAAGGAAGGAGACATGAAGGAGGGAAGAGCAGGGAAGAGCTTAGTACCAGCATTACTCCACATTCCTAGGTGACTTGAAGGCCACGGCCTTTTTAGAAGGAGCGTTCTCCCCTCACCAATGTGGACCAATGGATTAATTCAAAAAGTGGAAGACTTGGTCTTATGGGTGGAAACAACATCAAAATTCATCCAATATGATAATGAGTGGCTTACCCTCATCTTTTCAAATTCTCTGTAACCCTAGAACTCTATCCATTTTCTCCTTCTTTTCAACCTCAATAGCATTTTAATTACCCACATTTTAATTAGACCACTTCTCTGGATTTTATTTGTATTAATAATGCTATCATTCTATTCAACTATAAACACTTGAGGACTGGGTGGTGTATTGATCATCTTTGTATTTCCCCAGAGTGTAGACGCGAGCCTTTCTAACAGATGTTTCTTAATAACTACTTGTTAAATAAAATGGAATAAAATGGCAGTATAAGGGACAGAACCATTAAGCAGAAGTAAGAAGTCTTGAATTCTAAGCCTGACTCAGCCGCTAACTAGTTATATGACCTTGTAGAAGCCTCTGCCTCTTTGAGTTTCAGTTTCCTTTTCTATTAAATGAAGAAATTAGAATTAATTGCAAGATCTTAAGATTTCTGCCAGCTGCAAATCTTTTTTTTGTGAATTTTAAAGGATAAACTTAAAAATGACTTCTGTTTTACATACATGAATGATGCCATTGTTGTTTTTGCCAGATGTTGTCTTCAACGTAAGGACAGGGGACAGGGAAGAAGCAACCTGGAAAATAGGTCCCCGATGGAAACTGTAGCAATGACCTACCCAGGTGTTTAAAGTAGGGCACCTTATGGGTGTCCTCACAGGCCTGTGGTGAGGTCGAAGATCAGAAGACCTAAGAAATTTGGAGAAGATAAGAGAACCACAGGTGTATCTACAGTTAAAGAATTCTGTGCTGTAGATCACCACGAAGTCCGGAGGGTAAGAAAAGCAGCTGTCAGATCAATATAGCCTTTTTAAGAGACTGAGTTGACACAGGAACAGTTGCCAGTGTGGGACTGGCCTAATGATTTTATCTCATTCTCTGTCTGACTTCCCTCCAGTGAATCTTGTAAGGGAACCAGCTACCTGATCCTTTAATCCAGCTAACATTTTATAAAAGAAGATTCAAATTAGTTTTGCTTATTCCAGATGCTTTATATGCAAATGAGCTTCAGAACTGGTGGCAACTAAAATGTGAAGCAGACTCCATGATCTGTTGGAGGAAATACTTCTACCTGAGCACCCTCCCTAAACAGTGGGATGATTCTCTTCTTGCTGCTCACAGCTCCCTTTTCTCTCAAGAGAGAAGAATTCCAGAGAAGAATTCCAGAATCTTCAGATATCCACTGTGACTCTTTGATCCCAAGGAGGAACTCTTCAGATTTCTTTTATGTGTAATTGGCTTCCACTTTCCCCAAACACCGTGTGGATCGCTATCCCTGACTTCCATAAAGAGCATTACCTATGCAGTATTAATCAGAGTTTGCAAGTCAAATATTAAGATCATTCCTCGGGGTAATCCAATGGTACAACTTTGCCATTTTATTTTCCCCTTTGCAACTCTAACTAGACAAGGGAGACTGAAACAGTGAGCTAGGAATTATTTATTTAAAGCCACAATCCAACACACACAGACTCTCACTCTCGTTTATAATAAAAGTGGCATCTTAATGCAGAGCTGTGTGGAGCCTCAACCTTGCCTGTAGGCCAGCTCTTCCATCCTCCCATGTAGCCTGGCATTTCCCCTCTAGCATTCCCATGTTGCTTGGCTCCAAATGGAAATGCTCTTAATTTCAAATGATTTATTGGGGACAAGTGGGAGGCACGTCTGATCTAAGTCTGTTTGTTTTTGGTTTCCTGTGTCTCAGGGGTGATTTTTAAGATGCTATCTTAGGTTGTAAAGGAGGACAAAGAGAAACGCTCACCTGCTGTTGGGGTAGAGCTCGCTGGTGTTTTATGCAGCTGCCTGGTGCCATTTTCAGCAGCAATGAAAAGAAAGAGAATCAAGTCTGAGGACAGCAGCTAAATCACAGTCTGGCAAGGGAAATTTGTGCAATTCCCATTGAGTTATTTGTTGAGGGCAGTCCTGTTGGATTGTTCAAAGAACAGAGGGCTAGCCCTAGTGACTCCAACATCAGTGCCAGAGTCATGGATCACAGTTTCTCTGTTGTCCTGCTCCTGCAGCACTCACTTCTCTTAGAACACACGACACACCATACAGACATGACTTTTTTTTTATGTTTGTCTCCAGCATTAGACTATGAGCTGCTCATAGGAAAAGGACTATGTATTCTATTGCTTCTTCACAGCGCCAAGAAATCAGTACATACTCAAGAATAATGTTAAATGAATGAGTATGTGTTTGAATGAAGTAAATCTTTTTTTTCGGCTAGAGCAGGTGCCTACTTGTGCAGAAAGGTGTTGTATTTAAACAGCGGCATCTAATGAGAATATAATACATGATCTGTTACTATCAGTTCTCTTTACATAGAATCTCAGATGAAAAGATTAAAGCAGTGCTGCCAATATAACTTTCTCCAGTAATGTCTGTGCTGTTCAACATAGTAGCCACTATCCACTTGTGACTATTGAGCACCTGAAATATGGCAAGTGTGACTGAGGAACTGTATTTTACATTTTATTTAATTTTAATTATTTTAAATTTAAACTGCCACATGTGACTTATAGTTACTGTATTGGATAGCATAGATCTAGAGATATATCCTCAGGAAAAACAGAAAAAGAAAAGCATACTGCTTCTTGATGCTTTTCAGAGGGAAAAATATGTGCATGTGTGTGCATACATGTGAATAAGTATGTGTGTGTGGTGTGTTATAAGTGATTAGTATGAGGTTCATCATCAATATGGCAAAATACGTTAGCAGCACTGTCTTCAGCATAAGCCAGACCTCAGTTTTAGTCCATGGCTCTGTCACTTACTAGTTATGTGATCCTGAATAATTCATTATTATTATTGGCATGTGAAATTCCCCTGCCTGACAAACATGTCAGGATGGAAACCTTAATCTTTTGGAGAATATATGATAGGATGTCAACCTCATTCTAAGAATGAGGGCCATCCTGGCTACAGAGAATATTAACAGAGTGATGTCATCAAGATGGTGACATAGGTCGTTGCTGACTTCAATTTCCCTCATGAGAAGATCAACTAGGAACTACCCACAGACGAGACACCACTGTGAAACCCAAGGGCAAGGCTGAAGCACCCCTCTGGACCACAGAGACAGAGAAGGACAATATTAGAAGGATTTCAGGAGTGGCTACACTCTGATTGCATTGCCCATCCTCCAAGCCAGAACAGCACCACACCAAGAGAGCCCCGCTGGGCCAATGGTTATTCTGGTGGGGAAAAAGAGGGTCCAAGGTGTCCATCCAGCTCACCCAGCATTGCAAGTTGCTTCGTGGGATGCCCGCTTGAGTCTCTTCTCTCAGGGATCACTGAGGGACTTTGCGGGACTCTACCACTGGGAATCAGATAGAGATGAGAAGGTAAGGTGGGGATTACAGCAACTAGCATTCAGGTCTTAGTGGATGACCTTCCTGCCAGCAGTAGAGCCCAAGTAGAGATGCCAGCCAGCAGTTCTGGCCATCTGCAAGCCAAGCAGGTGGCCCTGTCTAGCCAGGAAGTTCGATCAGCTGTTCTGCCTGATTTGGGTCCCCAGTCAAAGGGCTATACTGGCTGTAGAGCCCCATCTATTGCCCTTCCGGGGCAGGAAACCAAATTCAAAGCTTGGCCCAACTGCTGTCAAAAACCTCCCAACACAGAAAAGTCCAAGCCCAGATGGTTTCACTGGTTAATTCTAGCAAACATTTATAGAACAATTACAGCCAGTCCTTCTCAAACGCTTCCAAAAAATTTCAGAGAAGAGAACACTCCCAAACTCATTCTAGAAGGCCAGCAAATACCCTGATACCAAAGCTACGTAAGGATACTATAAGAAAAGAAAACTATAGGCCAATATTTTTAATGAATATAGGTGCAAAAATTCTCAACAAAATACTAGCAAATATAATCAACAGCACTATAGAAGGATCACACCCCGTGATCATGTGGGATTCATCCCTGGGATGCAAAGATGTTTCAATATATTCAAATCAATAAATATGATACATCACATTAATAGAATGAAAGATAAAAATCATATGATCATCTCCATAGATGCAGAAAAAGCATTTGACAAAATTCAATGTCCATTCATGATAAAAACTTTGAACAAATTGGGTATAGAGGGAACATACCTAGATGTAATAAAGGCCATGTATGACAAACTCACAACTAACATCATCCTCAATAGTGAAAGGTTGAAACTTTTCCTCTAAGATCAGGAACAAGACAAACGTGCCTCTTCTCACCACTTCTACTCGACATAGTACTGGAAGCCCCAACCAGATCAATCAGCAAGAAAAAGAAAAAAAAGACATCCAAATTGGAAAGAAAAAAGTAAAATTGTCTCTTTGCAGATGACATTTTCTTTCTTTCTTGTTTTTGGTGAGGGAGATTGGCCCCGAACCAACATCTGTTGCCAGTTTTCCTCTTTTTTGCTTGAGGAAGATTGTTCCTGAGCTAACATCTGTGCCAGTCTTTCTCTGTTTTGTGTGTGGGATGCTGCCATAGCATGGCTAGATGAGTAGTGTGCAAGTCTGTGCCCGGGATCCAAATTTGCAAACCCTGGGCCCCACAAAGTGAAGAATGCAAACTTAACCACCACGCCACTGGGCTGGCCCTGCAGATGATACTTTCTTATATATAGAAAATCCTAAAAACTCCACCAAAAAATTGCTAGAATTAACAAACAAATTCACTAAAGTTGCAGGATACAAAATCAGTTGTGTTTCTCTATGCTAATAATAAATTATGTGAAGAATAAATAAAGAAAACAATCTTATTTACAATGGTCTCAAAACCAATAAAATATTTAGGAATAAATTTAACCAAGGAGGTGAGAGATCTGTACACTGAAAACTATAAGACTTTTATGAAAAAAATTAAAGAAGACGCAAACGGAAAGATATCTCATGCTCATGGATTGGAAGAATTAATATTATTAAGATCACCATATTACCCAAAACCTCTCTGGATTCAATGAAATCCCTATCAATATTCCAA
The DNA here is from genome assembly GCF_021613505.1 of Equus quagga. Taxonomy (NCBI): domain Eukaryota; kingdom Metazoa; phylum Chordata; class Mammalia; order Perissodactyla; family Equidae; genus Equus; species Equus quagga. Next base: position 161,904,561 of record NC_060267.1, read on the forward strand.
TGGCATATTTTACAGACATAGAAAAAACAATCCCAAAATTTGTATGCAACCATAGAAGACCCCAAATGGCCAAAGCAACCTAAACAAGAGGAAAGAAGTTAGAGGAATCACACTTCCTGATTTCAAACTATATTGCAAAGCTATAGTAATCAAAATAGTATGGTACCGGCATAAAACAGACACCAGATCAATGGAACAGGATTGAGAGCTCAGAAATAAACCCATACATATAGTCAACTATTTGACACAGGAGACAAGAATACTCAATGAGGAAAGTGTAATTTCTTCAATAAATGGTCTTGGGAAAACCGGATATTCACATACAAAAGAATGAAACTGGACTTCTATTTTACACCACTCGCAAAAATTAACTTGAAGTGGATTAAAGATTAAGTGTAAAACCTGAGGCCATAAAACTCCTAGAAGGAAACAAAGTGAAAAAGTTTCCTTCACATTGGTCTTGGCAACAACAATTTTTTCAATATGACACCAAAAGCACAAGCAACAAAAGTAAAAATATACAAATGTGACTCCATCAAACTAAAAATCTTCTGTACAACAAAGGAAACGATCAACAAAATGAAAAGTCAACCCACGCAATGGGAGAAAATATTTTCAAACCACATATCAGATAAGAGGTTATCATCCAAAATATATAAGGAACTCAAACAACTCAACAGCAAAAAAATAAAGAACCCAATTTTAAAATGGGCAGAGGAACTGAATAGACATTTTCCAAAGAAGACATATAAATGACCAAAAGGTACATGAAAAGATGCTCAGCATCACTAGTTATAGGGAAAATGCAAATGAAAACCACAATGAGGTACCACCTCACACCTGTTAGAATGGCTATTATGAAACAGATAAGAGATAAGTGTTGGTGAGGATGCAGAAAAAAGGGAACCCTTGTGCACTGTTGATAGGAATGCAAGTTGATACAGCCACTATGGAAAACAGTATGGAGTTTCCTCAAAAAAATTAAAAATAGGATATCATATGATCCAGCAATCTCATTTTTGGGTATATATCCGAAGGAAATGAAAGCAGGGTCTCAAAAAGATATCTACACTCTCGTGTTCATTGCAGCATTATTCACAGTAGCCCAAATGTCCACAGAGGGAAGAATGAATAAAGAAAATGTGTTATATATACACAATGCAATGTTATTCAGCCATAAAAAAAGAAGGAAATCCTGTCATTTGCAATCACATGGATGAAACTTGAGGGTATTATGCTAAGTGAAACATGTCAGACAGAGAAGGACAAATGCTGTACGCTATCACTTAAATGTGGAATCTAAGAAAACTGAACTGGTAGAAACAGAGTGGTTGCCAGGGGAGGCTGGAGCAGAAGAATGAGTGAAGGTGATCATACACACTTCCAACAGTGAGATGAATGAGGGGGATGTAATGTACAGCATGGTGATTATAGCTAACAGCACTCATTGTATAATTGAAAGTTGCTGAGAGAGTAGATCTTAAAAGTTCTCCCCCCGACATACACAAAAAAATCGTAACTCTGTGAGGTGACAGATGTGTTAGCTAACCTTATTGTGATAATCATTCCAATATATATATACATAAAATCATCACATTGCACACCTTAAACTTACACAGCATTATATGTTAATTATATCTCAATAAATAAAGCTGGAAAAAATAAATAAAAAGTAAAAATAAATTGCTGCTAAGTCAGCCCTGCCCCTGATATATATATATATATATCTTAGACACCAAGGCACCAAAGCACACATTGAGATTCTTCCTGGCGTATGAAATCTTCTGTCACTTGTCCTGATTGTCATGCCTCCAACTTAATGCCTCTGGAAAAACAGTCACTTTATCTTTTATGAGAGAATAGAGTCAAGAGTTTTGGTGTATTGTTGGAATTCATATCAGGAATGGTAAACCTTAAATATAAAAAGTCAAATGAGAAGAGAGACAGGGAAATGAAAGAGGGGAAAAAACCTCAAGATGTGAGAACTCAGCTGAACGCTTGTTTTCTCTTTGTTTCTTCATTTCAGTTAAATGTCATAAACGCTGGCTATCACCCCTGGACTCAACGGAGGTGGACTGTGCATGGAAGAGTCATGCATCCTTAGATCTGAATTACCACTTGGTGGGGAACTATGAGTCTTTGGTCAACCAATTTAACCTCTTCCAATATCAATTCTCCATCAGTAGAATAGAGGTTAATTTTACTGCAGGATTTAAAAGATTATCAAAAGGACAAGGCCTGGCACAGAGTAGGCATTTAAAAATGTTTCTTTCCTCTCCTTTCCTCCATGACCACTACTAGCATTTCCCCAGTTCCAGCTTTCCCTGGATTTTAGGGGAGCAGATTATGTAGAATAATCAGTCTGTCATATTACTTACCCACTCATACATACATCTTTAAAAAATATATGACAAAGTTGGATTTACATTTTCTTTATCTGTGTCTTGAAATCAACAAATCTGATGAATATAGGAACTGAAAGACAGCTATCCTAAAGAAACTACCAGCTTTTACCATAAGCAAAAAGAACAAAAACTCTGTTCCTCTACTGTTTTTTCCACAATAGTGTGCACGTATTCCATTAAACTAGTGTGGGAAACAGGGTTTTATTTTTAAAAGGTATCAAACTATGGTTTAGGCCTCATTGTCCCCAACCCTTGATAGCTTGAGCATGCGTACTTTCTGCGCATTGATCTTTAGGACTTAGAAATGAACAAATTGGATCTGAGATAATGGACGCAGCAGCTCAGGAAACCAACATGGCTTCCGGGTTGCCCTCAACCCATCGGGAACTGTGACTGATACTCCAGTGTCATGCTCCCAGGTCCCTTTAATGTGAAGAAAGAATAGGGTTGGGTACCCTCTTCTTGCACGTGCCTTTGGGCGCATTGTTAGAGATCAAAATACTTTCTCTGAACTCCCTCTTTCTTTTACCAAAACAAAACAATTTCCTATACAGAAACACCTGCACATTTTTAAGAACCTCTATCAACCAAAAAGTTGGTCCATTAATCAACTGAAGTTGACAAAAATGTGAGCATTCTTCACGTGCACGCTGAAAAGCAATGTGGTCATAGATTACTATCTCATATCTTCCTTTCATTGCTTGAGGCACCTAAGAAAACAAGTCCCTTCCATTGATATCTCTGCATCGTATTCTTTCTCCTCAGCAATAATAACAAATAGTTATGCTTCTTGGGGAGCAAAATTAAAGGCAAAAAATTTGAACAAGTTTGGGTTTGTTGCAATAAATATTTGAGGGAGCCAAAATGAGTTCTCAAGTGCTTTTATTATGACAGATGTATTCCCATATTTTGGGGAAAATTGTGATCATCATCAAATACATTCACAAAACTAGAAATATCTTTCTGGTTAGGGGCTGGATACTTTACAAGGCAAAATTTTAAAGTTAAGATCTTGAAGGATTGGTACTTTAAAAGAAAAAATTTGAGGGTCTTCTTAGAAATATTGGATAGGGGAAAAATATAACCTTGTACAGGTACATATCACAGCAAATGTAAATGAAAAAGATGAACAATATTTTTCTTTAAATTTCTAGCATTTGCATGAGGCCTGTTATACAGTAGTTGCTTGATACCTTGTGAATGGGTTAAATTGTTGAAAGATAAAAGAAAAAAAGGAGACTCCAGGATGAATTTAGATTTTTAAGATCCTAAGCTTTGAAAAGATGATAAGCCTCCCTATGTAATTCAAAATAATATAAAAGCAATTCTGAACTGTAAACCAAGAGTAAGGAAATTCAATAACATTGAGATTTCTCCCATGGTACTTTTTAATAAGATCATAAAATAAAATCTTTCAAAATATTTTTTCTAATTTTTTGTGCCTCTTCTGTGCTGGTATCCAAAACACATGCATGGTTTCCTACTGGGTAATCTAGCCCTGAGGGGCCACAAGCCTTTCAGCTATAGACTCATTTACTCATTCATTCCACAGACTTTTATGGAAGGTCAGTGATTTGAGAGATTGGGAATTCATAGATAGAAAAAGTCAAGTCCTTCCTCTGGAAGGGCTCAAAATCTAGTGGCGAGAGAAATGTGGGCATAACATCAGTGTGGCGAGTATTATAAAGTTTTCAGCAAGGCTCAAAGAGAGCAAGGAGAAGAAAGCAAACTCTAGAGATATCAGAGAAGCCTTTCCAGAGAAGACACTGGCAATAGGTTTGGAATATTGACTCTCCTGGAGAATGGAAGGGGCCATTCCAGGTACATGACATAGCATTGGTCCTTTAAAAAAAGGGATACTCAAATGGAACTAGGCGAACTGTAGTTGGTCCCAACTTCAGGGGCAAAGGATTTCAGGCCCTCTTTGACATGTTTCCTCCTTGTCCCTTTGTTCTCAGGTTTGACACTTGCAGGAATCTCTCTTACATTCTGCACCATTTGTTTTTTGGGCCATAGATGTTCTAAAGTGACCTTGCCTGTTTAGATTGCATTCTGAACCTTTGGGTTTCCCTAGTTAAGTCGTTTATAATGGATGACAGTTCTCTTACAACCTTACAGTTGTATTTCAATATCTAGTAACATCCCACATTTCCTTTTGCCTTGGTTTGTTTGAATAGTTGCCTTTGTGATTAGAATGTAGTCAGATAGAGAGATCTTTCCCTCTGTCCACATTTATTATGTCAGATTTATGTAACTGTAATGCTTGTCTTAATTTGATGTGTGGACCTGGACATGGAGGAGGACATGCGTAAATTTAAGTGATGTACTTGGTGCCTCAGTGTCTGAGCACCTGGATGCATCTGGGGACTGTTACAGAGCTAATTGGCAGGTGTTGTACATGGCAAGTACAAAGATCTCCAAGCTTCAAGAAATAACCACTTTGTGGGATCCCTAAAGAGAAACGTTCAAGGGTGTCTCTGTTCTGTTTGTTAATTATGAAAAGTAGATTGCCGTGGTGATGGGCGTGGGCTAAATTAAGAGTGGTATGGAGACAGAGATAGTAGAGTATGGAAGAGGTGCCTGGCTTTTGTAAGCATCAAGAAAAGTTTATTTCTTTGAGCCCAGCTTAAGATATTCTATTCCCTAAAACTATGGAGAAGGGCGGGCATCATATTTCTTCATATTCTACATGGAAGATTGATCTTTTTCTTCTCTGGTAGCAAGAAAACCCCAGGCAGCTCATGGCCACTGGGAGATGGAGACAGTTTGTGCATGTGGATTTGGGAGGAGTGAGGATGAAGGAGTGCTGGTTCCAGTAAGAGACTGCAGACCAGTGGGCAGAAGATCATGGAAAACAGCAAGTAGCTTGGTATGGCCCTGTACAATGGCAGAGGGATAGCAAATGGAACCAAATATAATGATGAACATTACAAACCATGCCAAGAATTCATACTTTTGCTAATAGTTAGACAATGGAGATTCTTCCATGGGTTTTAAATTGGGAAGCCATAAGATCAGATCAGTGTTTCAGAGAGAGTAACTTACATGCAGTGTGAAACATAGGTTGAAGGCAACACTACTAGCTGCAGGGTGATCTGTCACAGCCTATGCCAGCAATAAAAGTGATAAGGCCATAAAATAGAAAAAGAAAGTGGCAAAGTCCTGAATTAAGGCAACAAAGGTATTGGAAATAGAAATTATAGCAAAGAATTCAAGGGCACCCAGAAAACAAAACACAAAAGAACTTGGCGATTACAAAAGGATGAGGAAAAAATCTAAAATATCTCTCTTCTAGCTTTAGTAAGTGGGTCAATGAAGGTTGAGACCAGTAGCCCAATTAAGTAAGAAACAGAAGGTTTGTGGGCCGGCCCAGTGGCACAGTGTTTAAGTTTGCACATTCCACTTAGATGGCCCAGGGTCCTCTGGTTTGGATCCTGGGTGTGGACCTATGCACCGCTTATCAAGCCATGTTGTGGCAGGCGTCCCACATATAAAGTAGAGGAAGATGGGCACAGATGTTAGTTCAGGGCCCATCTTCCTCAAAAAAAAAAAAAAGGAAGAAAAGAAACAGAAGATTTGTAGATAAGGCACAGTGAAAAGAAATGGTTCTGAAGTAGCTGAATCTACAATCATTCATTTACTCGCTTGGGAAATTTGATCCTTTACTTTTCTGTTGATGTAAGAAGGGTCTTCTTATCATGATTTTAGTCCTGCTAGTCCTGACTATTTTTTCTTTAACCAGCACTGTGTGCTTTAAATTTTGAATTAGTTGTTAAGATTTAAAAATAAGAAGCATTTTACATAAAAATCTGGATTTCTGACTGCTATTGAAAAATTGAAACATCTGTGTGATGGTTAATTTTATATGTCAACGTGACTGGGCTAAGGGATGCCCAGATAGCTGGTAAAATATTATTTCTGAGTGTGTCTGTGACGGTGTTTCCGGAAGAGATTAACATTTGAATCAGTAGACTATGTAAAGAAGATCACCCTCACTAATGTGGGTGGGCATCAGCCAATCTGTTGAGGTCCTGAATAGAACAAAAAGGCAGAGTAAGGGGGAATTTGCTGTCTTCGCTTGAGCTGAGACATCCATCTTCTCCTGCTCTTGAACATTGGCCCTCATGGTTCTCAGCCTTTGCACTCGGATTGGGACTTACACCATTGGTCCCCTGATTCTCAGGTCTTTGGGTCAGACTGGGCTTTATAGCAGCAGCTCCCCTGGTTCTCAGGCCTTCAAACTTAGACTGAATTATACCACCAGATTTCCTGGTTCTCCAGTTCACAGGCAGCAGACCGTGGGACTTTTCAACCTCCAGAATCACATGAGCCCATTCCTATAGTAAATCTCCTCTTCTATATATCTCTATATCCAATTGCGTCTGTTTTTCTGGAGAACCCTGATTAATACAATCTGCCTAAATCAATAATCCCTTTTGACTGGACATGTGTACTCCAATTTGCCACAATCCCCACCACTCCCTATTATCTCCTTGACAAGCCTGTTTCACCCATTCATGTCTCCTGGATGGGGACTATATTAGCAGATGTCATCAAAGCCCTACCCTCAATCCTGTGGCCTCAGTCCAGAGGTTACCCTCAGATAGTTCAAGTGGCTTCCCATATCTCTCTGCCTGAGGCTGTTTTCTTCCCAGTGGGGGCTGGGGACCAGGCCAGCAGTGCCAGAAAGTTACTCCTCACCCCAATAGCTATCCACCAGTGACAGATGGAAGTTGTTGGATAAAGATCTCAGCTTCCTCGCCACCTTAGTGAGACAGTTACGAGGTGTTTCCTGGTAGCCTCTTAGAGAGTTCTCAGCAAGACTGAGTCCCAGTTGCCCACGATGGTAACCCACTTGTTAACATCCCTTATTAACTGTCCTCACTCTCCCAACTCATTCACCTGCAGTTTCACCTGCTTCGTGGGATCACCTCCAAAATAAGTTCCCTGCACCCAAATCCTTGTCTCAGGGAGTGTTTAGGGGAAACTGAAACTAAGATAGGATCCACAAACAATTAAATCTGTCATCTCTGATTTAGAGCATCTTCTGGGTCCTAACTGCTCTTCAAGAGTGAGTTTCAGTCTCAGACTGTCAGAGATAGAAATGACCTTAGAGGAGGGGAGGCTTAGGACCACAAGTGGATTGTCTGAGGTCACACAGCGTGATTGTTGATTCAAATATGGGATGAGCGAGACTCTCCTGACCCCCAGGTCAGTGTTCCATTTACTACCTCACAGGTAGGCAGTCAACAGTGCCCCATCCGCCAAATCCTTCAATCTACCTGTTTTTGAAAATAAAGTTTAGCTGGAACGCAGCCACGCCCATTTGTTTACCTCTGGTCCTTGGCTGCTTTTCTCAGTTGCTCAGCCCAACTGACTTGTTGAGACAGAGATCATCCAGCTCACAAAGGCTGAAATATTTGCTACCTGGGAGCATAAGTTGGCCACCCCCTGCACTGCATCGTGGTCGTAGTGGGAGCATGGCGCTCTCCTGGGCTCACTTATAGGTAAAGCAGTAAGAACAACCTCTCCTTTCACGTACTCCCAGTGGAACAAAAATTGTAACTACCTCCCTTTCATTCAGCTGGCAGAGTATGTTTGTGGCAGAGCCAAAGGATCAAGGCAGCAACTCTGACTTCTCGCGATAAATTAATTTATTATTTAAGCACATCTGCCTGCTTATTTAAAGAGGTGCGGTGGCCTCCACTCGTGCACTTGTGTGGAGGAAAACATCACACTGAGATCTCAAGTGTCACAGCAATTAGTCAAATGGGGAAAGACGCTGCTCCAGGATGTTCAGGGACACTGTACTTGATAATCTTTAATTTGCTCAATATTACAATTAAGGTAACTTCAGATGTGTTATAACCTTAATAATGTCAACATGTTTCCATTATCTCTGGTGTACATATTATTTTTAACCTACTTCACACACAAGAATGTATTAATGCATTTTTTGGCTGCCAGTAAGTGGCCCTCCAACACGCTTGTGAAGGACTTAATAACCTTGTAGAAATATTTTACTGATGAGTATTTAAAAATTATTGGAAAATCACTCAGTGAGGATTGAAAAAAATTCTACTACATTATCATTGGCTGGAAGATAGATATTCACGAGGAGAGACGCAATGAACAGGAAAACAGACAAAACTAACGTTTTAGTGACAGAGGAAGTAGAGCAGAGTGACAAGGGAAATACAGCTGAATTAGAAGCCAGAGACCTGGGTTCTGACTCTGGCTTCACAACCCATTAGCTGTGTGATCTTGGGAAAGTTGCTGAGCTTGTCTGAGAGTTGGTTTCTACATCTCCAGCTGAAAAGCCCCGGCTGGTTCACAGCAGTATTCATATGAGAAAGTAATTAATTGATGCTGGTAAAAGAGTTGTGTAACCTGTACAGAACCATGCAAATACGAATTATTATTGCACAAAGCTGCAGATAAGAAATATTGAGATGCTGAGTGATGCTGTTTTCTGTAGTCATTTATCGCATGTGTTTCCAGTGGTATTTTAAGACAATTAAATACAAACAAGAGGAAAAGACAGAGGGGACAATTCATTTCCTCCATCTTAGAGCTGCCTAGCCAGAAATGATAGATGTTCTGAGCTCTCCATCCATGCCGTGCCCTAGAGGAGTGTGGGTACTGTGTGGGAGAGAAACCGTCTGCTAGGTAGCAACCAGAAAATGGAATTTGTGGGAGTCGTATTATTTTGTTCTGTGCCGAGAGTGACCAATGACCAGTGCTAGCTTTTATTTTCTTATTTAGGGAGCAACTTCACTAACCCTGGGCAATCGCTCATGTCCCCTCCTCCTTCACAAACTGTTCGGAGGCAGGCATAACCCTGTGCCTGGATTATTGAGGTAAACATTTATGTAACTCCAAAGCTTTCCACTGGTGTGAAATTACTGATACATTGGGATCCTCCATTTTCCCTAATTAGACCAGTGAGTGAGGGATTTGCAGAAGCAATTCCAGAGACTCTCACTTTAATATTAACTAATGTGCACTTGGCCTACTTTTTGATTTTCCCACTGAACATATAGGGTCAGTTTCTCATCTTGCTCGGCACCCCTGTGGAGTAAGCTCTGAGCTCAGAACTGCAATGTTTTCCAGGGCGGTGTCTTCCCTCTCTTTGCTTCTCTCTTGTCCTTTGCCTCCCACTAGGATTTTATTCACTGTCCATCCAAGTCCAGAAGCTTTAGTTTCATGGGACTCTAGAACTATTTTGATAGGTTTGTCTAGTGAATTCAATTAATGAACTTGAAATCATACAACTGATTTTTTTTACATAGACCTGTATGCTTACTATGTGTGAATATGTATGTATGAGTGTGTGTGTGTATTTTTTTAACATGGATTGAATTTCAGAGTTATAGGGTATCTTTTGTCAGATAGACTTTTGGGAAGGAAAACCAGGGACTTAAAAAGAAACACTCAGTGAGAATCCAAGTGAGATATAGTGGAAAGAATGACAATTTTGGAGTCAGAAGGATTGTGTTCAAATTCTGGCTCCTGAACTGACTTCCTTGTAATCTTCAGCTAGTCAGTTTATCTGAACTTAAGATTTCCCATCAAGAAAGTGGGGATAAAAACTTAGCTCTTAATTTGGTTATGAGGTTATAATGATGTAGATGAATTGCTCCCCATGTCCTGACACATAAGAGGCACTGGATTAATTATTGTTATTGCCATAGTACTAATAACGTCAACTTTCTTGTCGTTTCTCTCTCCCTTTTTTTCTCCCCAAAGCCCCAGTAAATAAGTGTACATCCAAGTCGTAAGTCATTCTAGTTCTTCTATGTGGGATGCCGCCAGAGCATGGCTTGATGAGTGGTGTGTTGGTCCGTGCCCGGGATCCAAACTGACGAACCCCAGGCCGCCAAAGTGGAGCATGTGAACTTAACCACTTGGCCACAGGGCCAGCCCCTTTCATCATTTCTGAGAGGCTAACGAGATATGTGAGAGATAGAGAAGTGTGCAGAAAAATCTACCTGGCAGAAATGTAATTAAAAATACTGTCTTGGAGATCAGGAGAAGTGGGATCAAGGACTCCAGCCAGCAACTTTATTGTTTAAGTATTAGTTTTGTTTATCTCAAAATGAGGTGTTGGGACTCTCAGTGGTTTTTTAAACTAGGCCCTTCTAGCACCTTTTAGTCTTTGGGGTCAAACAGACTCACACTTTGGAAGGAAAAGGGAAAGGGAGGGGAAAAATGAACAGGTCAGTAGCCTCCCAACCCAGCTTCAACCAAAAGAGTTGTTTTTGTCTCTTTTGCACACCTGGTTTCCAGAGAGGATTTGGTTAGCTAAAAAAAGCTTCCTCATCTAGAACAACTTGGCAAACTACTGGACAAGATGATCCTAAGATCCCTTCCCGCTCTCGTCTTCTGTCAAGATGTCACTTTTTCCAAACTTTCGTTTGGCAGACAGTCAGACTGCCTGAGGCACCGGGAAATTTCAAGGTGGTTAGAGGGCAGAGTGAGCTTTTTGAAAGCTATGAAGCAGGTTCATATGTAGCAATGTTCCTGCTCATCTTGAGATTCTTCACTCCACCTCAATCCTCCACGGCCTCGCAGCCCACAGCTGTTTTGATATAAACACTTAATCCTTATCCCTGTGCTGGTGTCCATCTCCGCTTGAATCGTGGCTTATTAGAAGAAAGTACTTCACACCCTCCTCTTAAAGTAATAGCTTTATTACTCAGAATTATAAACTTCAGAAGGAAATACTTTTCTTCAGGGGCATCTTTTCTCATCTTTCAAATCCTACTGCAATGCCAGCTGTCTGATTTTTCTGCCCCGTAAAGCCTGCTATGAGGTCAGTTGTGAAAGTTTCTGCTATGGTCCTTAAAAGACCAGCCTAGGGGTCAGGCAGGTCCACACTTTAGCCCTAACTGCACCACTCCTTTGCTTCTCTATCTTGCACAACTTACTTAACTCCCCCAATCTCCTGTATTTATACGTAACAGCTATCTCAGGGTTGTTGTAAGAATGTGAAGTTTTCCTGGGATAAATAGCCCCTGGAACCAATCACACCTCTTACTTTTTAGTTATCATCATCATCATTATACAGTCACTCAGCTCTTCATCCAAACCTCAAGATCCAAGAAATATCACGTCTCTATTTTATTTAAATAAGCTCAGATTTTTATTTTAGTTATCACAGTTCCACTCTACTCACTCACACACACACGCACACACACACACACAAAGACGCATACACACATCCAAAGTTGTACCCAAAAGCCCTGCTCTTCCCAGCAATAAAGCAGTAGGAAAGCCCTTCTATCACTGCCAGTTAATGGCTACCCATTGTCCTGGCTCTTCCAATAAACTTTCGGTCCATCCAGGGACTGTGTTGTTTCTGAGTCGTACTCAAGTCACAAGATGCTTTGGTGGGAATGGGAGCTCTCATGTCTGGAGTCTGCTCTCAGGCCCCTATCTTCACATCTTCACATACTCTGAGGCCAGAGTGTTCACTCAGAGTAGAGCCGTCACATCTTCCCTTGAGACATGTTGATCTCTAACCTCTTCCACTCAGGAGAAAATTTATTTCTCTCCTCACTCTTTTCTTTCACCCTCAGGTTCACATTCCTCTTGCCATCCCCCTTCAGGATACCCAAAACTTTATGAAATATTAGAAGAGCTAGACACACATTTCCTGAGAAAAAGGAGGGTAACACCTAGAAATGAATGAGAGAAAGTGTATATTTATAAAGTAAGTTATAATAACCCCCTGCCACAATGAACACCCTGGCATCATCGGTATCACCATCATCATCATCATCACCCATGCTACCAACACCAGGAACTCTTTTTCTAGAGTCATGACACTGTGCAGTTCTTCAAAGAAGACAAAAATGAGTCGGACTTGCAATAGCTTAGGAGCTTTTGTTATTTTTGTGAAGACAAAGAGACGCATATGAGACAGGCAATGCAAAACTCTAAGCCTGAAAGGCATTCACTTTTGAACAAGGCATACGCAGGTACCAAGAAACTTCCCTTGCACAACACTTCACAGTCTTTTCACCAAGTCTGATCCTCTTCCAACACAAAACTATAAATTGTCATGATATATGGGGGAAGGGGGAATATGATCAGGAATGACTGAATAAATCAGCTTGCCATTAAAGTTTCAGCTTAAATTTTAAAATGTTAGTGGCTTCTCCTTGTGAGCTCGTAGTGGTGAACGATTCACATTAAACTAGGCATCTTGGTGATGGGTCCCTCCCCTATTTCAGATAAATGCTAACTTTGTGTAAATCTCATTTAACTAATGGAAAGTAAAACACATTCAAAGACAAAGGTTATACCTGAGTCTGCATTTTATACACAGGGACTCCACATAGAAGGCTTAATGTTTTTAATCCTAGAATAGCACAATTCCAGACCTTTGGTGCTTACAGGCAGAGCCCAAAATACTCCTCCAATTCTGAGTAAATTATAGCTACCATATATGAAGAGATAGCTATGTGCTACCTGCGTAGCAGCCAGATAAGATCTTTACAAACAATAGTTCAGTTAATTCTTATATAACTTCAAAAAAACACAAAATGTAACTGCATCTCAGAATGCCTATGCAACTTCTCAAGAGCACATAGCCAGGAAGTGGTAAATCATGATTCAACCCTTGTTTGATTGACTCCAAGACCCATGCTCTTAACTACTAAGCTACGTTGCCTCCCACTTCCTAGCCTCTTCACCTTGATGAAAGCAGTAAGATGTTGGTACTACCAAATTTGGTTAGTGACAAGCTACCCCCCTCCCCCATCAATGTTTTCAACCTTTTTCTACTCCCATAATTTTCCATTTATTCAATTCAGTTCAGTAAATGGGAGCATTCGATTGCCTCTCGTAAACATGGTGTTATCTTTCAGTCCACCATCTTACATTCTCTACATCCGATCAGGTGACAAGCACTTTTGTTTCTATCTTCCAAAAGCATCTTTAGTTCATCCCTCTCTCCATTAGTTTAGGTACTTGTTAGTTCTCGTTGTGTGCCGTATGGATGTTGAGCTAGTTCCCACTGAGGTTTCTCTGCTGGTCTTCCCTACTGTCAGCCATAAGAAAAAGTTGCAAAAGACTTTGATATGCACCAAACAAACAAACAAATAAATAAGTTGCTGATTGTCCTGTCTGGCACCTAACACCTATTTCTGCCTTTCGTTGTGTGTGACTTATTTACAACGCTTTATTGTAGATAACTGATAGATATGAATAGATCCATTCCACACACATGCAAACGATCCTACTTGTAGAGGAACAATTGACCTCTCCCTGCTCCCCCACCCCGCCCACCCCTGCCAAGAAAGGGCAGTTTTGCATTTGTAAATTCATTTCAGTAATCCTAATTGAGCTATTTTTGTATAGTATTTTGAATTCTCCTTTGAACCAGTTGTATTAGCTTACTGGTTCCCTCATTAATTAATAAGTTAAATAAAACCTTTGACGTGTTCATTTTATATCTGTAGGAGAATCATGGTTTTACCTTTTAAAAAACCTTTCACATAACATGTCTTACTTGACTTGGTTATTTATCCTAACTGGGATTTCCCAGAAAGCAGGGCCTGAGGCACATGTTTGGTTGCAAGTATTTATCTGGAGATGACCCCAGAGAGCTACAGTGATGATAGTGGGGATACACAATGATGCAGCCGGAGGAGCAAGACTGGCAAGAAGGAAAAATCAATCAAGGGTGTGTCACTTGACGTGGTTACCACTGTGGGCAGTGGGACTTAATCCCAGGGACCCTCTAAGGAACCACAGAATATGCATCTCAGAATCATCCCTCCATAGAGTAAGAAGCTGGGACGTTTCTCTTCCAACCGCTGTCTCCTGTAGGTTGAGGGTTGCCCTTGGGGTATTATCTCCCTTGTACTTCCTAGCTGTTCTTTCCACGGCTTCAGAAAACTTTGTGAGGCAGAAAAGTGAAGAAACACTGATGTGTGCACTTGAGGTGTTAAGCTGGCAGAAAGGCACAGAGCTCGAAATCCTGGGCAGCACTAAAATCAGGTGAGCAAAGGGTTTGTGGTGCAGGGCTCAAAAGCAAATGCTACAGGACTGGTGTGATCTATCTGAATTGAACATTGTTCTATTGTTCTTCCTTTTAGAAGCTTTAAATGATTTCTCATTGCCTCTAGTATAAAATCCAAGCACACACATGGACCTTCATGCTCTGACCTTAGCTTCATCTCTCATCTCTCTCCTCCTCATACCCTAACTTCCATCTGTGCTTGATATTCATTGTTTCCCTGACACTATTGTGACTTGGTACATGTTTTCATGCTGTTTCTTTCTCCTCCTTTCTAGCTAACCCATCATTAGATGTCATTAGAAGCGTTGACTGCCCACCTCCTTTTCGCTCCCCACAATATATGATGTTTCCATATGTCATTCTGCTGTGATTTCCTCTATCAGAGCATCAAGTACACTGTATTCCATTTTCCTTTTCTCTCTCTCCCTCTCTCTCATTATTCTATGAGTTCTTTGAGGGCAGAGACAATATTTTTTTACCTTTGCATCATCAATGCTCAACAGCTTCTCCCCCATAGTAGGCACTCAAAAATAGATTGTTGATTTAATTAACCACGTATTCAGTATCTGTCTGTCTTGTTCATGATAGAATGTAAAGAGTTTGTATTAGTCAGGATAGGCCAAGTTTTGTTGCAATAGTAAATAACGGGACCTCTTAGTGGTTTAAAACTACCAACGTTTACTTCCTACTTCATGTCAGTCATACATGGGAAGAGGGCCTCTGCTCATCACAGTTACTCAGGAACCCATGCAGCCAAGTAGCCATCACCTAGAATATTGATGGTTGCTTTATCCAAAGGAAGAGAACTCTTGAGTATTTTGCACTGGCAATTATATGCTCATTCCAGGAGTGACACAAATTATACTCTGGCTCAAAACTCTCAGGTTGGAACTAGTCATGTAGTCCTATGGGGCTAAAAGTATAATCCTGCCATGTGTCCAGGAGGAAGAGAGCCAAATTATTTAGTGATCATTACAAATGACTACCACAGAGTTTAGGTCATTAACTTTGCTATGAGTTGACTTGTGTCTCCCCCAAAATCCATATGTTGAAATCCTAACCCCTAGTAGTTCAGGTAGTGACATTATTTGGAAATAGTGTGATTGTACACGTAATTAGTTAAGATGAGGTCATACTGGAGTAGGGTGGGTCCATAATCCAACATGACTGGTATCCTCTTATGAGGGGAAAGTTTGGACACAGGCATGCACCCAGGGAGAAAAACATGTGAACATGAAGATGACCTTTCTACAAGCTAAGGAGAGGGGCCCGGAACAGATCCTTCCCTCACAGCCCTCAGAAGGAACCAACCCTTCCAAAGCCTTGATTTTGGACTTCTAGCCTCTCAAACTGTGAAACAAATAAATTTATGTTGTTTAAGGCACCCAGTTGAGTTACTTTGTTATAGTAGCCTTAGCAAACTAACACCAATTTCTGTACCAGGAGTGGGAGCTGCTGTAACAAATACAAATGTGAAAGTGGCTTCAGGACTTGGTAATGGAGAGAAGCTGAAAGAGTTTTGAGATTCATGATAGAAAAGGCCTAGATTGCCCAGAAGAGCATGTTGGTACAAATATAAACCTTAAAGATACTTCTGATGAAGTCTCAGAAGGAAATGAGGAACATGTTATCAGAAACCAAAAGAAAGGCAATCCTTGTTATAAAGTGGCAGAGAACTTGGCTGAATTGTGTTCCGGAATTTTGTGGAAAGTAGAACTTGTAAAGAACGAACTTGGAGATTTAACTGAGGAGATTTCTAAGCAAAGTGTTCAAGGCATGGCCTGGTTCTCCTTACTGCTTATAGTAAAATGCAAGACAGAGATCAATTGAAGAAAGGATTGATAAGCAGAAGGAAATCAGAACTTGAAGATTTGGAAAGTTTTCAGCCTATCTATAGTGCAGAAAATGAGAAAGCTTGCTTTGGAGAGAATGCCAAGGATGTGGCTAGACGACTGTTTGCTGAAGAAATTAGATGGGTGACTCATGGATCCAGTCAAGCATCTCAGCAGAAGCCAGAAATAGAGATGAAGTTGTCAGGAAAGATCTGTGGAGGATTCTTTTGTCTGATGGCCTAGACTCTGGTGAATTGCATGGGAGGCCAACAAAATTTTTGAGAATTTTATGCCCACATAAACAGTGCCAGCCTGGACTGACAGGGGCAGAGACAGGACAAGACAAAGGAAGAATAACCCCAAAGGTAGTTCAAGGGCTGCCTCTTCCTTGGTTCCAAAGGGCTGGGTCACCTCTTCAGCTCTAGAGGGCAGGGCCACTGCCCAGAGATGAGGGAGCTGGGCCACCACTCCTGTGGGCCTGGAGGACAGAGCACTGGACCAAAAAGGAGTATTCTCAAGCTTAAAATCTAATGACATTTACCCTGGTAGGTTTTGGACTTTTCCCTGACCCTTTTTTCCTTCCAATTTCTTCCTTTTGGAATAGGGATGTCTATCCTATGCCTGTCCCAATATTGAATTTTGGAAGTAGATAATTTTTCTGGTTTCACAACTTCACAGATGGAGTGGAATTTTGCCCCAGTATGAATCATACACTGAGTCTCACCCATACCTGATTTAGATGATATTTAGATGAAATTTTAGACTTAGCATTGACGCTGGAATAAGTTAAGAATTTGGCGGATGTTGGGATGCATGAATGTATTTTGCATGTGAGAAGGACATGAATGTTGGAGGGCAAGAGGATGGGCTGTTATGAGTTGAATTATGTCCCCCCAAAAATTCATATGTTCAAGTTCTAATCCCCAACCTCAAAATGTGACCTTATTTAAAAATAGGGTCATTGCAAACATCTTGAACAATGACATAATGTCTTAATTTGGCTCGCCCCAAAGCACGCCTTGAGATAAGGTCTGGGGTGCACGTAGTTAATCTCAGGAAGCACTGTGAGGGAGTTGAGAAAGTTAGATGGAGAGGGGGGAAAAGTCAACAAACGTACATTGATAAGACAGTTCCCACTGTAAGCAACCAGGGTTCAGTCCTTTAGAAGACCACTGGGAAACCCTGTAGAATGTACCTCAGAATTGACCCACTGGATTACAGGAAACTTGGGGCCTTTATCCTCCAACTCTCATCACCCATTGTTTAAGGATTGCCCACAATTACATTAAGTACCTGGAACTGCTGATTTGTGCCTGTGTAGGACAGAGGCTTTGTGTGGCTTAAGAGAAAGCAACTCAGAGATCACTAGGATTTAGCTTCTAAATAAGATACTGACAAGTGCAGAGAGGTGTCAACCCAAAATGCTCTCAAATCAAGTAGCTAAATGAATGTGGCTTTGTGCATCACAAGGAACTGACACTCTTAGACTAAGAATATGACCCTGTAAAAATACATATATTAACTGCCAGGCACAAAAGCAGTACCCAACAAATATTTAATGAATGAACAATAATGGCTGAGTGGGATGTCCACCAAAAAGAAGACCTTAGGTGTTCCATCATCTTTAAGGTTCCCGTTCTATGGGAGAAGGTTGTTTCTTCAGTGGATCAAGTCTGAAAGAAAAAGCCGCACATGTATTGATTATCCCCTCAGCAATGCAGGTGTCACATTGACAAATTGCTTAAGGTATGATTGTTTTAAATCATCCACATTAAAAAATGTATTTATTTATAATGTATCCTTTTGTCTTTTCCTGCTTACTGAAGTGCAACCTACTCCACCGTCTGCTTTCACTCATTTAAAACACGGGAGTGAACATCTCTGGACCTCTATGAACACTCTCTTGTTCACACATTTCCGTTCAGACCGCACTACTTCATTCCATGAGGCGTGCCATAAAAAAGAGATTCGTGGTAAAAGATGCTTGGTGCCCTATTACTTCCCATTCTTTTTCTGGAGATTCACCAACCACTAGGCCCTGAGAAATTCTGCAGAAAACTACGTTTGTTTAAGGGATTCACCAACGTTTCATAATTTACACTTTTTGGTGAAATTATTTATATCCAGCAGAATTAGTATTTGATCAAACATCTTTCTTCTTTTATTGAGATATAATTGACATGTAACATTGTGTAAGTTTAAGGTGTAAAATGTGCTGTTTTGATACATTTATATACTGTAATATGATTACCACCATAACATTAGCTAATATCGCTATAACATCACATAATTATTGTTTCTTTTATGTGGTGAGAACAACTAAGATCTAGTCTCTTAGCAACTTTGAAACGTATAATACAGTATGCTGACTATAATCACTATGCTGTGCATTAGATCTCCAGAACTTATTTATCTACTAGTTGCAAGGTTGTACCCTTAAACAACATCTCCCCAATTCCCCACCCTGTCAACCTCTGGCAACCACCATTCTACTCTCTGTTTTCAAGAGTTCAGCTTTTTAAAATTCCACATGTAAGTGAGATCACACAGTATTTGTCTTTCTTGTCTGATTTATCTCACTTAGCATATTCCCCTCAAAGTCTATCCATGTTGTCATGAATGGCAGGATTTCCTTCTTTTTTATGGCTGAATAATATTTCGTTATATATATGTCACATTTTCTTTACCCATTCATCTGTTGACAGACACTTAGGCTGTTTCCATATCTTGGCTATTGTGAATAATGCTGCAATAAACTTGGGAATGCAGGTATCTCTTCTATATCCTGTTTTCATTTCTTTTGCATATATACCCAAAGGTAGAATTGCTGGATAATATTGTACTTCTACTTTTAAGTGGTTTTTTTTTTTTTTTAAAGATTGGCTCCTAAGCTAACAACTGTTGCCAATCTTCTTCTTTTTATGCTTTTTCTCCCCAAATCCCCCCAATACATAGTTGTATATTATAGTTGTGTGTCCTTCTAGATGTGGCATGTGGGATACCGCCTCAGCATGGCCTGATGAGCAGTGCCATGTCCATGCCCAGGATCTGAGACAGCGAAACCCTGGGCCACTGAAGAGGAGCGCACAAACTTAACCACTCAGCCATGGGGTTGCCCCCTACTTTTACGTTTTTGAGGAACCTCCATATTCTTTTCCATAGTGGTTGTACCAATTAACATTCCCACCAAAAGTGTAGACATGTCCCCTTTTCTCCACATCCTTGTCAGCACTTGTTATCTCTTGTCTTTTTGATAATAGCTGTTCTAACTGGCATGAAGTGATATCTCATTGTGGTTTTGATTTGTATTTCCCTGATGATTAGTGATGTTAGGCACCTTTTCATGTACCTATTGGCCATTGTGTGTCTTCTTTGAAAAAATGTCTATTCAGTTCCTCTGCCTATTTTTTAATTGGATTGTGTGTTTCTTTGTCATTGAGTTGTATAAGTTCTTTGCATACATTTTGGATATTAACCCCTTATATGATACATGATCTTCAAATATTTTCTCCCATTCCATAGGTTGCCTTTTCATTTTGTTGATGGTTTCTTTTGCTATTCAGAAGCGTTTTAGTTTACTGTAGTCCCACTTGTTTATTTTTGCTTTTGTTGCTTGTGCTTTTGGTGTCATATCCAAAAAATTGTGACCAATGTCAAGGAGCTTCTTCCCTGTTTTCTTCTAGCAGTTTTATGGTATCACGCCTTATGTTTGAGTCTTTAATCTGTTTTGAGTTAATTTTTGTGTGGGGTGTAAGATAGGTGTCCAGTTTCATTTATGTGCATGTAGTTATCCAGTTTTCCCAACACCATTTATTGAAGAGACTGTCCTTTCCCCATTGAGTATTCTTGTCTCCCTTGTCAAACATTATTTGACCAGATATGCAGGGGTTTATTCCTAGGATCTCAATTCTGTTCCATCGGTCTATGTATCTGTTTTTATGCCAGTACCATACTGTTTTATTACTATAGCTTTTTAGTGTAGTTTGAAACCAGGACGTCTGATGATTCCAGCTTTGTTCATTTTTCTCAGGATTGCTTTGTCTATTCAGGGTCTTTTGTGGTTCTACATAAATTTTAGGATTGTTTTTTGTATTTCTGTGAAAAATGCCATTGGAATTTTGATAAGAATTGCATTGAATCTCTAGATGGCAAACATATTTCTTGAAAAGCTCCTTAACAACATAAAGTATCCATGCACATTGATAGGAATTAAGACAGCCTTGATCTCCACAGCTGTCACAAAGCAAGGATTTTTGTTCCGTCATCACTTGCATACTTTTCAAGTTCCCATTGCTGGTCTTATGTGATATACGAATTTGAGGGTGATGCTAGATTAAATAGATGAGATCATTTCTGTGACCTGCCTGGTTTTCTTGGTCTGTGAGTTTCTGCTTGTTTTTGTGATTCTTTCTTTTCCCAGTCTCTTAGCTTTTCACAGTGCCTTCTTTTTTCATTCCTTCTATTCCAAATTCTTTTCCCTGATACATGGAATATACCATTTTAATCCAAACTTCTTTGCATAAACTTTCTTAGCATTTTCTCCATATATTTTAGGGGAAATGTATGGAGCAATTCCATGGTGCATATAATATATTGAAGTAGAGCTGTGTCAATTATCAAAGTCAAGCAGTATCCTTCAGACACTTAAAGGATATATGTTTGATTGCCTCTATTGATTAAGTTTAACCAGATAATTGTCACAGCTTCACCTTAGCTGAGCTAGGTAGATACCCACTACATATTTGACATGAAGACTTCCCTTGAGTTCTCTTTAGTCAGTGACAATTTTCCTGGTGGGAGATAGGAGTTGGAGGTAGCAGTGGTGGTGATGATGGTGGCGTTAGTAATGGTAGTGATGAGAGTGGTACATAACATGTCTGAGATGTTGGAATGTTTTCATGGTCCTTTAGAGTCTAGGCTTACTGTCTAGGTAAAGGTCACTCTATGAATATTTTGGGAACAGAAATTCCCCAGCCCAAGTGTGCTTATCTCTAGACTCTACTATTTTATATGAACTTAGTGTTTCAGAACCTCAAAATAAGTCTATTTATCTATCTGTGCATTATCTATCATTCTCTATATTTAATTTTTAACTTCACAAGATAGAAAACAGGAGAAAACCTCCAACAAGAAAACAGAAGGCTCATAAAGCAGAAAAAAAAAAAACTATTTTGGTAGGGAAAATATTTCCATGTTATATTTTCAAGAGGTCAACATAAACAATAGTGAGTTAAAAAATATTTTTAAAATTATGCACAGTGTCACTTGCCAGTGTTGTGTTAATTAATGCAAATGTAGAACACTGCATCAGTACTTGCTTGAATTCTACCAATGTACATCTGTACAGTAAATATGTTAGTGAATAACCCTAAGCCACTGTCAGAAGATTCTTTTCTCAACTGCTAACTCCTAGAAAATCATTGCCAGCATTCTAGGCATATTTTCATATGTTCAGGAAGATTCAAAGGAACCAGCAGAAGCCTACAGAAGGGATGTGGCACTCTCCCATTCTTGGTATGTATAAACTCTATTATCCAATAGTTTGGCAGAGAATAGAAATAAAATCCATATTAATTGAACACCTATTAAAGAAGTGGCTGCTATGATAATTACATAATTTAATTTTTACAAAACAGGTATTATTAAAATATCTGCTAAGATGCCTCAGTTTTCCTAAAGGGGCTGAGAACAGAATAAATGAGAAGAGTTAAAGCAAGGATAATGTTTTTTCATCAACATTCTATGTTAGAGTACCAGCCCATCATTCCATGATTGACATTTTTACCACTCCAGAAGGATTTCAACAATAGCGATCTTTTTTTCTAGTGAACAGAAACAAAAAATTAATGCCTAGGTATTCAAAACCTCTTCTCCCCCCCCCACACTATTTAGGAGAAATCTGTGTGTGCCAGCTTGGATCCTGAGTCTTTCTTGTATAGAATCATGAAAAGAATTGGGGAAGAGAACAAGTCACTGACAATTGCTTGAGTGATTGACGTGGGAAGAAGCAGAGGGTTAGTAGCAGAAGAGAAATGAACATATCCAAATAGTTTTAAAAAAAGTAGAAAATACAAAAGCCAATGTAGATTGGGTTGTGTCAGGAGTGGGGAATTCAATGAGCTTTTGGAGAGAGTAGAGATGATTTAGACCTAACTTATATGAAAGAAAGAGTTCTCAAAGTATAAGAATTTTAAAATATTATGATATCAAATGATATCCTCTTTCCACATTTACAAGAGACTTAAAAAAAACACTTAATTGCATTTCAAATTAAATGGACTAATTTTTAATGTGCATCTCAAGTCTAGACTAGACCACAAAGTTACTCAGTTTTTCGTGGTTTACTTTAGCAATATAAATTACATCCTCATTTCTCTGGGGATAATGGTATCCTTATATATATCTCTGGATAATCCCCAATTCCATTGGTTAGCTTCTTTTCCTGATCTTTGAAGATTTCATATTCTTGACTCTGACTCATTGTATAAATAGAAAGAAAAAGAAACTACTATATCTACATTAATATTCTTAAAACATACAAAATTCCAATTCTGAACAAGGCTCTGGAAGATTCTTGAACTTATAATGAACTAAACATAAATCCATTACTGAGTTGGAACAGCACTGTGAGGAGCTCTTAGATGTTCTTTTCAATGACAGAAATATAACTGGTAAAAATTGTTAAAAAAATATTTAAAGTCTTTGGAAATTATCCTAAGGGCATGCAGCAAATGAAGAAACATTTATTTATAAAAATTTACCAACTCTTGGCAAGAACAGTGAGAGTCTGTGGCGTTTGAACTATAACCAGATCTTCTCCCCTTCCCACCCTAGTTTAGTGCCGTGGAAGCCCTACTCCTGGTAGATGTTGCAAAATCACAGGGCTCACTCTGTTCCCAGCATTCAGTCTAGGCCCAAGGTTTCTCCCTGGAGAGGCAGAACACTAGCATTTATCCTCTTTCCAAGTCAAGTGTTTCCCAGAGGATTGGAGCTCCTTCTTCCACCCAGTCCCAACTTGTAGGGTGGGAGCTCTATCCATGGTATGGCAGGTCAAGATTATTGGGCTCTGATTGCCCTCATCTGAGCTTATTCATAGGACTGCCTCCTGGATCTAGTGCCCCATTTGTAGAGCAGGGTTGTTACTCTGAGAGAAGCTGGCTACTTTCCATGCTCCAGTTCCAGAGTAATGATATTGAGGTTCTGTCAAGGGGGAGAGGCAGGTTGTAAGAGTAGAGAGTTCCATAGCTCTCTGTAAGGAGACTGACTTTATTTGGAACAGAGCATAGGGAAGTCCCAACCTAAGGGCACTGTCAAAAACAATGGAGATTTTGGCAATGAGCAAGTAAAAGGAGTCTAATAATTCTATAATAGAAACAAGCAAAATGGCAGACCAGCTAGACATTTAAAAGAGAGAATCAGAGAAAGAGATATGTAAGAAACTGTCTTCAGGAGTCTGAACAAGCCTCAAACACAGGCCTTCAGGATTTTCCCTGAAAAGGAGTCCATTTAGTATGTAGTAGCTTATGCCCCAGGACATTGTTGAAAACAATAGAGCTATCAGCTAGCAATTAGTGAAGACTAACAACTGAGTCTGATACCAAGACAGGGAGACCAGCCAGAAGCTTAACAGGGAAATCAGGCAAAGAGATAATCAAAGACAGCTTGGCTAAAACCATTGTCATCCCAGAGGTGTTGAGGAGAAGAGCAAGTCAGGGTGACTGTGTGCATGTCCAAGTTTGCACCCTCTGAGGAGCAACATATAAGACTGCATACTGTGGAGAAAATAGACTTTGCAGAATCAGTTCAGCCCAGTTATTAAACTAATAAACAAAGGATCAAGCAAACAACAATAACAACTCCTGGGGTGGGGGTATTAATAACCAAGGTACCTACAATATATTATCTAAAATGTCCAATTTTTAATAAAAAATTATGAGACATACAAATAAACAAAAAAATATGACCTATATATGGGGCGGGGGGTGGGGGGGAGGCAGGCAACAGAAACTGCCTTGAGAGGGACCAGATGTCAGATTTAACAAAGATATCAAATTAGTCATTATAAATATGTTCAAAGAACTAAAAGAAACTGTCACTCTATAATTAAAGAAAGATGTGTATCATCATACCTTAATGAGATGATAATGTCTCACCAAATAGAGGCTATCAATAAAGAGAATTTTTAAAATAAAGAGCCAAATAGAAATTGTGGAATTGAAAGTAAAATAAGCAAAATGAAAAATTCACTATGGGAGTTCAACAGTAGATTGGAGCTGGCAGAAGAGACAATTAAAGAATTTAAAGATAGATCAACAGAGAATATGCAATCTGAAGAACATAGAGAAAAAGAACAAAGAAAAATGAGTAAAGCCTCAGAAAAATATAGGATACTATTAAGTGCCCTAATAGAAGCACAATGAGAGTACCAGTAGGAAAAGTGAGGGAGAAAGGAGCAACAAAAATATTTGAATAAATAAAAACTGAAGTCTTCCCAGATTTGACAAAAAATGTTAATCTGCACATTCAAGAAGCTCAGGAAACTCCAAGTAGGATAAATTTAAAGAAATCCACATCTAGACACATCTTAGATAAAATGTTGAAAGACAAAGACAAAGAGGAAATCTTGAAATAGTAAGAGGAAAATGAATTATCATGTACAAGTGAAACCCAAGGGTTAACAGATGACTTCTCATCAGAAACAATGAAAGACAAAAGGCAATTTAAAGTGATGAAAGTAATAAAGCTGTCAACCAGGAATCTTATATCCTGCAAAACTATCTTTCATAAATGAAAATAAAATAAAGTCATTCCAAGATAAATAAAACTGAGAGAATTTACTGCTAGAAGACCTGCTTGAAAAGAAATACTAAAGAAAATTCTTCAGGGTGAAATCAAGTGACCCCAGACAGTAATTTGCATACACACGAAAAAACAGAGTGGCAGTAAGTATAACTATGTATCATTAGACCATATGTATATAATTGTATTTTGGGGTCTATAGCGTATATAAAAGTATTATATTTGATTATAGCAGTACAAAGAAGGCGATGGCTGTATTGGAGTAAGAAAATAACATCAGATAATAACTAAAATCCATAGGAATAGATGAAGACAACCAGAAAAAGTAAATAGAAGGTTAACATAACAAATTCTACAAATATATACTTTTTCTTCTTTCTCTCCTTAGCTTCTTTAAAAGACATAATTATGAGTGTATTGTGCTTGCAAAATATATCAATACAGTATATATAACAATTATAGCCCAAAAAAGAGGAAGTAGAGAATGGAGCTGTGTAGAAGTAAAGTTTCTATATTTCTCTGGGACTATGTCAGTATAAATCTGAAGTAGATTCTGGTAATGGAACAGAATTGAGAGTCCAGAAATAAACCCTTAGATTTATGGTCAATTGATTTGCAGCAAGGATAACTCAATGGGAAAGGACTAATCTTTGCAGCAAATGGTCCCGGAACAACTGGATATTCACAAGCAAAACAATGAAGTTGGACCCTTTTCTCACACCATACACAAAAATTAACTCAAAATGGATTATAGTCCCAAATGTAAGAGCTAAATCATGAAATATTTAGAATAAAACATAAGAATATACTTTTGTAACTTCAGGTTAAGCAAATTGTTCTTAGCTATAACACCAAAAACACAAGTGTTTTTGGAAAAATAAATAAGGAAAAATAAAAGAAAAGGAAAAATAGGATAAGGAAAAATAGATAAGTTGGAATTCATCAAAATTAAAGACTTTTGCATTTTGAAGATCACCATCAAGAAAGTGCAAAGATATCTCACAGAGTGGGAAGAAATAGTTGAAAATCATATATCTGATAGAATTGTATCCAGAATATATAAAGAAACCTTATAACTCAGCAATAAAAAGCACATAACTCAATTTAAAAAATAGACAATGGATATAAATAGACATTTCCTCAAGGAAGACAAACAAATGATAAATAAGTATGGGAAAAGATGTCAAACATTATTATTCTTTAGAGAAATACAGATCAAAACCACAACGAGACACTATTTCACATCCACTAGGATGAATAAAATAAAAAAGATAGACAATTACAAGTGTATTTGTATTTATGGGAATGTGCAGAAATTGGAACACTCCTACACTGCAATTTTCCTAGGCATACACCTAGAAGAAATGAAAATATATGTCCACACAAAAGCTTATACACAAATATTCATACCTTCATTATAGCCAAAATGTAGAGATAACCCAAATGTCCATCAACTAATAAATTGACAACAGAATTGTGATACAGCCATACAATGGAATATTATGCAGTAACAAAAAGGAATGAAGTACAGATACCTACTACAATGTGGATGAACCTTAAAAACATTATGTTAAGTGAAAGAATATGATCACAAAGATCATATATTGCATGATCCCCTTTGTATTAAATATTAACAGTAGACAGTTCTATAGAGGCAGACATCAGATTAGTGCTTGCTTATGGTTAAGGGGAGGAGGGAGATGGGCAGTGACTACTAATGGGTATTGGGTGTCTTTTGGGGAGTATTTCAAAATTAGATTTTGGTGATTGTATACTTTAAATGGATGAATTGTATGATATATGAATTATTTCAATAAAACTGTTTAAAAATCCATTGCTGAAATTCTGTCAGTGATCATTTCTTTCTTACAAGGAGATTAAAGTTCAGAAGTGGAAAGTGGTTGCCGGAAGCCACTTAAGTGAAAAGCAGCAGAGAGGAGTTTGAATCCAGCTTCATCTTGGTCAAAAGCTAATGCTCTTTCCACATCACCAAACCGTGGACCAAAGCATTGAAAGAAAAACTTTTTAGAAAAAAAAAGATGGGGGAAATGAAGTAGTATCATACTATTTACTGAAGCAAACCAGGTAAAGTTTCTCAAATATTACATTCAGTAGGCATTTACTAAGCAAAACTTTGTGCTAGGCCTGATTCTGAGTGTGGTGATATACATTCAAATAAAACATATCCTCTGATTTCAATGAGCGTAGAGTAATATGGAAGGCAAAGCGAAAATACATGCTGTGATAAAGTTATACTCTGGAAAGATAGGGAGAAAAGGGATTAGAATCAAATAAGAGTTTTCAGAGGTGACATTGGGCTGACTCTTTGGGGATGTACGGGTTTTTATGTAGATAAAAAAAGATGCTTTCCAGCTGGTAAATAGTACTTACCCAGACAGTAAATAGTACTGTTTTCTTCCTCTCTAGAGTATGGACTCAATTGATAAGCAGATCCAAGAGTAGAAAGATGGAGATTAAAATATCATCTTAATTACTGGTAAAGCTATTTGTAGAATGTGATATAAGTGTGCTTCCAAATGGTCTTGCTAAGTCTTCAACCCTAAAATTACATAAAATTACAAAAAAAAAAGATGAGTTATCTACAGCTATGTAACAAATCCACAAACTTAGTGTGTTAAAACAACGTTTTATTACTTCCGATGATTCTGTGGGTTGACTGGACAGTTCTTCTGCCCCATGTGTTATCACTTGGGGTCACTCATATGGTGCATCTGGGTGGTAGGCAGGTTGGATTGGATGGTCCAAGAGAGCTCTCACATGTCTAGAGCCTTTGTTGCTGGGAGTTGGTTGTTATACTTTGGCTCTCCTCCAAATGGCTCCTTGCTTCACATGGTGCGTCCTTTCCACATCCCTCTCTCTCCACTGGGACAGTCTGGACTTTGATACAGCATGGCCAGATTCTAAGAGGTGGAAAATGGAAGCTTCCAAGCCTTTCAAGGACTAGGTCCAGAACTCATAAAGCATCACTTCCACTGCATTGTATTGGTGTAAATAAGTTAAAAGTCCAGCCTGGATTAAAGGGATGAGGAAATAGATTCCACTTCTGGATGAGAGAATAGGCAAGTGTGTATAGGAAGAGAAGGAATTGTTGGCAGCCTGTTTTTAGGGATGATCCAAAACAGACTTACACACCTAGTCATAGGGGTAGCTGAATGACAGCGGGCCTCCCTGACCCAGGGATCCTGCCTGCAGGGCAAAAAGCAGATAGAACAGGTACCTTCACAGATAAGTGGATTCAAAAGAGAGAAGGAAGGCACTGCTCCAAAGATGCCCAATTCCTTCTCCCAAACTGACCAATTAGATGAGTTCTCCTTCCCTGGTGTAGGAATGAGTAAGAGAGTGGGGAGAAGTCTAGAGTGTTTCTCAAGTAGATTCCCCTCCGCATGGAAGCATGAGGGAGAGAGCCCCTAGAGTCATGGCCAGGCCAGGTCATAACACCCAGCCTCCTCCCATCCTGCTCAGGAGTACTGGGGATGTGTCTGAGTCCACCACCTAATTAATGAGGCAAACTCTTCTGCTGATGCTTCGTAATGAATACATACAGCAAGGCAGGATTCTTCCATTTGTATATGCTAATGAATGTAGTTATAATTTTATTTCACCTTCTCTCCAAAGTAATTGAGATTTCACAACCTGGAAAAATGGTGGGAGACTAGGAATATCAGAAATGGGCTTTCTCTGTGAAGTAATTCACCTGAAACAGGAATCCTCATGCAAAAATAAATAAATAAAATATAAAAATCACCATTTGGTGCAGATTAGAGAAGGCTTCTTGTCCTCATTTTGGAATCCCACTGGGTCTAGAACATTCTATGCTCAAGGACTCTCAAAATTGTTTGTTCTTTTTGTTTGTTATTCCTTCCTTTAAGTTTATTTTTGATGGTTGTTGTTTATAAAAATAATAAATTTAAAAGCATGCTAGGAGTGATTTAGGATATAAAAATATCATTTTCAGCTGTGTTGAACAACTAGCTGAGGTTGGAGGTTATAATAATAAAAGTTAGGATAAAGAATGGATCCAGGTTTTATGGAGTCCAAAGTTTATATAATCTGGCGTACCCGCTTTAAGAAAAAGAATTCAAATTAAGAATATAAAATGAGGTACTGGGCCATAGAAGGGGCCAGTGTATTTGGGAGAGCTTACAGCTTAAGTTTCATTGGTTTCATGGTAAATTAATCTCTGTTGGGAGCAGAATCCTGTTAGAAACCATATATGACATGATCATTTATATTGTTTTGTGTAAACATGGGCAGGACATTTCTTATCATTGGTATAAATATTTTGTAGCAGAGCAAAAGAATTGTAGGGGATACATTGGTTATAAGTATACTCATTTGCTAGGGCTGCCATAACAAAACGTCATGAACTGAGTGACTTAAACAACAGAAATTTATTGCTTACAATTCTAGAATCCAGGAGTCCAAGATCAAGGTGTCAGCAGGGTTGGTTCCCTACGAGGGCTGTGAGGGAGAATCTGTTTCATGTCTCTTGCCTAGGTTCGGGTGGTTTGCAGGTAATCTTGAGCATTCATTTACTTGTGAATGCATCACCCTGATCTCTGCCTTCATCTTCACATGGTGTTCTCCTATGTGCTTGTCTATCTCGGTCCAAATTTTCACTTTTTATAAGGATACAGCCATATTTGATTAGGACCCACTCTGATGACCTCATCCTAACTGGATCATATGCAAAGACTCTATTTCTAAATAAGTCCACATTCACAGGTACTGGAAGTTAGGACTTCAACATCTTTTTAGGGGACACGATTCAATCTATAACAACAGGTAACACAGTGTTAATATATGGACTATCTTAAGAAATTCACTGTCCTCAGGTGAAAATGCTCTGGCATATCTCTTTTGTCCTTCCTATTCTAGTACATGGAAATGTGCTCAGAAAATGTCAGAATTTATGATTTTATCAACATAAAACCAACTTGTAAAGTGAATCTAAGTTAATTCCTTCCAGTACATACCTAGCAAACTCCTATGGAGCCTTCAAAATGTTGTTGAGACATCGCCTTCTTGGAGACATCATTTCCAGCCCACTTATCCTCTGATTGCTACTTCAGGTCCACCCACCACCTTTCTCTCCACTGCTGTCTGCCTGGAAAGCCTGAGTTCATGGGCTCCATCAACTTGGCTCTCCAGTCCTATGACTTCAGGCTGGGTTCAGCATGTGGGAACCTCTAGGAGGAAATCGGAAAGATGCTAGAGGATAAGTTCTGGGCATGTATTCATCCAGATCCTTCCTGTGAACGCACATTTACCTTTGTCTCTCAGATGAAGACCACTGCTCCTCTCAAGGCCTCTGACTCTGCACGATTTTCCCTCCAGGTTCTGGTACATTTTCCTCGCCTTTGTACCTTGGATGATAATAGCTCAACTTCTACTAAGCCCTGGTTGAGGACTCTGTGCCCTGTGTTCCTTTATGTCCACACTTTGCTTAAAAAAAAAAAAAAAAAAAATCCTCCTAGAATTATTTTATTTTAAATGTCCCATCTGTTTTGCATTAGGATCCTGACTGCTACATCCCCCAGTCTAAAAATTAAGTCACTCCCTCCTCTATCTTTCTAGCGTATTGGACTTGACTCTGTTTATCCAGAATATCGTACTTTATTGCATTCTGTATATATCATGGTATATACCAGCCTGAATCTCCTACTAAGCTGCGAGGAGCAAACTATCAAGTTAGACCACTGCAGGGCACCATTAGCTACAACGATGTCCATCCCTTTCAACCTGGAACTCATATGCCAAATCGTAATGACTAAATCTGGAATTTGGTTAAAGCTGCCTCCTCGTTCTTTCTCCCCTGTTCTGACAATTGACCTCTAAAGCAGCCAAGCTAGCAATGTTTAAGTCCGTTTCAAGATAATAGGTTTTCTCTATCATAGTACATTATTTATCAAAATAAAATAATTAAAAAGACATAATCTTAGTGAGAAAAAAAGGTGCAGTCTTAGGAAGTGTTAACTTCATTCCACACACTTAGTTGTGCAAGAAGTACTCTAGCTTAACCCATTTCATAGGTTTAGGGGAAAATTTAACCATAGCCATTTTCCATGTTCCACTTCTGGAATTTTATAGTGACAAGGTGTTTGGAGGGGGTGCTGTGGCACTAGACATGGGTCATTTGTCCACAGAGTTCCTGCCAAGGCTCCACTGTCCTGGAAGCTCTCTGTCTCATCTACTTCAGGTCTGGGGCCCCGGAGTCCTTCTTTGAGTTTCCTCTGTCTCCCTATGCCTAGACATACCTGATAAACCATTTTCTTTCTGAAATCCTCTTTCACCATCAGGCTATAAGGACAGTATATCCCAGTCTCTCCTTGCTCGTCCCTTTTGAATCTCCACCCCTCAGCCAAAGGTGTATTTCTTCCCTTTCTATGTTGTTTGCTAAGACATCTTCTCTATAGCTCAGTCCTTCTTCTTCAGCTGGTTGGCATATCTGCTAAGGTTCCCTAAAGTCTGAGCATGGTAGAAGAGAAAAGCCACAGAGAATTAGGTCTTCAGTTTTGATCATAGGGGCAGAGGAGCAAGGAGGAAATAAAGGGTGGAAAAAATCCTCCACAGCGATTAGCATTTCAAAATCTTATCCTACCTTAATATCATACACTGAGTTGGAGAGATAAGTGTGTGGCTATCAAGAGGAAATGAAGCAGGAGTCTGGAGCCAGTGAGATTAGGACTGGGTTAAGAAGTAGCTGCAGGCAGACGGAGGTAAGCAGTGGAGAATGCAGGCCCTAATCAGAATCAAGTCATCTTTAGGCCTTTTTAATGGTTGATTGTGCAGGGCCTGACTTTCCTTTGGACAGACAAGGAAGTTCCTAAGGAAAGACATGATCACTCCTAAGCTAGAGAGGGCAGTGTGGTGGCATCACCATATCATGAACATTTACATCAAATTGCATGATTAGCAGGGTGGGAACTCATGATGTAATTTGTCAGTTTACACAGAATTTGCCCAATAACAAGAAATCAGCAACCCACCTGCCAGGAGTGTCTGTGGCAAAGGTGCTGCCATATACCACTGGAGAAATCCCCTACCTTGCCTCTGGGTGACTCTGGTTCTTATTTGCAACTGCATGATGTGCTTGTTCCTTACAGCACTTGCTTCTAGAGGCTGCTTTCTGCCATTTCCCCTTTTACCCAGCTATCTGGAATTATCTAAAGTTGCAGCTCAGTGGTTCCTTATATCGTTTCTTTTACTCACCAGATATGCAGATTCACCAAATGGGACCTATTTTAACTTCTCCTTTTATTCACTTGCCCAGGAATTCAGCATTTCTGTGTCCGTGATTCTCAAACTTGAGCATGCATCAGAATCACCTGGAGGGTTTGCTTGACCGCAGCCTGCTAGGCCCCAGCCTCAAAGTTTCTGATTTGGTGGATCTGGGGTGAAACTTGAGAATTTTCATTTCTAACAAGTTTCCAGGTGCTGCTGCCCTAGTGATGCCAGAAAACAAATGCTTCCATTTAGAAATAGGACCCTTAGTGCCACTCTCCTAAAAGCAAAATGTTTCAATGACAAAGAGATCATTCTGTTTTTCTCTTGTCAAAGGTGATTATTTTTTCCAGCCTGTGTGCTTTCATGCAGTCTAGTCAGTTGGGAGAATGTAAGAATTTTATTCTCTAGAGTCACTTTCAGGTCAGGCCTATGCAATGCCATCTGAATTATTTATTTACTAAATATCTAGTAAGAGCTTACTTTCTGTGGTAGGTATTATGAGATATATGAATATGAGACATAGTGTGTCTCATATGGAGGAGGTGATACTATGTAGTCAAAACATGGAAATTGAGGAGTCCCAGAGTCTAGGTGAAAGCCCATCTCTGCTACAAGGGATGCTACGTATGGCTGCGCAGGGTTTGCATTGCACAACCCAGGGCCACTGTGTCATCTTAGGTAAGCTGGACCTACCTAACAAGAATTCTGCTCCTTGTGTGATTCTAGCTAGGGTTGATCACAAGAGAAATTTGTGCAAAATCTGGAAGGAGCAGCCATTATACCTTAAGTTCACTGTAGGGCAAGGTGCACCTTTGCAGCTTGTGCACATTGTCACTGATCTCGTGGCTCACCTCGTAGGCATGAGCAGCAGCCAGGCCACAGCTCCTCCAGTTCCAAGTGATTCTCCTCCTTCAGCTTCTCCAAGACCTGGGCTAGGTGCATCAACAGCCAGGTGCATCAACAGCCAGGTGGTGACAGGTACCAGCTCCTCCCACGTATTGCCCACTTCGCTGAGGTGGGGGGCAGTGAGACACAGACCTGGGTTCCAATTTGTCCTAAAGGGGTCCAGTTTGTTCTTGTGCGATCCATGTTTTCCATGGGCTTCCAGTTTATCCTTGGCTTCCCCCACTATATATAATAGTTTCTTAGCACTACCGGCCCTGGTCACCTACAGTGACTTCTATCCCACAGAGAAACAGAGGCAAAGACTTTCCATAGACTCTTTATCAGCTCTCACAATTATGTATGGCCTAATCTCTATCATAAATCCCTTATTCCATATCCCTCTTAGTGGTTCTGCTTCTCTATCAAATCCTTACTGATAGAGATACTATTTGCATAGATTAGGACATGAATGAGGCTCTTTGGAGTTTTGCAATGCACAACCTGTGCAAACATATGCATTAGCCCTGTTCTAATAGTTATGACCTAAATGACCTTGGCCAACCTATGAAACTTCACTTAACTTCAGTGTGCTCACATGTAAGCTGACAAAAGCAATAAGTAGTTCAGAGTATTTTTCTGAGGATTAAACGAGCTAGCATATACAAAATGTCTTGACTGCTTTAACTTAATGCAATCATCCCATCTCTAGCTGTTATTCTCTATAACATTATTCTGTTTTATTTTCCACATATCACTTACCACTTTCCAAATCATCTTATTTATTCCTTTTTCACGTGTTCGTGATCCTTTGTCTACCTTGTTTACTGTTGTATTCCCAATGTTTAGCCCTAGAGCATGCTTTGCTACTCACTAATACGATGGATGGCTGGATTGAAGAAAGAAGGGATGTACATGGATAAATGATTGAATGAATAGTGAGTAAAATGCCTCAAAAAAAAAGAGAGGCTAGTTCATGGTGAGAACTCAATATACAATAGTGTTCTTTTAAGAATTAGTAAACTGGTAATAGATACGTGTCTACTATTAGCCACAATATCCAACAGATTGAGATATATGCCGTAAAAATGGTAGTAGAGAATTTGAGAACATGGGGAAGTCATATTTAGTTAAGTAATAAACCAAAGCTTTACAGATAAGAAGACATTTCCTAGGGGTTTTAAATTATGAGTAAAATTTTAACCAGAGAATATTAGATGGGAGAGTAGAAAAAAAGGAGAAGCTAATACAGATGTTCAGCAAAGCACAGGATATGTTGGAATGACAAATGGCCATTTTGCCTAGAATACAAAATTAGTAACAGGAAATTTATGGAAGGTAAATAGGATAAAATAGGAAGGGAAATGAGGGACCAAATCATGGAAGCCTTTTAATTACTCTCTAAATACTTAAAACTTTATTTCGTTGAACAATATTTCATTAATGTGTGCTTCACAGAGCACTAGCACTAGCTATTCAAGAGGCTCTAGGAAAAAAGGTGCTCCTGGTTAAGAACCATATCCTTTATCTTCCTCTTGGTACACGACAAATACATTAGCATATGTAAGGCTCAGGAAGTCCTGCAGTAAAGAAATCTAGTTAAGTTTTGTTAAGCTGGTGGTTCCCATACTTATTTGTGGAAACTTGTCCATGCAAAATGCATTGATATTCATCAGAATTATCAGAATTAGCATTCAGTGGATAAATTTTTAGAAGTATTCTACGAAGGTCCTGTGGTAGTTGTCAGGGAAATATAAGGATGAGTATTACACATTCCCTACCATGAAGAATGTGGTGGTGTGCAGTGAACAAAGCACAAGGTTTATGGCACGATTTAGAGTTGGAGAATAATAAAATCAGAATATGGTCATAGACATATTCATCTTAAAACGGCAGACAATAAACTCGAGTGTTGGGAGAATAAAACAGAGAAACCAGTTATGAAACTTCTGTAATTGCCCTAAAGGAGGCAATGAAGCTTTGGGCTACGGGTTAACAGTTGAATGCGCTCCTTCATCCCCCTTCCCCACTCATGATGATGTGGTCCAGGCTCAGCTGAGAAATCCCATGAGATCAAGAGGCAGGGTGGGGCTTCACCCTGGGCGATTCTTGACATCAGAGGGCATTTGTCAGACCATCGGAGCTGGGAGAGTAAATGCAAAAGAAATGATCAAGTAAGAGGGCTAGAAGAGAAGACTCAAGTGGGAGACGAGGTGTGATGCAAAATAGAAAGTAGGCCAAGGAAGTAGGAAAGGAGAAATGAGAAGTCACAGATAAGGCAAGTGGGAGACGTACAGATGCCTCTCGGACTGCAGTTCAGCAATATGTGACCAAAGCCAGATTAATTTAAAGGTGCGAATGGTAGGGAGCTGAGGCTCTCTAGGCACCAGAGAGGGAACATCCTCAGAATTTGGAGGCTGATGAGGGTGGAAACAGCACAATCTTATAGGGAAAATAGGTTTTTATCAGGTGGCTTGATGGATAATTTGTATTCATTGCTCTTTTCTCTAGGGAAAGATGGAAATTTTGCTAAGTGGACATGGAAACAGACCTGGATATGGAAAGTTGTCTGCGCTGTCTGTGACGGTGTTGGATATGGAAAGCTGTCTCTGGGTTTTCTCGGCAGTGTAGAAGCTAGGCCTCTGGGAAGGGAAGCAGCCCATTTCTCTATATTTAGCTAAGACCCCAGTGGCTGTATATACATGTGATCCACAAGCAAATAACTTCAGCTTCCATTAGCTGTGACTTCCTCGAGTGTGTTGTGTACATCTCTGTACCCGTAGATTTTGTCTCAGTACTGGTATGTAGTATGAATTCAGCAAATATTTGATGAGTGAATAAAAGAAGAAAGGAAGGAAAGAAGGGAGGGAGGGTGGAACGGTGATCTTTTCCAAGATCAAAACACATGTGAAGATTATTTAACTTGAGCGTCTCTGATAAAACCCAAAGATGCTGTGTAAAAGCCTAATAACATGAGACATGATCTGAAAAATTTTCTCTGACTTTTGAGGCACCAAATCAAAATGAGTGTATCTTTCAAATGCCTTCTAATTCTTCACCCTTATCACATAGTGTAAATAAAAGACAATTAAGTATTTGCACGAGTGAGCCAACTTTCAAAGACTTTTGTCTGGTGTATTTACTGTGTGTGGTAGGACGCATCTGAACAAGCACACAGCACATCTATTTAGAAACAGAAATAATCAGAAAAAAGGGCAAAGTGGACAGGGGCACTATCATCTGGTGAATTGGATGGTATTGAGGAGTAGACGGATACTTTTGGTCTAAAATTCGTCCAACGTATTTTTACAGTTCACAATTTTTGTCTGCATAGACACAATGAAGCTGTCCTTCCCGCAATCAGATTTTAAAAGAAAAAAAAAGGCAATTCTTATTTGTCATTAACATTTGCCTAATGCATAGTGGCAGAGGACATTAAGAAAAGTTGACCAGGTAGAGTAAGGGTGGCCTGAATTCTTTTGGGGAGGAGGAAGAAAAGTGGATTATTCCGGTACTAAGATAATTTAAAAATCCATAATAAATAAAGTAATGAGATTTTTAGAGAATCACTTAAGCAGGAAAAAAAATGGCATAAAGTTACTAAATCTATAGCAGAATAAGGGTTCTTTAAAAGTTTTAGCTCTTAATTTATTGAACAGCAATTTCAGGTTTATTTTCTGATAAAAAATAAAAGATCTATTTTTTCTAGTTTTGTGTAAAATCTAGGTATCCTTTTTTTATTTGTACAAGTTTACTGCTGAAATCTTAGTGTTGAGAATCTGCATAGCAGTGCGCATTAAATGGATATTGATCTAACATTAGAAATAAAAAACAATACCCATTAAATTAATCGATAAGGATTTAATTCCTGATGAACTCAGCAGCCTAAGGTGGGGTATTTGTTTCCTCTTCCTCTTTCCAAGCAAACTATTTCACGTTATAAGAAATAATCCAACATTTAAAAGATTATACTGGGGGAAAAACAGCATTGGTGAAAGCGGCAGTTTGTAATTGCAAAGTTAATTATCTTTCCTAAACCATCAGTTGTCACTTAGAGAGACCAGATTCTTGCAGACTCTCCAGGGACTGCCTTTATTTCATTCCTAATGGCTTGGGACCCACCATTTTGCTGTCTCTGAACATTTGGTCACTGAATGCACCATTTATGGAGTATTGTTTAATTAAGGACAAATTAAGAGAACTGTGCACAGAATTTAATTTCATAGACTCTGTAAATTCTTTTAAAGAGGATGCTAACTATAGGCATGATAAGTTTTCATTATCCATCACTTCTATAAGGTATTGACAATTTATTGTTTGCGATAGTTCCAAGTTTTGTTTACTCCTCAGGGGATTTTGTTGGCACTGTACTTTTTGTGCTTCACAGAAATCCTTTGGAGGCATCTGACTCTTCCTTAACCCCTTCAGTTCTGAATCGCCCAGATGCAGAAGCCCCCATGTTTAAAAGATTGCATTTGGCTTTTGTAAAGACTCGGGATTTATGGTAGGGATCAAATAGAAACTGACATCATTAGAATATGTGCTTAATGTTCTGGATCTTGGGATATAAAATATCTCCAGTGGGTAGTCATTCATTCATTCTTTCATTTGAGAAATATTTATTGAGTGCCTGCTACGCACCTGGAAATATTTTAATGCAGAATGTGCCATTTACTAAGAAGTAGAGGAGTTCTGAAATATTTTGGTCTTAAAATTTTTAGAATAAATTTTCACCAGGATCCCCACTGCATCCTCTGAGAAGTTAAGTACAAATAATAAGTTTTCCTACTAGTACTTTGATAGCATAATTCTGCGTTAGCTATGGAGTGAATCTTAGAGAGCTATTGTCCAAACTCCCATATGTTATCAATGAGTAAGTTAAGTCACAAAGAGCTTCTTTTACTTGTCCAAATTCATTCAACATGTTGGTATTACTTACCAGATACTTGAGTCCTTAAATATAAAATCATGGAAAAAATATCATTACTTAAGAAACAGTTATGAATAGTGTCTAAATTAGATAGTAAAATCTATCAGTAACATAAGGGCTCTTGTATTTGCATGTAACAGACACGCAATTCAAACTCTTCTAAACCAAAGGGAAATTTATTTTAAGGATATAAAAGCTTCGGAACAAACTGACACCAGGAATTTGATCATCAGGATTCTTTGCAGTCCTATAGCTATGCCCCTTTGGGCATCTGCCTCTTTTCTTCCTCTGCAGATATTTCTAACTTATTCTCCGGCCCATTTGGAAAATGTGGCTGCCCACAGCTCCTAGATTTATAGATTATATTCTAGCATCTTAG
This sequence comes from Equus quagga, assembly GCF_021613505.1. NCBI lineage: Eukaryota > Metazoa > Chordata > Mammalia > Perissodactyla > Equidae > Equus > Equus quagga. Next base: position 161,943,067 of record NC_060267.1, read on the forward strand.
AGACATACACTCTCTTTCTGTTCCAATTCAAAATTCCTGGGAAGGCATTCATTGGAGAAACTTGAGACCAAGTATTTTCCTGAACCAAACCGTTATGGCCAAATAGGACAGATCTCTCAAGGGCACTGTGATTAACTCTTGCTATGTCAGAGGTTCAACTGCAGATTAATCAGCTAATATGGGAGTTAGCAGTGGTGGGAATGTGTGTGTAGGACAGATTAATCAGCTAATACGGAAGTTAAGTAGTGGTGGGAATGTGTGTGTGGGAGGCCCTGTGTGTGTTACTTTTGAACCTGGCTACTCTTGCTAAAATCATCTGAATTCTTATTCTAAGAATTGAAAACAATTTAAACTCTCTTCAAGAATAAAATGGCTAAATAAGCTGTGGTGTTTTTCTGTAATGGAATACTATACAGCAATAGAAAATGAATGAATTGCAACTACACATGATGATATGCATAAATTTCACAGACATAATCTTTCATATGTGAAAAAAGCTACAAATAAAAAATTTAGACTGTCTGATTCTATTTTTGTAAAATTAAAAAATAGACAAAGCTAGGGCCTGGCCCCGTGGCCAAGTGGTTAAAGTTCCGCATGCTGTGCTTTGGTGGCCCAGGTATGCAGGTTTGTATCCTGGGAACAGAACTACTCCACTCACTGCTGTGGAGGTGTCCCACATACAAAAAAATTACAGGAAGATTGGCACAAATGTTAGCCATCTTAGAGAGGGCTAATCTTCTTCAAGCAAAAAAAAAAAAAACAAAGGAGGAGGATTGGCAATGGATGTTAGCTCAAGGTGAATCTTCCTCAGGAAAAAAAAAATAGACAAACCTAGTATTTAGTAATTCATACTTAAGTAGTAAAACTATAAATAAAAACAAGAGAAAGATTACTGAAAAATGAAGATTATCAGGAATATTTGGGGTAGAATGATGGAGTGATTATTGAGAGGGCCCATGAGGAGGGTTTTGGGGTAATGACAATGTTTTTTCTCTTGAACTGGAAGGATTGACATGAGTATTCACTTTGCGAGAATTCACTGAACTATACATTTATGTTTTGTGTCTTTTTCATATGGGAATTATGATTCACAATATAAAATAAGCCAATATTTCTAACAAGGGGTCTTGGTTCATGCACCCTCCCCCCAATTCAGAGTTATCTCTAAAGGGAAGGAGCAACAACAGAACCCCCGTGATTTTGTGGCTCTGAGGATAGAGGACCTTGGGTCCTCCTTCTGCCTGAGTCATCCAGCTGATATCAAGTCCCATCATAATGTCTTCATGCTATCGCAGATCAGGAGCACAGAGAAGGGGTATTTGCACTGCTTGCCTAGATGGATTTGCATAAGCCATCCTGCAGAGGCCTCTTGCGCCACCGCTGGTCGTGGAGGAGCACCAAAGACCACCCAGTGGAGCCAGGGTGTCCTCCTGAGAGACAGTGGACTTGAAGGGTGTGTGGGGAAAGGACATGGGAAAAAGTGGCGGTGAGAGGTCAGATGGGAGAGTCTAACTCGGAAGAGTGAGGATGATTGAGACTTCAGTAGAGAGGGTTTGTCTTAACAGATGCCCTGTCTCTGCTGCTTCTAGACTATACTTAGAATATAGAATTTTTAGTGAGGCTTGGAGATCCTGGGCCTCAGGCCCAGCCTCCTGACACTCCATAAACCCACATCCTCACAGCTCTTAGCCCTCAGTGTTCACTAGACCCACAGACCCCTCTGAAATCCTCCAAACCAGGGAAAAAAAAAATTTTCTACACTGAGGGGTACCCCCTTCCTCCAGCTCTAAACTCCTCAATGGATATAACCTCTTTTAAAAACACTCAGAAAGTATGTTGCCAACATTCCTAAGCATCAAAGCACAGAGCCTGGGACATATTGGAATTGCAGGTAAGAATAGAGAAAAATATGGGCAAAACAATAACAGAAAACTTAGCATGAAAATTATAAACTTGGGGGCTGGCCCATGGCCAAGTGGTTAAGTTCACGTGCTCTGCTTTGGCACCCCAGGGTTTCACCAGTTCGGATCCCTGGCACGGTCATGGACATGGCACCACTCATCAAGCCATGCTGAGGTGGCGTCCCACATAGCAGAGCCAGAAGGACCTACAACTAGAATATACAACTATGTACTGGGGGGATCTTGGGAGAAGAAGGAAAACAAAAAGATTGGCAACAGATGTTAACTCAGAGCCAATCTTTAAAAGAAAAAAATACATAAATTTAATATCTGCAATGAGCTTTTCATATCTACTTAACACTTAAAGTAGTTAGAATTGTCCAATATCAGCAAAAGACTTGACGTAATATTTGAAACAAGTAGAAAGTTATTCTTTTAGCTTATAATAAGTCATGGAAGAAGAAATTAGCCAGCATGGATCCAGCAGTTGTATATTGTCAGGGCCAAGGACTCTGAAATACATTAATTTTTCCCATGTGATCACAAGATGGCTGCTACAAGTTAACTACCACAACTTCATTCAAGGCAGCAAGAAGAAGGGAAAAGTGGTGGAAGTGGCACCGTCTCTTCTGTAAAGAAAACTAATCTTCCCAAGAAACTCCCAGTGGATCTCTGCTTACAAAACTCATTGTTTAAAACTGAGTTCATTCTTAACTGAGAGAAAGACTTGAGACACTTACATTTGACAGGGCTCATTGCATCCCCATTGCCAAGAAAAAAGAGTGAATTGGATGTTGAGTAGATAACCAAGAGTGTCTACAGCACTGCTGTAGCATCTTATTATTTATAAAACAGTTTCACATCAAAGAATGATCCTGACTTCAGGGATAGAAATCATTGAGTAGCAATTATTAAAAATTTGTTAAAGGCAACCTCAATCTGAACTATCACAGAAGTAACAGTTTCCCTTATTTTGGACAAATTTAGGAAAGGCCCATAAGTTTAAACAGGGAGTCATGCCCCTACCCAAAAGCACTAAATTTGTTAATGTGTGTTTATGTTTAAATTTGTTTTGTTTGAAGCATGTTTATGTAATTTCTATGTTTTCAAGACAAAACTGGGATGGAAAGGGAGGAGAAATACATTTAAATGCAGCTCAAATTCCTTCTGGCCCCATTTTCCTGATTATTTTCATCTTTTTATAATCCTGTATAGTTTCTGGTATATGAAGTCCTGAAGTTTTAGCATAATTACAATAGATGAGTATTTTTTTGCTATTTTAGCAACCAATTCTTAACTTCTTTTTCCCCAAACTACAAAAGTCTTTCTTTTGTAGGCATAGCACTGTTTTTTACAAAGTCAACTTCTTCTGGCCGGCAGCCCTTCATTCATCAGAAAAAGAGAGAAATAGATCTACTAAAAAAAAAAAACAAAAGACAATATGTGTGTGTGTGTGTGTGTGTGTACATGTGCATACATAAAATGAGGCCAAGACAGATTTTATAAAAGACTGGATCATTGAACACAGAGTACAGGACTAAATCCTTGCAATTCACGCTTCTACTACCACAGAAGAAAGGAGAGTTTAAACATTTGAGTATGGGAAGGAAAACATGAAAATATTTTTTAATAGATAGACAGACAGACAAATTGGTAAAACTCTGATATGTACCCTCAGATTTGCAAATATGCATGCTCAGATTGGCAGCCAGACAAAAGGGTTTCTTATTATCATATTTCACAAAGAATCCGCTAGCCACGAACTAACTGCTAAAATATTTAGATAAGATTGAGTGTATATAGAGGGAGGGAAAGGCAAGAAAGAGGAGGGTGTGAGAGGGAAGAGAGGCAGGAGTTGGAGAGAAAGACTAAAGGGCTTAGACATAAAATGTCATCTGAATCATAGCTAACATATTGCTCACCCAACACTAAAATGCTATAGAAAAATTATACCAAATCCAAATCCTGTCAAATGAGATTTAGCAACACAGTTCAGAAGTTATCTCCCATTGGGTAACTGTCTATAATCTTGCAACAAACCCCATAAGTGTTCACGGTAGTTATTCCATATGCTAAGGGTAGCATATCATTTCAGAGCTGTCAGTTTTAATTTCGGTTTTATTAATTTTACCATAAGCCTACAGACGTATATTTCAGAAGGCATATATCATGAAGATCGTAAACTCCCACAAAGAAGCTGGTGACAGTTATAGGTTATGTCACAGGTTTGATGGGAATTAGATTCATCAAGAGACTAGTAAGAGAAGGTGTAATGTATATGTCAAAGCACGCATGAAGAAACTGGCCTGTCCAGAAATTGGCAGTCAGGATGTGTCCAAGTGATTAAAAATACTTAGGGGAGTTCCTTTTTTTTCAATTAACAACACATTGTGTTGCAAAAGTGTAGGCTTTAAAGCAAAACCATGAGCTTGCAATGAAGGGTTTATTTTTTTTAAAAAAAGAAAACTATTTTTATTTCTAAAAGTACTGCTTCTCATGTCAATGTTTCTCAGTAACTTGATTATTTTTTGAGAACTGGAATCAAGTTTTTCATTGTGTATTAGCAGACGTCTTTCTATCACTGGCTAGTGTGTGCGGGCTTTAAGACATGTATAAAATGAAAAATATTTTGGTGAATTGAAGATGGCTGCAAATTCTTTGCCAATCACCTCATTGAGAGAGAGAATCTATTCCCTGCCTTTGAATCTGGAGTGGCTTTGAGACTTGTTTTGTCCAATGGAATGTGATAGGAGTGAATCTTTAACTTTTGTATCTGAGCCTTAAGATGTTAGCCTAAGGTACTCTTAAAATATGCTCATCGACGGAAAAGCAATCATGAAAAATTGTTAAATCTCAAATATGGCCTACCAGTGGTTGCTGGAGCCTTTGATTACTAAGACAAAAGAATTTAGAAGCCTAAAGCTTTCACTTTTACCTCTTAGCACATTTGCTCTCGGAAGCTAGCCACCACGTAAGAAATCCAACTGCCCTTAGACCACCATGTTGCAAGGAAGCCCAAATAACTTGGAAGGAGAGAAGCTACCAGGTGAAGTGCTGCCCGGCCAGAGAAATAAGTGAATCTTTCTTAGATCTTCCAGCTCAGCTCTAGTGAATGTAGCTAAATGAATGACTCTAGCTGATACCATGTAGCAGAAACTGCCCAAAAACATGCTGTGCAAATCCCTAAACCACAGGATAATGAGAAATAATAAATTGTTTCTGTCTTAAGCTACTGTGTCTTGAGGTAGTTAGTAATGTGGCAACAGATAATCTGCAGAGATCATGGTTATGGTGTATGTGTAAATATATGCAATATACATGTGTGTATTTGTAATCTAAAGAGAAGTGATGCAAAATAAAACTCCTAGAAGTTACATTTGTATATTCATAAAAAAACTAATAAGCATGAGTATATTGGGAGATGGGCACAAGGTGGATTTTTTAGTGCCGTCAAGTTGACTCTGACTCCTAGCAACCCTGTGTGCAGCAGAGCAGAACCCTGTCCAGTCCTTTTGTGCCATCTTCTCACTTTCCAGTGCTGTATCGGACAATGCCCTGCTGCTGCTCATAAGGTTTTCGTGGCCAATTTCTTCAGAAGTGGGTGGACGTGTCCTTTTTCCTAGTCAGTCAGTCCAGTGAAACCTGCCCACCATGGGTGACCTTACTGGTATTTGAAATACTGGTGGCATAGCTTTCAGCATCACAGCAATACGCAGCCACTGCAGTCTGACAACCGACAGACGGGTGGTGTGGGTCCCTCACTGGGAAATGAACCCAGGCTGTGAGAACACCAAAGCTTAACCAATGGACCACTGGGGCGGGCTACAAAGTGGGCAGGAAACACAAATGAGAGACTTGTCACTATGTACCTTTGAAAAATATTTTTAAATGATGTGATTGTATCTTAACCATTTAAAATTTTAAAACTAAACTTTAAAAATAATTACTCAGGCAAAGAGAGAGGAAGAGAGAAAGAAGGAGAGAGAGAGTAAGAAAGAGAGAGAGTGGGAAAGAGTAACAGAGAGAGAAACTGAGATTTGAAGGCTGTTTACTTTTAATAAATTGACTTGCCAAGTAGCAGTCTACCAAAAATGGCTTGGCTTTGGAAATACTTCTCCCAGGGATTACGTATATTATATATATAATAACAGGGATTATATAACACACACACACACACACACACACACACACACACACATATATACATATATATACACATGTTTTCTGGTGAGAGAAATTGTCCCTGAGCTAAGATCTGTGCCAATCTTCCTCTCTTTTGCATGTAGGATGCCACCACAGCATGGCTTGATGAGCAGTGTGCAGGTCTGAGCCCAGGATCTAAACCCGTGAACCCCGGGCCACTGAAGTGAAGCATGAACTTAACCACTGCACCACCGGGCTGGCCCCAGGGCTTATATTTTTGAGCAGCCTGAATGTCAGCCCTAAGGTTTTCTTCAGGTGGGCTCATCAGTGGAAACGCTACCTTGAAAAAGCATTAAATCTCAAATGGGGCACATTGACGGACCATTTGATTATTATGACATAAGAATTTAGTCCCCTGTGGCTGAGAAAGGTAAACCTATTCATTTAGATACAATGTTTAAACCCTACATCTTTGCTCAAAAGAAGCCTAAACTTCTATATTTTTTAGTAAAGAGCCATATGAATCACTGATAATCTATACACTGTTTATTTAATATTGAGATGGCCCCAATAAGAAGCCCTTTTACAAAGCAGACATTTATAAAAGGTGTGTGTATGTTTGTGCAGATGATCAGTTATCTTCTCTGTGTCTTATTTTTTTAGTAACTATTTGTAACATTAACGTGAGCATTTCTTTAAAGAAAAAAACCACTTTTAACTGGATTTTATCAGAAATCATCTCAAACTCCTTCTGTGTCATGAAAACTGAATATGTTTCAATCCTAGGGTCTTTGCTACCCCCCACAGAATGATGAAGCATGCAGTTCAACTCACAAGCATTTTTTTTAATGCAATGGCTACACAGCTTCTTAGTAGAATAAACTCCATTTTCATTACTATGCTAGTCATTCAAACAAAAAACCCAAGCTGGTCAGAGTATTCAGTTAGTACTTCACTACAAACTTGTATGTGAGTATGACTCAGGAAGGCACACCCTCCTTTCATAAAACCTTCATTCTCAGGACAGATTCGTTGATTCACACGCAGAGAAAAATTATTCCTATACTCCCACACAGATATTCTTACATCCATATTTTGTCTTAAGGGTTTTAAAATATTATTTCAATGTTCTAACTTTTCAGTTATTTGAAAACTAAGAATAAAACATTTGAAGAAAACTTATGTGCCATAGCAAGCAATCAAAACAGTGAATGCACACAAGTGTGCACAAACACATATACGTACAAAAGATTTAACAGCATGCTATTCAACTATGCGAAAAAATTGTGATTGTGGTTGCTCCAAATTTGAAAGCACAAAAAACTTCACCTAAAAACATAGGATTAAGCGTTTGATGAAATGAACATTTTATTTGGGGAGAGAATTACCAGGATACACTCAGCCTCAGAGAAAGTATTTTGCCTTACATTCCTTGATGCCAATTCTACCCTGGTACCTTGTTGGGTTGTGCTTGCCATCTTATGCTTCTTCCATCTTTATGAGAAGAAATTCACCAGGGTAGTTGTTACCACTTCAGCCCTGACACCAGACTGAAGACATGCAGAACAGATCTAAGACCGGCTCACAGCAAAACACCAAATCCAGCTGGATTTATAGCTAGATCTGCCAACCAGAGCCGAGTCTAGGAATCCCAACCCCAGCTGGCCCACAGACAGGTGAGAAATAAGTGGTTCTGGGATACACTACTATGAGTGTGTAAATATCTGTTACACAGGACAATCTGGCTGACACAGCTTCTTAGAAGATTTTGGAAAAAAAGGGCAAGAGGATTTTTATAGAGTATCTGCTAAATAATCTTCATTTATACCTTTGATCTCTGTCTCTACTTAAGCAAACACTAGACATAGAAAGTATAGAGAGGAATTGATATAAACATACCAAAATTTTACTAGGACCAGTGTCAACAGAGGGACAAATGAGTTCAGAAAAATGTCACTATGGACAAATAGACATAGTCCCATTACACCACATTAGTTGGTAGGATTATGATATTGGTCATAAAAATAGAGTCACTTACGTTTATATTATCCTTTACTAAAACAAAATTCTTCTCATGTATAGCACTACTTCATCATTTGACCCTTAAAATATGCAGATAAATAAAACTGGGAGGGTGCTTTTTACCTTCATTTCATAAATGAGACAAATGAAGCTCAGAAAGGTCAAATGTCTCATCTATTATCACTCACTGTGAAGATCTGACCCTAAGCCTTTTGTCTCCTAGGCCTGGCTCTTTCCACATCAATGCTTTTCATCATCTCACTTTTATCAGGAAAAGAGAAAAGTAAAGTCAAAGGCCTTATCCCAACCTGGAATTCAGTATAGCATCTTGCCTAAGAACCATAAAATGCTGCAAAACATTAGCAGTGCTTATCTAAGAATGTTCTCTGTGTGCTGCTCCGGGTGCATTGGTTTCGTCTGTGGTACAGATGTGTCATCCGGGTCAATCACTCACCCTCCTTCGTGGTCAGCCTCCTACCTAATGTTACCGACCAAAGCTGGGTCCCAGCAATGGATGAAGTCAGAAATTGGAAAAAAGGTATGGTGTTGGCTCCTATGTAATGGATTAAGCAGAAGCAAAATGCCAACAGTGATTAAAAATATATCTTAGTCCTAGGTTGATATTTAGCATCTTGCCCATTAGCTTACTGGCTTGAGAGTTCACAGCCTTTGTGGTCATACCATTTGAGCATTTTGATTTGGCCATTGTGGTAAACTCGAAACATTCGTCAGCACTCACTGGGGCTATTAATAGAAAAATCTACAAAGTTATATTAGATTTTTTTGGTTTGTTTTGATCTATTTTTCCGTGGGAATAACAGAACCACTGCCTTTCTCATTAAAAAAAGTTCTGTGCTGATATTCCATTAGCTAAACATATAATAAGTTGCTCAGCTAGTTTTAGTACTAGGGTGTTCTCTGAATAAAAGCCAAATATTTCATTCTACAAATAAATATCACCTACTATGTGCCAGACATTATGATACAAGGTTAAATAATACAAAATTCTAAAACCATTCCCTTGACTAGCTATTTGCTAATTTTTAAGATAAGAAAATGATTAAATCTTCCCAGTCTGCTTAAATAAATTAAATTAATCTGGTTTAATGATTAATCCCTTCAAGAGACACTTGTAGATGACCTACCATGAGAAAAATATTCTAGAAGATCATTCAGAGATCCTCTCCAATTAAAACTTATGAGCTAAAATGGGAGATAAGACATGCATGTATATAAACAAAATTCTAGAATTAGTCTTTCTGCTCTGAGCTCCCTCCTCAGTGAAGTTTATTGCCTTTGTTCATCTGAAGGGGAGCTTTGGATCATGTGCCTGCTAGCGTGACCTTCACAAGAACATTCTTCCTTCCACAATCCCCTCCAGATTCTGCTGCGGATCCCTGAAAAAATGGGGAGAGGTGCTCATTATCTACTTGCGGCACTTTGCCACATGGCTCCTAAGGCAGCATGTCAAATGTCCTGAGTTTCCCAAGTTTCTCCATCAAAATAATCTCTTTGAGTTACCCTATATCTCTGTGATATTGCAAAATAATAAGTAATACATATATATATATATTGACCCCTGTTTCCAGCTCCTGGCCAGAGCTCATAAAACCTTTATAATTTCCTAAGTGATAAAGAGGCTAGGAGCATCTCTTCTTCTAGAGGTTGGTCTTTGACTCTGGTTCCTGACACAGAGCTCCTGAATCCCTTGCAGTTTTCTGGGTAATAGGAAGGTGCTTTGTTGTAAAGAAGTGACTTTTGGTGGGCTCCAGGATAATTTCAGGATGAGGCCTGGTCACCAGAAAGACCAAGCCATGATTAAAAGCTGGGAACTTTCAGTCCCATCCCGCATCCTTCAGGGAGAGGAAAGGAGCTGGAAATTGAGTTAATACTTGATCACACCTACATGATGAAGCCTCCATAAACATCGCTGAATTAAGGGGTTCAGAGAACTTCCGTGTTGAAGAATACCTGGAGGTGCTGGGAGGGTGGCACACCTGGAGACAGCATGGACACTCCATGCCCCTTGCCACACACCTGCATCTCTTCTGCTAGGCTTTTCCTGTGTTGTATAATAAACAATAATCTAGTAAGTAAACTGTTTTCCTGAGTTCTGTGAGCCATTCTAGCAAATTATTGTACCCAAGGAGGGGGGTCATGGGAATCCCAATTTATAACCAGTCAGTCAGATGTATAGGTGACAACCCGAGACTTGTGATTGGCATCTGAAGTGAGAGTTGAGCCCTTAACTTGTAGAATCTGATGCTAACTCCAGGTAGATAGTGTCAGAACTGAATTGAATTGTAGGATGCCCAGCTGGTGTCAGAAGTGGTCAGTGTGGAAAACAGCCCCAAAATCAGGCCACAGAAGTGAGTACAGTAGTACAAGAAAATAGTGCATTTTTCTTTTAATCTCTTGTCTTTCTAGTCTAGAGCCACTCTGTCCAATATGGTAGGCACATCTGAGTATTGAACACATGAAATGTAGCTAGTCCAAACTGAGATGTGCTCTAAGTATAAGATACACACATTTCAAAGATTTGGTATGAAAGATAATGCAAAATATTTCATCAATAATTTTATATTTATTACATGTTGAAATGATAATATGTTGGATACATCGGGTTAAATAAATTACTAAAATTAATTTCACCTATTTCTTATTGTTTTGATTGGCTATTAAAATATTAAACATTACATGTGTGACTTGCAGTAAAATTCTGTGGGACAGCACAGCTTTAGGATATCACATCAACACCCTGGGGGCGGCTGGTTGAACATGTACAGTCACATGTATTTTCTCTTCCTCTTGTCTCCGTCCCAGGCACTGGTGTTCTTGTAGCCTCCCCCTCCAAGTGCAAGCAAGAATCTAATTTCTCCATGCATATCAAAGAATTAAAACAGATGCCTGTGGGTGGGTCCCTTATCGGGATCTTAATACCTTCAAAGTTAATTAAGGTTTAAGCAAAGCATCCTGTCAGACCTGGTGGAGGTAATATACTATATTAGCTTTCTGTTGCTTCCATAACAAATAACAACAAACTTAGTGACGGAAACAAAACTCGTTTATTATCTCATAGTTCCATAGTTCAGAAGACTGACCTGGATCTCACCAGGCTAAAATCAAGGCATCATCAGGGCGGTGTTCCTCTCTGTAGGCTCTGGGTATGATCTATTTTCTTGCCTTTTCCAGCCTCCAGAAGCCATCTGCATTCCTTGGCTCACAGCCCCTTACTCCATCTTCAAAGCCAGCAGGTCAAGTCCTTTTCATATCACATCACTTTGACCTCCTCTGCTGCTTCTCTCTTCTACTTTTAAGTCTTATGATTACACTGGGCCCACCCAGATAATCCAGGGTAATTATCTCTCATAGTCTTTGACTTAATCACATAGGCAAAGCGGCTTTTGCCACAAGTTCCTAGGATTAAAACATGGACACCTTTGGGAGGGTAGGGGGCATTATTCTGCCTACCACACATACCAACCTTTACTTTGTCAACCTAGAATAAATGCATGCTTTAATTTTTTCCTTATTTTATGGGAAAAGTGTCTGCAAGGGAATAGAAGAGCCTTGGGCATCTGATGGGCAAAAAGTGTCACCTTGGTGTATGAGGTTAGGATGATCTTATGAATTGGTACAACAGCAAACATCCTGTACGTTGCAGGATGTTTAACAGCATCCCTGGCCTCCACTCAGTACATGCCAGTAGCATACACCTCCTACTCCTCCTCTTGAATTGTGACAATCCAAGTGCACCCTGTAGGGGGTAAAATGACACCCTGTTGAGAACCATAGTTCTGGATAAAGACTATTTAAGCACACTCTAATTGAAATGGAATCTGATTCAACTACCCTATTCCTTCAAGCCCTCAAAGACTAAAAAGTTTAAAATTTTATGTTTGGCTGGAATTTTTCAGAATGATTGTGTGTCCAAATGACCCCCCTACCCAAATAATCTAACTAGGTATCTTTCTTTTCTACATAAGAGGAAATCACCACTTAGTAAAAAGTATGAGCTTTGGAGTCATAGAAACTTATTGTGACCTTCATTGATATTTTGAGATTTAATTCCCTCATGAATGAATATGGATAATATCTCTCCTTTTATAAAGTATGTAGCACAATACTCGTGGGTACTCAACAGCTGTTGCTTCCCTCTCCTGGGGAACTAAAGCCCCCTCACAATCCCACAAAAATCTGCTGAAAAGAGGAAACTCAGAAATCCTGTAAGTTGTGGATCATCTCACTCATGTGTTTGTACACAGACATTCACACAATTGCACACACATACACAATGACTTGAACTCACTAAAATCAGAGGCATAGACTGCTGCACTCTGCTTAAACCACATCCTGGGGGTTCTAAGCCAAGTTTGATATTCTGACTGGACCATGATGGCAAATGCTTTGAAACACATTTACTCCCAAACGTGGACAAGTAGCTATTTTGGTTTATCCCGGAGTCCTTGAAGTCATATCACAGAATCCTGGAATTTCAGAACTGGAATCTTGCTTGGAGATCATCTAGTCCAGCAGCTTTCAAACTGTGTGGCCTGCAGTCCTCCAGCGTCCGCTCTGGTGGTGGGAGACCAGGAGCTGGATCGAACTCTGCACGTCTCAATCTAGCTTCAACTAGAGTTAATACCGCTGGAGCCTGTTTTATACATGCAGATCCTACACACAATTTCTTTGATGAAGGACTTCTACTGAATTTTTATTTTTAGTTTTCAAGCCATTGATTTAGCTCACAGAAATGAAAGTGACTTGACCTGTGTTGTTCAGTGAATTAACAGTACCCTTTCCACTTCAGCTTGCTGCCTTTCTAGGGGTCGCTATTGTGAAAATGGACATCCCTCAGGATCATTGTCAGACACAGCATCAACTGCTCTGCAATCAGCCAAGGGCATTGTGCTGAGAAGCCATCAATTATCCCGAGTAGTCAATGAGAGTTTGCTGTTGTAAAGGGACTCAATTGAAGATAATCCATAAAAAATCAATTACATTATTATTTCTTAATTAGGGCACTTGACAATATAGCTTTCCTCAGCAAAGCCATCAGTGAATAAGCACATAAATACACATAAATAAATGCAGCTTCCGTTCCACTGAGCTCTTCAATAAGTTCACAGTGACCTTTATCACCAAACATTCTTCCAGACAAGAACGTTTGCATGTTTAAGAAAACTCCCAAGCTGTTTTTCTCTTTTGGAAGAAAAAGTGAGTACATCATAAGTGCCAATGAAATAATAATAATATTAATAGTAATGATAAGTGTGTAGATCTTTAAAATATCATTTAATATCTATGTAATGCTTTCTAATTTACAAAGCACTGTCACAGTTCAGTCCCTCTCTTTGAGGCAGTGGTGAGCTCGACTTTATTCCTGAAGTATGCCAAATATGCCCATGCAGCAATAACCAATAAGGAGGTGTCTCATCATATGAGACTATTTTCAATGACCCTTCTCCATTCATCCCCGACCTTATCCCATTTCAACTGAATTTCTTCCAAGCTTCTGAGTCACAGCTTCATCTCTCATTAGTAGCCTTGAGAAAGTCCTCTGGACTTAATATTATATTGGTTTTATTTGTTCATTCAACTGATATTTGTTGAATGTTTGATATGAAGTACACACTATAGAAACAAAGGTTCCTGATTTACAGAGTTTCTGCTCCAATAGATGACAATTACAATGCAGTGTAAATGTCAAAGCTCTACAGGCTTCTGGGAGCATTGAGCAAAGTGCCTTACCCATACTTAGGAGAGAGGGGAAGCTTTCTAAACGAAGTACCAGCTAAGCAGAGACTGGAATAATGAGTAGAGGTTAACAAGACCAAGATGGAGTGAGATATCATATGCAAAAGCCCAGGAGTGAGAGAGACTATGGCATAATTCCAGATCTAAAAGGAGATCAAAATGGCCAGAGCTCAAAGTGGGACTGGAGAGGTTGATTAGAGGCCCATGTAGGAGGAGGGAGAAAATGAGAACTGTGAGGAAAAGGTGTTCCAGGCAAAAAAGTTCAGCATATGCAGCCTCAGAGAAAAAAGAGAGCAGGAACTACAAAGATTGACTATGACTGGTAAAGTATGAAGGATAATGGTGAGCAGTGAGGATAGAATCAGAATCAGACCATGGAGGATCTTGCAAGATATCTTAAATAATTTAAACTCTATTCTGAAAGTGTATTAGTCAGGGTTCTCCAGAGAAATAGACCTAATAGGATATTGATACAGATAGAAATAGAGATAAACCTGTATCTATACATAGGGATAGAGATACAGATATAGATTTATTTAGAAATGGGTTCACGTGCTTATAGAGGTTGAGAAGTTCCACAATTTGCCATCTACAAGCTGGAGAACCAGGAAAGTTAATGGTATGATTCAGTCTGAGTCTGAAAGGCTGAAGGGGGATGGGTAGTGGTGGTTTGGCATAAGTCCCAGACTCCAAAGGCTCAGGAACCAGGAGCTCTGATGTCCAAGGGAAGAAGAAGATGGATGTCCCAGATCAAGAAGAGAGAATTCACTTTTCTCTGTCTTTTTGTTATGTTCAGATACTCAACAGATTGGGTGATGGCTGCCCACATTGGGTAAGGTAGATGTTCTTTACTCAGTCTACAGATTCAAATGCTAAGTTCTTCTGGAAGCATCCTTACAGACACACCCAAAATAATGTTTCACTAGCTATCTGGGCATCCCTTAGCCCAGTCACATTGACGCTTAAAATTAATTATCACAAAAAGCAAATCTCATTCTTGTACTGCCCCAGGAGAATCCATCCTCCACATGGCAATCAGAGTGGTTTTTAAAATTTCCATCCTTGTCTCATTTCCTATCCATCTTAAAACACCCCAATGGCTTTCCACCACACTTGGGATAAAATCTAAACTCTTTACTATGACCCACAAGGTGCTACATGATCTCATTCCTGCTTGCTTCTCTCACCTCATCTCAAAATTGTCTCTCCCTTGCTCATTTTGACCCAGTCACGAGTCTTCTGTCTATTCCACAAGCAAGTTAAACCCCTTCTTGCCTCAGAGACTTTTTACTTGCTGTTTCCACTGCCTGAAATGCTCTTCAGATCTCAACATGGTTGGACTTAGGGCAGACATTATCAGCATAGATGTCATCTCAGAGAGGTCCTCTACCACTCTACTCTCAGGTTGCCCTGGGCTCAGCCCTCCGTGAGTCTCTAGCACATCATTCTATTTTCTGCAGGACTGTATTGCTATATTAGGTTGAGAAGGCTGGCTAACACTCTCCCATCTCCAGTCCCCAATGAAGAATGACTCAAAGACAATAGAAGTGTATTTCTCACATATAATAGTTTAAGGTATTCCTCATTGAAGGGTGAATCTTCTACCTGCAATGATGGAAAGACCCAGGATGCTTCCATAACATGGCTCTGCCCTTCCCTCCAGCTGCTGGGAGGGAAAGAGAGACTTGGCCTGGAAGTGGAATACATCACTTTCTCTTACATTTCCCTGGGGGAGTGTGAGTCCCATGACCAGCTACCAAGGCAGGCAACGAGGGCTGTCCCACCACTTCCCAGCTACGGGTGCAGTATACAAAGGAAAAGCGGGTTTTACTGGACAGCCATCTTTGCTCCAGTAAGCTCCATTTAAGCAAAAGCATAGTTGGAATTTACCCTGGTCTTCATATTCAAATCCCACACTTTTTCCACCATGATAGTGTCTCAGTCTTCCTAAAGAGAAGCCAGAGACCTAGCTGACTTGTGAAGAAGTGCGAGTAAGAGAATCAGTGGCTTCTGAAGGCCCACCCAGCTCTGAGATTCTGTGTGCCCCTGATTTCCTCTGTGACATGACGAGGAGGACACTTGCTCCTGAGAAGAGAGGGGAGCCCTGCATTAAATAGGACGATGGCTTATATTTGCTGGTTTGGCTTGGGGCTGGAGTACATTTTCAAAGCAGAAATTGGCCTCAGTACAGACCCCGATACCTTTATACACACGATCATTTGTGCAGGGCCAGTCATACTGCACCTCCTGGGAAAGACGAGCAAACAGGATGGAAATGTGCTGTGAACCAATGAAGGCCTTTCTGTTACTTAAGTGCAGCTACAGTGCAATAGTCTTAGATGGTAAAATGATCATCCTGATTTCCTTGATACCGTAATGCTCCCAGGCTAGAGTCTCATACGCAGAAAGGGTTCAATAAATATGTGTTGAATATATATATATATATATATATATATATATTAGATTTAAAGTGTTAATGACAATGCGAATATTTAAATATATAAAAATAAAAAAGCTGACCGGGGAGCTCTTCAATATGTTTAGAGCTCACCAAGTCTCCATCTTTTAAAACTTCCTTTGTTACGGAGGATGTTGTCATCTTAGTTGCATCTACAGAACAGCAGAATCTTACCAAGACTCTTTGCAAAGATCACCTTTATTTGTAGTGTTTGGGGAAAAGGGAGTGAAAAAGCGTGGCTGCTTCAGAGTCCCGTTCCTTTGTGTCTCCTCTGCTACTCTTGACTTCTAAGTACCAATAAATATCTCGATCCTCATCTCTACAGCTACTATTCTCTCCCTGTCTTGCTGTCTGCCAAGAAATAGCCACTGTCTCTTTTATTTCCCAAGACACACCACAGCTGCTGTGTACATTGGACTTTTACTGCAAGGATAAGACAAGGTAGCACTCAGCAAGATCCAACCGAAACGTGAACCCTGAATTCTTGAAAATTCTCCTAGCCCAAACACAGGGAGGTCATTTTTTAAAGCTGACTTGTTTTTACCTGATCAAGACTCAGGATCTTTTCTACCTAATAGTAGAAGGTCTTGTCGATACCCCACCCCAGGTCTTACCAATGCCACCTTCTAGGGGTTTTCTCTGAGTGCTAGTGCTGGCTCTGCCCTCACTGGAAACAATCCCAGTGACAAGTGCAGGAGAATCAAGCCCCTCAGGAGCAGCCGTCAATGTACGAAAACACACTCCAGCTCCCACACCCCTCCGGTGGGGTACTCCAGTGGTGTGCTGGAGCCAGCTCACACCAGCTTGCAAGAACTCACATCAAATTTTCAGGAATTTCTTGAGCCAGTTGTTAAAGTCATTATTGAAAATTGAAATGTATATATATTTCAATTAAACAAATTATATTAAAAACAAAGGTAATAAATATGCAAGTGTATCGCTTCCTAATTATTTTACTAGATTTTACTATTGTCTATAGTCTTTTGGTTATTTACATCCCCTATACCTGTATGGTTGAAATCCTACAGGATAGTGTGCTGCTATGCATCTTTCCCAACTTTGTGTTTAGTGATGTCACATTGGCAGCTTGAAATAGGCCATGGTGGAGTATTTACGCCAAAGAAATTGGCAAACGATATAAATCAGGGCTCTTGTCATCCTCAGAGAGCCAGTTGTTAAATTTTCTGGTACCCCCCTGGAAACCTCTGAGGTGCATGGTCTACACTGGCTCCCAGAGTTCCCCAGTGAGATTCAGCTCCAGATACCTACATGTATTGGGTACCATGATGTCCTTGTCTCAACTGCTTGTTTTGCCTACTAGTATTTTCCGAGGTCTCCTCCAGAGTAAACTTTTGTTGCAGAGTCAGCTTCTGGATGAATCCAAATTAAGGCACCACCAGACATTTCTATACAGATTCACTAAAGAGTCATCCTGGCCCCTAGACTATCTCTGCATATCCCAAATATCCACCTACCCCTGCTGTATACCTTTAGCAAAGAAGTGACAGAAGTGCTGAGATGATTTTCTCAAAGAAGTTTTTCCTGATCACCCTATCTAAAATAGCATCTTACCGCCACCATCCCTGATCCTGCTTTATTTTTCTTTGTGGCACTTGTCACCACCTGGCATAATACTAGATATTTATTTGCCCATTAATTTATCATCTGTCTATTCCACTATAGTATAAGTTCCATAAGGACTAATTCTTTATTTATTTACCTCTAATCTCTACATTTTTGATGCAGTTTAAACCCTGTTCTGTATTTAATGCAATCTAAACATCAACCAATCCATCAAACAAGACTGAATCAGACATAGGGAATGTAAAGAAAAATATAATGTGATCCTTGCCTTGGAGAAGTTAAGAGGCTAATGGAGGAGACGTAGAGTAAATAATGGCGATGCAATGTGTTAAGAGATGTCAGCAGTGGCCCAGTATATCTTTTGGAGTCCATTTCCTTAACATCTGGCATGTATACTACTGTTTTCCCACTCCAATCACCACTGTTTCAGCTCAAGCTCTTCTCTGTTATGTTCCTTCTAAACGAATGCTTCCTCCAGGAATTTAGGTCCTCCACAGATCCTATCAGAGCAAGCTTATAATACTGCAGCTGTGATCATGTCTTTTCCCTCGTAAAAACCTGTGAGCTGTTTAGCATTACCTACAGAATAAATCCAAAATATTCAACATTCTTCAAGTTGTTTTATCCCCTTTTACTTCTTCAGTCACACTTTCGACAGCTAAACTTCTTGCAATTCCCAAAATATAGAAAGCTTTTTTTCTTCCCTCCTTTCTTTAACTGGGTGGCCCACTGTTTTCCCCTCATTTCTCCACGTACCATGACCACCATCATATGGCTCTTGGATGACAATTCTCCATAGACCTCTTTCATTTCTGCCTGTCTTACACTTAAGGCACTGACTGCTTTTGTTCTGGACTGTCCTCTCAAGGATATTTATATAGCTGATAGCCTTAGAAAGAGAGAAATAATGTTTTCCTCTGGAGCAAAGGGCAGGTTTGCCTACTGCTCATTATAAAAGACTTAGGTTCCCTAAGTTCAGGACATCCTTCCTGTAGCATAACCTGCTGTGTGTTCAGGTGTCATCAGCTCCTCTTCATGTCCCTCTGTAGAAAATGGGGCTCAAGAAACCAAAGGAAGGCTGACATACTGGCTACTTCTAATACACGGAGTAATAAGCTGTCATTTGTCTCTGATCCAAGTGTCTCATGTTTTCTGCCATCATCCATGCAACCTTAGCATAATAACATTAGCTAGCCAGAAGGGTAAAATCTTAGACTACACAGGCCTGGATAATGGCAAATCCTGGCTTAGCTTTAAGACTTAGCTGAAGGATCATATTGCCAAAGGAAAACTGAGAGAAAGATGCATTTAGGAAAGAAAAGAAAATACTTGCAAAGAGTGCAAGGGAGTCTATGATAGTGCCTACCGATGTCCATCTAGTCCCTTCCTTACCTTACATACATTCTGCTCCTCGCATCAACGGAGGAGCAGAGTTGAATTCCTTTCCCCTTGAGTCTGGGCTGGCCATAGTATGGCAGCAATTATGTTCTGGGACTTCTAAAAGTAAATTATTAGAGGCCTTTCAGCTTCTACTTGGGTTTCTCAGAATACTCACTTTTGGGACAACCTCCTTTTTCACTCATCTACCATGATGTGAGAAGTCGAATCCCCATAGAGAGACCATGCACAGGAGCACTGGTCGACAATCCCCACTGAGCTCTCAGCTCACAGCTGGCATCAGCTAGCATCCTTGCGAATGACCCATTTTAGACATGCAGCCCAGTGAAGCCTCCAGATGACATCAGTCCCAGCCATCACTTGAATGCAACTATGTGAGAGACCTCAAGTGAGAACCACCCAGCTAAGCCTGGTCAATCCACAGTATCATGAGGGATAATAATAAATTGTTTAAACTGGTAAGTTTTGGAGTAGTTTACTATGAAGTAATAGATAAGTGGAGCAGAATCAGACTTCAGAAGGCCTGGCTTACCAAATGAAATACGTAACAAGTATTTTAAAACACACATACACAAAATTACCAGTGTAAACAAATTTATATTATTCTGATCCTGGTGGAAACACAGTAACTTTCTCAGATGGTTATCGTACTCAGGAAGGTTACAACCTGTCTTCGGACCTCAGCGCACCCAAAAGCAGGGGTTAAATGATTTCCTTTTTGTTTTAGTGAGTCCAGGATAATGGGACATAGCAAAGACTATTCTTTGGGGGATCTGTCTTTACCAGTCAGGATGATCCTGTTGGTTTTAGTGTGTCTCAGGGTGCAATTTTTTTTCTGACTACGTGTGAAGTGCACAGTCATAGTGGAAGCAGAACAAAGTATCAGTTCTTGCTTTTCCAACGTACACAAGGCTTTTCTGATTACTCCCTTCATTGTGAAACGAGTTCACCTGTTGTCTAATATGAGATCATTTTCATTAGAACATTAGTTATCTTTAGAAATGATAGTAATGGCAGTATATTATAGGGAAGTAGTTCTCAAACTTTAGGAGGATGCAGAATCACCTGGTGGGTTTGTTAAAAATCCAGATTATGGCCCCACTGCAGATTTTCTGATTCAGTAGGTCCGAGATGGGGCTAAAAATCTGCATTTCTTTCTTTCTGTTTTATACTCCTGGGGTTCAAATTGGTTTTTGTTTGTTCTTTCTTTTTTTTTTCCAGCCTTATTTTGATATAATTGGCATATAACATTGTTTAAGTTTAAGGTATACAAATTGATGAGTTGATATATGTATATATTGCAAAAGGATTACTGTCATAAGGTTAGTTAACAAATCCATCATCTCAAATAATTACAATTTTGCGTGTGTATGTGTTGAGAACTTTTAACATTGACTCTCTTAGCAACTTTCAAATGTACAATACAGTATTGTTAACTATAGTCATCATGCTGTACATTACAGCCCAAGAACTTATTCATCTTATTACGGAAAGTTTGTACCCATTGACCACCTTCATCGATTTCCCTCCACCTCTAGTAACCACTGATATAGTCTCTCTCTGAGTTCTGCTTTTTCAGATTCCACATACAAGTGAGATCATATGGTATTTGTCTTTTTCTGTCTGACTTATTTCACTCAGCATAATGCCTTTAAGGTTAATCCTTGTCATCACAAATGGCAGGATTTCCTTCGTTTTGGGGGCTGAATAATATTCCATTGTATATGTGTGTCACATTTTCTTTGTTCACTCTTCCATCAATGGACACTTAGGTTGTTTTCATGTCTTGGCCATTGTGAATAATACTTCAATGACCACGGGGGTGCATAAATGTTTTTGAGAAAGTGATCTCATGTCTTTCAGATATACTCTCAGAAATGGAATTGCTGATCATATGGTATTTCTATTTTTAATTTTTGAGGAACTTCTAGGCCTTTTTCCACAGTGGTTGTACCAATTTACATTCTCGCCAACAGTGTGCGTGGATTCCCTTTTGTCCACATCCTTGTCAGCACAGGTTCTCTCTTGCCTTTTTGATAATAGCCATTCTAACAGGTGTGAGGTGATATCTCATTTGATTTGCATTTTCCTGACAGATAGGGATGTTGAGCACCTTTCCACGTACCTGTTGTCCATTTGAATATCTTTGGAAAAATGTCTATTCAGATCTTTTGCCTATTATTTAATTGGATTATTTGGGGGTTTTTTTTGTTTTTTTTTTAAAGATTTTATTTTTTCCTTTTTCTCCCCAAAGCCCCCCCAGTACATAGTTGTATATTCTTCGTTGTGGGTCCTTCTAGTTGTGGTATGTGGGACGCTGCCTCAGCGTGGTTTGATGAGCAGTGTCATGTCCGTGCCCAGGATTCGAACCAACGAAACACTGGGCCGCCTGCAGCGGAGCGCGCGAATTTAACCACTCGGCCACGGGGCCAGCCCCTGAATTATTTGTTTTTATGCTATTGAGCTGTATGAGTTTCTTATACATTTTGTATATTAACTCTTTATCATACATGTGGTTTGCAAATGTTTTCTCTCATTCCACAGGTTGCCTTTTCTTTTTGTTGATCACTTCTTTTGCGGTGCAGTAGCTTTTTAGATTGATGCATTCCAACTTGTTCATTTTTGCTTTTGTTGCTTGTGCTTTTGGTGTCATACCCAAAATATCATTGCCAAGAATCATGTCAAGAAGCTTTTTCTCTGTTTTCTTCTAGGAATTTTATCAGGTCTTATGTTTAAGTCTTTAATCCATTTTGAGTTAATTTTTGGAGTGGTTAAATATAGGGGATCCAGTTTCACCATTTGTATGTGACTATCCAGTTTGTCCAACATCATTTATTGAAGAGACTATCCTTTCCCTATGGAGTGCTCTTGACTCCTTTGTCAAATATTAATTGACTCTATATGCCTGGGTTTATTTCTGGTCTCTCAATATGCTTCCATTAATCTATGTGTCTGTTTTTATGCCAGTACCATACTCTTTTGATCACTATCGCTTTGTAATATAGTTTGAAATCAGGAAGTGTGATGCTTCCCACTTTGTTCTTCTTCCTGAGGTTTGTGTTGGCTATTCAGAGTCTTTTGTGGTTTCATATGAATTTTAGGATTGTTTTCCCTATGTCTGTAAAAAACGCCATGGAATCTTGAAAGGGTTGAATTGAGTCTATAGATGGCTTTGAAGAACATGGACATTTTAGCAGTATTAATTCTTTCATTCCATGAACATGGGATATCTTTCCATTTACTTGTTTCTTCTTCAGTTTTTTCATCAATGTCTTACAGTTTTGAGTGTATAGACTTTTCACCTCCTTGGTTAAATATAATACTAAATATTTTATTGCTTTTGATACTATTGTAAATGGGACAATTTTCCTTATTTCTTCTTCACATAATTTATTGTTAGTGTCTAGAAACACAACTGATTTTTGTATGTTGATTTTGTATCCTGCAACTCCAGTGAATTCATTAATTAGTCCTAATAGTTTTTTGGAAGTCTTTAGGAATTTTTTATAAATAAGAAAATATTGAGGGTGGCCCCCTGTATGAGAGGTTAAGTTTGTGTGCTCCACTTTGGCAGCCCAGGGTTTCACTGGTTCAGATCCTGGGTGCGGACGTGGCACTGCTCATCAAGCCATGCTTGTTGTGTGTCCCACACAACACAACCAGAAGGACCTACAACTAGAATATACAACTAGGTACTGGGGGATTTGGGGAGAAGAAGAAGAAGAAAAAAAGATTGGCAACAGATGTTAGCAAATGTGCCTATCTTTAAAAAAAGAGAGAGAAAATATTGTCAGGGCCAGCCCAGTGGCATAGTGGTGAAGTTTGTGCACTCCGCTTCAGCAGCTTGGGGTTTGCTGGTTCAGATCTCAGGTGTGGACATATGTACCACTTATCAAGCCATTCTGTGACTGTCATCCCTCATATAAAGTAGAGGAAGATGGGCATGGATGTTATCTCAGAGCTAATCTCCCTCAAAAAAATATATACATATAGTCTACAAACAGACAATTCTGCTTCTTTTGTTCTAATGTGGATGCCTTTTATTTCTTTTTCTTGTCTGAATGCTCTGGCTAGGACTTCCAGTATCATGTTGAATAATATGGTGAGAGTAGGCACCTTGCCTTTTTTCTGGTCTTAGTGGAAAAACTTTCAGGCTTTTACCATTGAATATGATATTAACTGTGTGCTTTTCATATATGGCCTTTATTATACTGAGGTACATTCTTACTATACCTAATTTGTTGAGTGGTTTTATCATGAATGGATATTGAATTTTCTCAAATGCTTTTTCTGTATCTATTGCGATCATCATATGATTTTTATCTTTCATTCTATTAATGTGATGTATCACATTTATTGATTTGGGTGTATTGAACTATCTTTGCATGCCAGGGATGAATTCCACTTGACCATGTGCTGTTCAACTAGGTTTGTTAGTATTTTGTTGAGATTTCTGCATCTATATTCATCAGGAACATAGACTGTTGTTTTTGTTTTTATAGTGTCCTTGTCTGGCTTTGGTAACAAGGTAATGGTGGTCTTGGAAAGTGAGTTTGAGAATATTGCCTTCTGTTTAACTTTCTGGAAGAATTTGAGAAGGATTGGGCAGTAATTCTTTTTCAAATGTTTGGTAGAAATCATCAAAGAAGCCATCTGGTCCTGGGCTTTTCTTTGTTGGGAGGTTTTTGGCTGTTGATTTAATTCTTTAATCATTATTGGCCTGCTAAGATATTCTATTTCTCCATGATTCAGTCTTGGAAGGCTTCATGTTTCTAGGAATTTATACATTTTTTCTAGGTTGTCCAACTTATTGGCATATAATTGTTCATAGGAGTCTCTTATGGCTCTTCATATTTCTGTGGTATCAGTTGTAATGTCTCTTCTTTCATTCATAATTTTGTTTACTTGATTCCTGTCTCTTATTTTCTTGGTTAGTTTAGCTAAGGTTTTGTCAATTTTGCTTATCTTTTCAAAGAATCAGCTGTTTGTTTTGTTAATCTTTTCTATTGTTTTCCTATTCTTTATTTCATTTATTTGTGTTCTAATCTTTATTATTTCTTTCCTTTTCCTACCTTTGAGCTTAGTTTGTTCTTTCCCTAGTTCCTTCAGTTGTAAAGTTAGATTGTTTATTTGAGACATTTCTTTATTCTTGATGTATGCATTTATTGCTGTAAACTTAGTTCTTAGAACTGCTTTTGCTGCATCCTGTAAGTTTTGGTATTTTGTCTTTCCATTATCATTTTATAGTTTCCCTTTTGATTTATTCTTTGATCCATTTGTCATTCAGGTGTGCATTGTTTAATTACCATGTATTTGTGAATTTTCCAGCTTACCTCTTGTTGTAAAATCTACATTTCAAGTTCCCAGGTAAGGCTGCTGCTGCTGTTTCAGGACTCACCCTTTGAGAAACACTGTATTATTACAGAGTGGTAGTTAAGAATGGTGCTGATTGCAGCATTGCAGACTGCTGATGCAGACCACTTGGGTTTGAATCCTGGATTTGCCACTTACTCTTTTTTTGACCTTGTCCCTCTACTCTTCTTACTAAATAGGGATAATAAGAATAATCTATCTTATAGAGTTGTTGAGACTGTCAAACAAAAGAACACATGTAAAGCTTGTTGAACAAATCCTAGCATATAATAAGGACTCAATAAGTGCATTTGTCCTTATTGACAAACTGTTTACTCAAACCTAAGCTTTAGAAAGTATTATTTATTAATAAAAATCAATGTGGACACGTACAAACTTTTGCCATTTTTCATTATAGGATTTAAAATTTTTTTCTCTGCTTTTTTCTTTGATCTCTCCTGATTCTTGATCATCCTTTCAGATTGTATCACATAGTTAAAACATATTCAAAATTAGTTCATTAATTAGTTTGCTCTCGTTGACTATATCATTTCAAGAACAACCAAGCCCCATAGAACTGTGATTGATTATCTATTTAAAAGAAGTTGCCTAATTTGCCACTTCTACACTTCAGTGTACTTCCTTATTACATATTAAAGACCCTACCAGTCACTTTTTCTAAAAGGAACAGAAGGACAAAAGGTTTTTAAAAATTATTTTGTAGGCTCTATGTTTAGCTGTTATTGCCTGAAAGATGACGCATTGTCAAGAGGAAACGTCAGCAGTACCAAGAAATGTTTACACACTAGAAATGACTGTTAGAATTCTTACAACTGCAGAGAACATTTTATTTTGGCTGACAAGACAACCAAGTATTTTCCAAATGTTTTAACTTCTTAACTTGAACGTTGCCAATGCTGATCTACTCACACAGTTTATAACCATTTGCCCTCAAAATCAGGTTTCTGTTTAGATAGATTTGTTTTACCCCATTTTAAAGTTCCATTTTTCTTTAGAGGTTTTACCCATAAAATGCCCATGTCAGTATAAATTATAAATGGAGCTTATTTAAAATTTAACATCCTTATCTTATCTTACCAAGCCATTCACAATATCACTTTATTTACCTTTTCAAACTAACCTTGTCAAAACTGCCACTTCTAATAAGTTGTGTGCTGATGAATATTTAACAATCAGCTCTCTGAAGGAAAACAACAATAGCAACAAACCCTGATTTATAGTGTTTGCCAATTTTCCAGGTGTAAATACTTCCGTAACAGCCAATTTCAAGTTACCAATGTGATATCACTGAATGCAAAGACAGGAAGAGATGTGGACAACTGGCTGTCAGGAGTGGGCTTGTGTGAGTTGACACCAGTATGCTACTGCTTCTAGCACATATGCACACTTCAATTCTGTAATCACAGGAAAGACTGTGTGATTTCCTGAATACAATAGTACTTGCGACCCCCATCTGCCTTTGCTTATGCTGGTACTACTACCAAAAGTATCCACCCACATGTGTACCTGGCAAACTCCTACTTAACGTTTAAGGTCCAGGAAAAATGTTAAATCTTGACAGTTTTTCTACTTCCCTCTAAAAGAAGAATTAATTATTCCTTTTTCTTTTTAAAAAATAACTTTATTTAAATATCTTTGACATATAAAAATTGTTTATATTTAAGGTGTGCAAGCTGATGTTTTGATATGTGTATGCATTGTGAAAAGAGCACCACAATCAAAATAAATAACTTATCTATCACCTCTACATAGTTACCACTGTGTGTGTGCATATGTGTGCGTATGTTTTTGTAGTCAGGAGATTTAAGATCTATCCTCTTAGCAAATTTTAATTATACAATACAGTATTAACTATCATCACCATGCTGTACATTAGATTTCCCTAGTTCATTATCTTGCATAACTGAAGCTTTGTACTCTTTGACTAACATCTCATTTTCCCCCCCACCCCCTGCCCCTGGCAATCACCATTCTACTCTCTGCTTCTATGAGTTTGACTATTTTATTTTATTTTCATTTTTATTATTTTATTATCTTTTTGTGAGGAAGATTCGCCCTGAGCTAACATCTGTGCCACTCTTCCCCTATTTTGTACGTGGGATGCATCAGGCTCCACAGCATGGCTAATGTGTAGAGTAGGTCTACAGCTGGGATCTGAACCTGCAAACCTGGGCCGCCAAAGAAGAGTGGGCAGAACTTTAACCACTCAGACACTGGACCGGCCTGAGTTTTGACTATTTTAGATTTCACATGTAAGTGAGATGATGCAATATTTGCCTTTCTGTGTCTGGCTTAATTATTCCTTTCTTTGTGTTCACTTAGCACTTTAGTAATACTTTAATTAAATACTATCAGATTACCTATGTGTGTATGTATTTGTGTATACATAGCACAGACACTGGTACATAGTAAGTAATCAATACATTTATATTGCATTAGCCAGAAAAAAAAGGCTCCAAGTAAACAAAGACCCAGAGTTTTAGAAAACAGAAGAAAATATACTTTTCAAACAATGAAATCAGTGAAAATACTTTTAAACATATTAAAAATTACACTGCAACCCTTTTAAATGTTAAATATTTAAGTAAGGGCATCAATCATACAGTACTTTTGTCTACAGAATACAATATTGAAATATTTTAAATATATTCTTTTACTTAATTTTTACTACATTTTAGAAACACTGAAAAAAAAAACTCACAGAGGTAAACTACATGCCCCGCTCCGAATCAACAAGCTAATTTAATGGAATCAAAACTCAATTTTTTATAATCTGCCTTTGTACTAAAATATGAAGTCAGTCTAATCTGTACCCAAAAGCACTATAAGCTTCCTACAGCATTGTACACTCGACAGTCACTTAATAAATATTACTGACTTTTCCCAGCCCGAGCCTGGTGAAAAGTAATTCAGCAATACCCATTTCATTCATTTTAGTCTTTCAAGTTTTGATAAACTAATGTAGAAATAGAATTTGAGGAACATGTTAAAATTATAAAGTGTATAATTTTCTAATTTGGCAACACAATACTATTTCAGTCCTTCATCATATATGTACTGAGTACCCACTATGAAATAGCTAACATTCATTGTCTTCTTACTGTGTGCCTGGCAGCATGCTGAACACTTTCCATATATTATCTCTTTCATTCTTTCAACCCATTTGAGGCAGGTACTATTATTATCTGCATTTTTCAGATAAGACTTAGCAAGTTGAAATGACGTGACCAAGCTCACACAGCTAATACATGACAGAGTTGAAGTAGAAACCCAAGTCTGACACTTGCACTATTAACCATTGTGAAATGGTGCTTCCTTTTTGTTGCAGAAGTAAAGCTACTGAAGATATTAAGCATCAAGAGCAACAAATACTCATTTCGATATTAAGAGTCAGAGAACTAGTCCCTGACTTTAAAAGAGTTTAAAGTCTGCTCAGCAAGACAGATACTGACATAAAAATATTTAGATAAAGTTATTTTGTGCTTAGAAATGTTTCAGAAATTCAGAAAAGATGGAACTTATTGACAACTGAAGCAGACAAATAAGCATCAAAATTTGAGGTGGGCACCAAAAGATGAGTAGGAGAAAAGAACAAGAAGAACGTGTTTCAAAGAAGTAAAAATATCCTGCTTGGAAGCAAGAATGCAAGATAATGATGTGTCATCCAATGATTATAGGTCACTGGAACATGGAAGTTTCGAGAGTAAGATTAGGATCGAGTAGGAGAGGGTCCTGAATAGAAGGGGAAAGAAATTGGACCTCATTCTTTAACCACTGTTTATGAATGATAAGAATAACTGGCCAAAAACATGGTATTACAAGATAATTTTTCTGCTACCAGTTTGTGGGAAAGATTAGGATGAGAGAGGACTGTAATCCAGCTCAAGACGGTGAAGATTAGAGACGGGGTGGCGATGGGGAAATAAAGAGAAAGAATCTACTGTGAAGTCATTGTGAAGGAAGACTCAGAAACGTTCTGTGGTTATGGATGGAGGAACTCCAACGTTTGTAACCCCGGTAACTAGGTGAAAAACAAGGATATTTTGGGGAGAGATCCGAGTTTGTGACTATGGATAAGCCCTTTGAAGATACTATAAGTATGCTATGATAGAAAAACTCCCAATTAGAAATGACCAGTAGGCAGCCAGAGATCTTTGTGGAAATGGAATTCAGGAGAATGCTCTAGATTAGTAGTCAGAGACTTATCTATCTAGAGATAATAGCTAAAGTCTTGATGGAGGGATAAATCTTGACTAAATACAATTACAGAAGAGTAATATCTAAGCCTTTGAGTAGATTGACATTTAGGGTATGGGAAGACAAAGTGTAACCAGTAAAGGGGTGATGAAGAAAAAACAGCAAGTGTCAAGGGTGTCGAAGTGAGAAAAGGTGCCAACTACTCTGTAGCCAGACATGCTAAGTGCTAAAAAGAGGCCAAACAAGACAAGGAATGAAAAAAGACTGCTGCTTTTCACAGCTGGTTTAAAGGACACTTGGAGAGTTCTAATACAATGAGATGTACAGAAATTGCTTTGCTTTGAGTTAAGGACAATGAATAAATGGAGACAGAAAATTTAGATATATTTTATAGTGAGCTAGGAGAGGAGGCAGCAGGATGTGGGAAAATTTGTCAAGATGGAGAAGACTTAAATACTTGAGAGAAGGAAGACCCAAGATTGGGAAGAAGATAGAAAGAGGGAAGAGATGGAAAAAGGTCCTTGAGAAAGCAGAGAAGATGACCGACATCAAAGGAACAATCGGAGGAACAAACATGAGACTGGAAGATAATGACCTTTTCCTTTTTATGAGACTCTGGAGAAAGAAAGCAGGAGCAGAGAAAATATTTTGAAGTGCAGGAGAGGGTATAACTATTAGGGGAAAAAATCTTTTTGATAATCTACCTGCATCCAAACTCAGTCTGCCTGTCAAGTCATCACAATCATTGTTTAATGGAAAGGCTTCCCCTAAAGGGAGCAGGTGTGATTGGAACCAATTCAAGTGTGAAGGAGTTGATGCTTCCTTTGGCAGTATCCCACCTTTCTTCTCATTCTTTTTTCTACCACATCCTGCAGGTGCCCAGTGGCTCCCCACTGGGGAACTACATCCACGACTGCTCCCTGGGGACAATTCTCAAGATTGTACTTCTTAAAAATTTAGGTCATTGTTTTGTGCCTATCTATCAAGAAAATTTAGATAAAATATTGAACGCCCTAGTAGCTGAATTGTTATTGCCCCCCTCTCAGGATTATTTCTTCTAAAGTATTCTCTATAACAAAACCTTTGTCCAAACGAATGAGTAGAGTTTTTGGTACTGAAGCAGTCCACTTGGGGATTTTTTTTGAGTAAGGGCTCCTGAGAAGGGTCCCTTCAAAATTATGACATCTAGATGAAACTGACATGGCCTTGAGGCACTCCCAGCCCACAGAGGGGTGGTTGAATAGAAGTAGGCATTAGAGTACAGCAGTAATGACTTGTCTGGCACATATCAGTGCTGACTAAATGGGAGCCAGTGTTATTCATAATAATAAGTGTTACAAATTATTGCCATCAGTTTTTTTTCTCTAAAACCTGCTTTGTGAGAGAAAAGAAAGTGGGTGAGAAATTTCAAGTGGGAGCAGGGCCTGTATTAGCAGTCATGGTTCTCCAGACAAACAAAAGCAGTAGGATGGATGGATAGATAGATAGGTAGGTAGGTAGGTAGGTAGATAGATAGATAGATATATAGATAGATAGATAGATAATTTATTTATTTCAAGGACCTGGCTTACACAATTGTGGGATAGGGCTGGCAGTCAGGCTGAAACTCTCAGGCAGGAGCTGAGTTGCGGTCTTAGGCAGAATTTCTTCTCCCTCAGGGAGCTTCAGTTTTGCTCTTAAGACCTTTCAACTGAGCAGATGAGGCCCAATCCATTATTGTGGAAAATCTGCTTTATTTAAAGTCAATTGATTGTAGCTGTTAAGCACATCTACAAAATACCTTTACAGCAATACTAGTATTTGATTGAATAACTGGGCACTATAGCCTAGTCAAGTTGACATGTAAAACTAACCATCACAGGGCTTAAGTAATGACTTGTAAGAGTAAGGATGTGTTGGGCGTAGTTTTGAATTGATGGCTGTATTGAACTATCTCTATACTTTCACACATCTGCTTTGGATAACTGATGCTTTAGGGATAGCCAGGACAAGAGGTTTGGTTTAAATCTAGGTAGAGCAAAGAAATCAACCACTGGAGGAGAAGTATGAAGGGTTTGGAGAACTCCATAGAAGCAGGAAATAAAATAAGAGCTATTTAGGAGAAAAGATTAAAACCCAAGAATCCCCACGTGGGACTTGAGTATTCATGGGCTGAGTACAAACCATTTTTATTTAAGCATCCAGAAAGAGTGACCTCACAATACAGGAAGATTTGGGGATACTGAGACAAAAGATACTTAAGTTACACAGAGAGGAATGAATTTGATGAATGAAACAATGTTGCTTCCATCTGTTATATTTGGTTCTTTTGTGTTGATTCTTTTCTTTTGCAGGTGAGTTATCTCTTAAATTTAAGATGTAAAACCAAATATCACCACATCAATGACTGATCAAAACCAGTATCAATTTTCATATTAATTTATTAAATCTTGCAGCTCTCAGCTTATTAAGAGGAGGAGAAAGAGCTAACATTTATTGTGTGCTTACTACACGCCAAGCCACCTTACTAATTTCTTTACGCTCATTTTCTCCTCAGGAGGGCTCTTTAAGTCAGGGATAATTATCTTGATTTTGCACACAAGGAAGCAGGATTAAAGAGGTTAGAGATAATACTAATAAATGGAAGAGTTCAAAATGGGTCTAGGTCTCAGGACAGAGCCTCCAAAGTCGAGGTTCTTGACCAATATGCTAAAGTGCACTTCCAAAGAAACAAGACAATTGTTTCTGGAGGAGTTCCTAAATATGTTCCTTGGTGGCTTAGCATGCCACAAACTTGCCTTAGGGACATCCTGAGAAGATCAGAAGAAGGCTTTGGAGTTGGAATGCTAGGCTAGATCAAACTCCATATTTATCAAGTACATATTGCTTTCCAGTATTCGAAAGATATACATAAAAACATTGTTTTAGATCATTCACTCCAGGTATCTGTCAGACAACCTAGTGACTGCAATTTTTCTTGAACTAGTACTTATGATCGAAAGTACCCAACGTGGTTGATAGTTTGATGATTGAGGTCCAACCCCCCATTTAAAATTAAGATCATCTCACTAGCAGGGCCAACTTCAAGTCTAAATAAGATAAATGTTTTCTGAATAAGTAGCCTGGGGCAAACTGAACTAACTTTTAGACTTCATTTCATCTCAGGCTGCCCATAGAGGTCCAGCCATAAATCAGAGCCTATCCTTACCGGAGCTCTTTAGAAATGTAGATAAATAGGACAAAAGCATCAGCTCCCACTATATTAGGTAGTATAATCCAAAAATCAAAACATGAAGAGTCTTCAAGTGTTATCAAATCTATTAAGTCCAAAATAGTTCATTGATGACCAATTTCCAAGTGCTTAAATGGTGCAACTGCATTTTAGCTTATGTGAAAATCAATGCAAAAACATGAATCACGAGAGAGTACGCTGGAGCCTTCCAAAGACAGTTTGTAATTAGCAAACCATCGATCTGAATAGACAGGACCTCAAAAGCTACAGAGATCAGGCAGGTGAAAAGCCAGAGTCCCTGTCCTTTGCAATTAATCATTACTGCTCTGCTCCCTCCCAGCATCACATAAAGGACTTCCATTCAGACTGTAATCTTGGCATTTCAGATGGTTTGGAGGTGATAACTCAACTCTGGCACCAAAGAGAAATGTGTATAATATTAAAGGGAACTCACGACATAACTGATATATGTTCCATTATAAGGCCAGCACTATTATCATTAAAATTTCCCAGCATCTTTTTTTTCCATCAAATCATATTCTGGTCAATATTATACAAATCCAGTGAGGATTATAATTCATAGAATCACAGAATCTTAGAACTGAAAAGAAGCTAAGAGATCATTTCGTCTAACCACTTCTTACGCAAAGGTGATGAGGCAATTTGTCTAAAGTTACAGAGAGGTAGACATGAGGCTAGAATCATCTTCTCACTCCCATACAGTGCACTTCCCACCACATCTTATTGACTAATAGCACAAGAGGTTTAACCTGGTGGTCTAAATCTCTTATCTTAAAGTGATTGATCTAACTGTTAATTACACCATTTTCCAAAAAGAGATCTGACCTTCTTTAAGAGAAGGCTCTAGTCAGGCCTGGATTCATGCCATGAAACAGTCATGTATTTGTAGTTTATAGACTAAAAAAGAATTCCCATCCTCTTTCCTCCCATATTCAAACTGTTGTACAGATTCCACCTAAGGCCGACTTTTGTACTATTCACAAATATCCAGTTTTCCTCATGGGAAGTTGTGCTTCATTATCTCTTTGAATACTGGCAAGGTCATGACTACTTCCTGGTCAGTCAGGGAAGGCTTGTTGATTGTGGTCAGAAATGACATGTGTCACATTTGGGCCAAATCACTTTATTGCTAGCGTGAGACCCTTCACCTTGCCCTTTCCCTGTCCATCTTATCTGGACCACACACATCAAAATACACTGTCCTTCAGCATGGTTCTTGAGTGACTCTAACAAGCAGAGCTGACCAGCATTTGGTGTGTAGTGTGAGCCACTGAGATTTTGGGGACCATTTGTTACTACAAAATTACCAGGCCTATCCTGACTAATACAAAAATATTTGATCAAATCAAGCTTCTCTTGACTTGCGGGATTTGAAAATACATCCACACATCCACAATTTAGCAGACAAAGAAATGTGTTGAATAATGCATTCTCTCAAGATAAGAGTCCATTACTTATTTTCTCTGTGTGCATAGCTTGAAAACACAATCAAATTTATTTGTTCATCTAATAATTTTACAACATATTTTTGGAAATCCAACTTGACTACAGATAATTATTTATCTGGATTGTAGTTACATATATAACACGGATCATTAACATTTGATTTTGTTTATAAGTATGATATTTCTTTAAAAATCAGTTAAGTAGTATTGAAAGTAAACCTAATTGAGAGGCAGGGGGCAGGGGGAAACTGAGTGTGGAGCCAGCAATTCCATGATAGTTACCTGAGAACACTACAGGGATAATTATTATTGAGTCAGTCAAATGTTCCAGCAGCCTGGTCACAGCAGGAATCAATGCACACCTCTGTTTTCAATATCAAGGGATCATCTCAAAATCATCAACATTTGTGAGGTGTGTAAGTGCAAAGTGGCCTGTGATTAACCCATCAGGGGCTTGGGTCAGATACCCCATCACTTTTGTTTAAACCAACATCTTTCTCTGAGAAGCAGAGGGGGAACACTTTAAAACTCTATTTCGTTAGCATAAAATAAAAATATAAGTATAGCTAAACACTTTTACCCTTCTCTCTCTCTCCCTCTCTGTCTCTTTCCTTCTCTTTCTCTCCCCTGTTTTCTACCACTAATAATGGTACCTCTTGCTAGACTGGACAAATCCCGTCACTGGAGAATGTTTGCAGATGCCTAATGGATGCATTTTTATCAGATTTCTTTGTCTTTGAACCTAATAATAATTGAGCCACTTTTGAAGCAGTGGGCCAACCAGAGCTCAAAGACCAGTGGTCAGAAATGCCAGAGGTTCTAGGACATTTACGGGCAGAGCAGAAAGCTTCTAGAGTGTACAGCGGTACACTCCAATGTGTGGTCCCCGGACCTGTGGCATTAGCATCTCCTGGGAGTTTGTTAGATATTCAAGGGCTCAGCCCCCACTCCAGACCTATTAATTCAAAATTCTTAGAGGAAAGCCCAGGAATACACGTTTTAACAATCTCTCCAACCAAAGTTTGAGAATAACTTGTGAAGAGTTTTTAATCAGCCTCCACGCGTTTCTGCGCATTTCCACTTTCATATGGATCTCAGATAGTAGGCATCTCTGGGATCAACAGATATCAACAGATACATTATTCAGCTCTTCTGAAGCCTCTGTCCTATTAGACCCTGTTGATGGCAGTACTGATAGCGGCTCTTGCTTTGTGTGCTGAGGAAGTGCCAGGCAATTGCCTTTTCTTCGATAATTCCAAGATTAACGGGCTCGCATTGCTCAGATTAACAGTGCTTCCCACCCTGCAGCCAACTAGAGAGGGAACACACTGTCCTCTCTATGGGCCAAGGGGCTCGCTTCCCAGCCATCAGTTTGGGCAGGAGAGATGCTGATCAACATAAGTCACTGCCTGTTCCCAGATTGTCACCATTACCCAACCAGTGAGACGTTCTGTCCTGGTGCTCAAGCGATGCTCTGCTGGTTTGCCTGGCTCGTGCTGTAGATGGGCAACTGCATCACCAATTGCAAAGGGCATTCTGTTCAAAACGAAGCAGGCAGACAGGGAAAATCCTTCCCACCTGATTCGAGAGGAAATGTCAGTGCAGTAAAACGGTCATTTACAGAGAGCAAGAGTGAGATGTGCAAGAACCTTCTTACGCATCATGCAGAAAGCCAGCTGGACTTTAAAGTACTTAATGTGCTTCTCGGTGGAGGTCACCATGTGGACACCTGGCCTCCTGGGAGGAGAGGGAGCAGTGAGAGAGGCTTCCAACGTTCCTTTCTTGCTTTTCACTTTTAGTCTGAGTTTTTGTTTTGTACAATTTGGAACTAGTGTCAGTGCATATAAGTTATAGGAAGCCTTCAAAAGGAAACAGGTAACTATAGTGAATAGCTGCCCTCAGTAGCAAAAACGTCTTCCACAGTAGCAACGGGTTCTACTCCAAAATCTGCCAAAGGCAGTGATAACAATACAGGTAAACACAATTTCTCCCTCTCAAAGAAAAAAACATAAAGACATTTTTACATGATAGTTCTTTGAAAAGAATGCTGCTCATTTTAAAGCCTCTGGCCATAAGATAAAATAGAATCCAAGTGTTCAAATATGCAGACATGACCCTCCTAAAATACCCAATTCTGCCCAATTTTGTTACAATGGCTTAATTCTGCCCAATCCCATCAAATGAGATTCAGAACGGATGTAGTAGAAACAACAGCAAAAAAAAAATTTTGCTACAAAAGTAGCAATGGCAAAACTCTGGTTCCCTCTCCAGCCTCTCAAAAAATTTTCCAGGCTGCCCATTATAACACCTGCTGCTCACAGTGAAAGCCTAAGCCAAGCAACTCATGCCCTTCCATCCAAATATCCAATCTACCCGCAGAGAATTCAAGCTGTCCAGCCACACACCAGCTGCTTGCTTAGTCACTGCAGAATGCTCAACTTCCACTCCCTCATCTCTCCTCATGTTTGTTCTCTTGGTGTCCCTCCCTCCTGCCTCTTGCATGAAACAGGAGTCATTAACATAGTCTCAGAATCACCCACAAACCCCTAAACCAAGATTTGGGGTGCTTCCAGCAAAGATCATGGAAGTTAAGACTTTCCTTTCACCCTCCTCTTCTACTTCTAGTATGACACGAAACCAGACATTTCTAAAATACAAGGGAGAAGCAGCAGGTTCCACTCAGTGCTTAGGGACAATCATGATCCTTTGACTGGACAATTCATGGAATAGGATGAGCTGTGACCCAACCTCACTAATCTATCTTTATCCCGTTTTCCAATTACAAGCTGAAGAGATGGCTCTCATGATCTCAAAACCCTATTAGAAAGTTCCATAATCTTCTTTTGCCATTTTGCTGTCTCAAATGCTTAATTCACAGAAATAGTTTTCTGTGTTTGCCTTGAATTGAGTGATGACTTGCCTTACCTTATAGATGCATCTTAGAAACAATGCGTGTAGGGAGCGGCCCTGTGGCTGAGTAGTTAAGTTCACATGCTCCGCTTCGGTGGCCCAGAGTTTCGCTGGTTCGGATCCTGGGCACAGACCTAGCACCGCTCATCAAGCCATGCTGAGGCAG
Organism: Equus quagga; assembly: GCF_021613505.1. Lineage (NCBI taxonomy): Eukaryota > Metazoa > Chordata > Mammalia > Perissodactyla > Equidae > Equus > Equus quagga. Next base: position 161,979,656 of record NC_060267.1, read on the forward strand.
GGTCCCACATAGCACAACCAGAGGCACTCACAACTAGAATATACAACTATGTACTGGGAAGCTTTGGAGAGAAGAAGAAAAACAAAAAAAAGAAGATTGGCAACACTTGTTAGCTCAGGTGCCAATCTTTAAAAAATAAAGAAATAAATAATAGCACTTGTAAATCTTAGAAAAGAATTGTATTTTCTCGTGAATGCACTTTTTTTTTTCCTTTTGAGGAAGATTAGCCCTGAGCTAACATCTGCTGCCAATCCTCCTCTTTTTGCTGAGGAAGACTGGCCCTGAGCTAACATCCGTGCCCATCTTCCTCTGCTTTATATGTGGGACGCCTGTCACAGCATGGCCTGCCAAGCAGTGCCATGTCTGCACCCAGGATCCGAACCAGTGAACCTGGGGCCACCAAAGTGGAACGTGCGCACTTAACTGCTGTGCCACAGGGCCGGCCCTTCGTGAATGCACATTTTTATTTCAAAGCCTGTTTGATTATTGGGCAGTGATTCTTAACATTTTAACTTTCAATGCATCCTACTTGTGACACACACTAGTCTGGCAAACCCAGATGTTTATAGTGCCCTCAGGATTCACCATCATGATATAATGGTTGATTCTGTGATATAAATAATCACTCCTAGCTTATCATGTTTGCAAGCCATGTTGGGCTTCTGATAGTTCTCATAACACGCCGTGAGACTTCCTGTCTATGCCTGCATCCAGGACAACTCAACTGAAGGGAACTGAAATGTAGCCCCAGCTTTGCTGGTCAAGTTGGGTGGCCTAGTGGAAGGGCATCCCTTCAAATTTAACTCTTCAGAGAGGGGAGTCTTTTTGCAGTTCACACAGAGATTCTGTGCGTGCTGGCAAAGGGCCCAGAGGCCCGAAACACCCTTACTCTAGCATTTAGCAAGTGTGGTTCCTTTCCACCTTTAAGATCTCACTGCTTAGAGATGCCCTCATGACCAATCTTTTTCCACCCCAAACACACACACTTTCCGTTATACCCTCTGTCAGCCCACTATTTAATTCTTTGCAGCAAAACACAGCAATGATCAAGTTTATGGCAGATTTTAATACTGACTCGGATTTTTATTTTTTATCCATGTTCTACCATGTAACTTTCCGGTCTCCCCACTTGGCCTTGTTATTCCCTTTGGCCAATAAAATGAAGCAGAGGTATAATCACAAATGCCCATTTCAAACCTCTGTTTGCGTCAGTTTAATAATGTCCTGTTGAGCAAAGCAAGTTACGTGGCCAACCCTAAAGTCAAGAGGAGGTAAGTGGGAGGAAATGCAAAATTACTTGGCAAAGGGCAGAGATACAGAGAGGAGTAAACAATTGCTGCCAATAACTCAGTACACTTCACTGGTCAACTTCTACCAATTGCCAGGGACCACCTGGAACACTGTATTGAGAAGGATTCCAAAGTTTCAATGGGGCTCATTGATAAGTAGGCCGTAATTAACTTGCTATGCCTCTCGTCCACTATGGTATGTCTGATGACATAACAGAAAGCTGTAGAAAAAGGGTTAGAATAAGATCAGGGGAATCAAGAAAAGTAAATATTTGTCAGCAACCCAAGAGTTTAGGAAACATCACTGGTCAGGAGCTTTGTCATAGATTTAGTGTCCTAGGCCTCTTATTTGTTTTCCTTTTCTCTTTTCCAAAGTCTGTGTTTTGGAGACCACAGGCTATATTTGCTGTAGCCAGATGCTTCTGTTTCCCTTGTCTCAGAACTGAGACTACTGAGGAGGATAGAAAGGTGGCAGATTAGTGTACGGGACCGAATGCAAATGTTGGGCTGAAGGGAGCTTAATCTTTTGCAAGACCCACTCTGAAATTGGTTTCAAAAAGTCCATTGTTTTTCTCCTATAATTTGGGTTCATCAAAGGATTTCTCCTATACGGGTACCTTTTTAAGGTTTGTTGATAATTTGCTTAAAAGCCTAAGAAAATGACTGGCATAGAGGTGTTGCCTTAAACCTTTTTTTCTATTGCACCACTATTTGAACACCCACGTGAAATCTATGGTTTACTCCCCAAATTCATTTAAGCCTTCAAGTACCATTAAGTTGTTTGTTTTTATTCAATGTCTGTCTCTAATAGAAAATCTGTATAATTGGGGGATGCTGAGCTTCTGGTTCTGGAGGAACTGCTCATTCCCTAGTCACTGTACTGGCTTTTGTGTATGCTGATGGTAGCAGCTTTTTCACGTTTTTGTTTTCTGAGAAAGTTAGAGAATGTATTAGACCAAGTGTAGTGATATAGTTGCCATGACAGAGGAAAAGATCAGAAGGAGAAAATTAAATCAAGAAGAGTGCCATAACACAAAGTTCAGAGACCACTGACACAGTAAAGGAATGACTTCATCTCCTTTCCCCTCGAAACCGGCTTCTCCTCCTGTATTCCTCACCTCAGTGAATGTGGTCACTATCTGCCTAGTTACTGTAGACATAACCCAAGAGTCATTCTTAATGTTACTTCTTCCTCAAATTTCAGGTCCAATCAGTCACCAAGTGAAGCCAATTCCATTTTCTAAGGCGGTCTCATTTTTGTCATGTCTCTCTCTCCATTCCCATCCTCCTACTTGAGACCACCCCACCTTTCACCCATGTTATTGCCTCGCTTCCTATCCATTCTCCCAGTTCCAAGTTATACCTTATCTCAATCCATTTTCCAAACAGCCCAAGTGATTTTTCTAGAGAATGAGATTCTGATCAAGACACTCACCTGAATGTTTAATCCCCAACACCATTCCTATGATGAAGATTTAGTCTATGACTTGGGTCCCAAGATTACCTACCTCTGCTCTTTTCTGGCCACTTCCTGTTACACAGAGCAAAACTCTTTTGGTTCTCTGAACCCACCATGTTCTTTCCAGCATTTTGTTTACACTATTCCCTCTCCCTGAAATACTTCTCCCTCTCCCTTCTTAAGCACCCATCACCTGGCTGATTCTTACCAAATCATGGCACAGGCTTCATTTTAACCTGGAAGTTTCCCCTGATGCCCTAAGATGGGTTGGGCGACTCTGCTACATTGAAGCTTCCCCTTTAGAGCTCTTACCTCACTGAATTAATACTTACAGACTATCTGATATATGTACACACAAGACAGTAAACTTCAGGATGGCAGAGTCCATGCCTGGCTTGTTTACAGTTGTATCAATCCATCATCTAGCAAAGTGTTTGGCACATATTAGAATTTCAACAAATATTTGTTGACTGGAATAAGCATGGAAAGTTGGGGAGCCATATCAACTTGAGAACACTTCCATAATCTGGTTGTCAGTTCAACAAAGTGATAGAGCAGAAACTCTGGTATCATAATGCCTGGATTTGAATCTTATTTGTACCACTTACTAGTGTGTGACCTTGGTAAGTCACTTAGTTATCCTAAACCTCAGGTTCCTCGTCTTAAAATGGGAATGATAATACTTACTTATCAGGGTTTTTATAGATTAGGCATCCTTATAAAGCACCCAGGTGTCTAGCCTAATACGTGCTAAATAAACAATAGTCTTATTATTACCAGAAAAAGAATTGCCGGTGGGATCGAATATGGGTAATGAAAGAAGTATTGGAATTTAAGAGAGAAAGAAACTTAGGAAGCTGCATAGAAAAGGAGGATACCAGAGGAACAATGTCAGTATAGCGCTTAATCTCGTACTAAACTTTGATACGCAAAGTCCCATTTGTGTTTATCCCATCCTCACCCTCAGATTCAGACACATGTGGGTATGTCTGGAGAGCCTATACTTCAGTTTGGACTCCTTTTGGCTCGTGACAAAAGTACAACTCACATGGCTTAAGCACTAAAATGAATTTATTAGTTCATGTGCCAACAGTACAGCGGTAACACTGGCTTCAAGCAAAGCTTGACCCTGTGGCACTGAAATGCCACCACGAGCCTAGTTATTTTCATATCATATGCTCTGATGGGTCCAGGAAAGGGCACATGATTCAAACTGTCCCAGTGGGAGTCCATACTGGGATATTTGAGCGTCCTTCAATCAATTCACTGTGCTCACGGACACTGGATATACTGATTTGTTTAAACCAATCTAGACCCACCAGTGAAAGTGGAATTAGGATCAATCTTATTAGACTATAAGGCTGAAAATAAGGGAGGGATGGTTTTCCAAAGACCTTAGAAACAGTATTACCATTAAAGAGAGGGAATGGATGCCTGCCAGCAAATAATGGTGCTGGAAGGATCAGGAAGCATCCTGGGAAAAGACCTCATCTTCAAGGCTTCAGGCTTTCGAGCTTCAACCAACGACCACACCCAGCGGAAGGAGAGGGTGTAGAGTAAGGAGAGTGTCACCTTGCAGGAACATTAAAGGCTCTCCCTTAAAGGACATCACAATAATCATACTAAGAAGAAAATTCAGGATCTAAAAGATTATCTAAGTTGCCCTAAAAAGATCAGCATAGGACGCAAATCCAAAAATTCTGATTCCAAAATCATATGGCCTTGCACTCACATAAATTGAGGCCCCAGTTGAAATAATGAAACTTCACAGCCTCCAGAAAAGTTTTTAAACAATAGGCGCAAAAGTACATTGATAAGTTTATCTAGGCAATGTATATATAATAGGTGCAACTATATTTAGCGTCTTCCAATCGATTGCACTGGGATCAAAGACAATCGTGGGATCTCACGAATCTGTAAGCCTCAAAGCTGTTTTTCCATTTAAGTGCGTCACTCTTTTTTTTGGTACCATATGAACTTCTTCTCTTATATTTATTTTTAGGCACTCTGCACTGAGCTGCTTGCATCATGTCAATGTTTGCTGTGCTAACTTTGCATCTAAAGGTTATTCAACACACTGAGATATGAAAAACCCTCACATTTTTACCTCGAAGAAACTGTACTTGGATTCTGCTGTATGTTCTAATGGTGTTAAATGTCAAAAAATACTGGAAATATAAGAATTGGGAAATGTGCTACAACTGCTGCCCTAGATTACTTGTGCTGTGCAGTTAAAGGATACAAAGATGTTGTGGTGCTTTGGTTCAGATTTGTCATTCTAGCATCAGCCTGTCAGATTTCAAAGAGGAATACAAATTGCAAGGTAGGAAAATAACTCAGTGATTTTTTTTTTATACTTGTGTTCTTTTTTTTTTTTCTTTCTGCTTTTTCTCCCCAAATTCCCCCAGTATATAGTTGTATATATTATAGTTGTGGGTCCTTCCAGTTGTGGCACATTGGATGCGTCTCAGTGTGGCCTGATGAGTGGTGCCATGTCGGCGCCCAGGATCCAAACCAGCGAAACCCTGGGCCGCCGCAGCAGAGCACGGGAACTTAACCACTCGGCCATGGGGCTGGCCCCCTAATGCAGTGATTGTTTATCAGTGCCTGCGGTTCACCCAGTGCCAGTCAGAAACAAAAGAAACAGTAACAACTGAATGAAGAATGGAGCAAACATATGAGTAACGAAATCGCTCTTGGTCGAGTGTCCCAAGCACTTCCATGTATTCCATCTCATTTAATGGTCATGTCAACCCTGGAAGGTGGGGATGATATGTCACCTCTGCAAATGAGGAGTCTGCCAACTGGACAGGTCGAGTTGTTTGCCACAAGGCAACTTGTGCCATTCTCAAACTGGTGGCACAAACTCCCAATGGCTTATTTCCGAGTGAACTTTCAACTCTGGCCCATGAGTCAAACAATGAGACAGACCTCCAGTGTCCAGTGTCTCTCTCTGGTGGAAAAAACTCCCCTCTAGCTGTCTCTGGATTTCTCTAATGCTTCAAAGCTTAGGCAAGATCCTGTTGTAACTGCTGTTTCAGTAATGCAACAAATTGCTCCTAAGTCAGGAGAGGCAAACCCACTCTCAGTCTGCCTTATTCAAAGACTTTGAGAAAGCAATGGTGAGTTGGGGGAACACTCACAGCTGGAGCCATGCATTTCTTTCTTTCTTTTTTGAGGAAGATCAGCCCTGAGCTAACTGCTGCCAATGCTCCTCTTTTTGCTGAGGAAGACTGGCCCTGAGCTAACATCCGTGCCCATCTTCCTCTACTTTATATGTGGGATGCCTACCACAGCATGGTGTGCCAAGCGATGCCATGTCCGCACCCGGGATCTGAACCGGCGAACCCCGGGCCTCCAAAGAGGAATGTGAGCACTTAACCGCTGCGCCACCAGGTTAGCTGCAAGGAGCCAAGCATTTCAAGCAACACTTCTCTTATACACACACACAGAAGAGGGTTGCATATTATATCAAGGAAGGAGAAGGAACAAGTTTGCAAATAAACTTTCAAATTCCTTCTTTGTTTAGAAATCATACTGACTCTTTTTTTTATATTTCTACTGAAAAGTAGGAGATGCTTGTATTTCAATGTCTCCAAAGAGAAAAGAACATAAAGTGCTATTTGTTTTCAAGGATAACTAGCATTATCAGTATATTATAATTAAAATAAATTGTTACATTGCAAGTACCTTATCATTTAATAATAATGTAATATGATAACTATCATTGTAACAAATAAAGCCTATTTTGCATCTGAATGGCCAACTTATGACCATCTACAGACAAGAGACTTCAGTGTATGGGTTTGTTTTCCTGTTTACAATCACAAAGTTACCAGGCAATCATCTAGATTGGGGTTTGCAAACTATGGCCCACAGGCCAAGTCCAGCCAGCTTCCTATTTTTATAGTTCTATTAGAACACAGCTACACTTATTTGTTTGCATACTGTCTGTGGATGCTTTCACGCTACAGTGGAAGAGCTGGGTAGTTGTGAAAAAGATTCTACGGTCTACAAAGCTAAAAATATTTATTATCTGGTCCTTTACAGAAAAAGTTGCCAGCCTCTGACCTAGATCAGATGACTGTGTTTAAATTTTTTTTTGATCTTGACAGGCATGCCTAGCCATAATTAGGCTGGCATATCATAATATAAAATGATAAAAATGATCCTACATCCATGATTTTGCTACCTATGAAATAATCTATTAGAAGAGTATTTTGTTTCCCTTTATTCAGATCTGTTGATGACTTGATTTAATTTAACTTACATTTATGAAACACCTATTATGCTCCAAATACAGAAATTCTTACTCTCAGATTCAAACATTCCTTGTGAAGAAGAATCAAGTGATATCTGTGATTGGGTAACAAAACATGATGAAAACTCTTCAATGCTCTTTGAAAAGCCAGGCCTATCAGATGAATTGATAAATAAATGTTTTCTCTCTTGTGCTACCCAGATTGATTAGGAGCAAAAATGCAGAGTATCATTTGACATCAAATGATGATAAGCAATGTGCCTTTCCAATGCCACTGCTACATTCTTTAATATTCCAACAGTACGTTGTTACCTACGACAATACCAAATAATTTTAACTCCCCTTTCACAAAGACTCCAATTATAATCCAATTCTTTTCAGATTAAGTACACTTTGATAGCAATTCCCTTATACCAAAAAATATAGCCCAAGATAATGGGCTGTGAATATAGTTTCAATGCTAATAAGAGGCAGTTTAACAGCCTCGAGAAGTTCATTCTGACTACATTTTCATTGCAGTGATAAACAGCATATAATGCCCCTCAATTATAGCTTTAATGTAAAAAAATGAAGTTATAAGACAATTTATTCCAACTAAATTGTAATTTCATTTCTGAGATGTTGCCCTTTTAATAAATAAAAATTCCACTTACCCATTCCATTGTTCTCAGGTTGAGTTTTGACAGTGAGATCGATTACAGGAAAAAAAGAATTACAGATGAAATCAATGATCCCTCTATAAGTAAATTAGTGAGAGTTTGTTCAGGCCACCAAGCTTGAGACAATTCTCCCCTCTTTTCTCTCAGAGAGCATTAGAAAATAAAATCTTATTGATGATTGCAACTTTAAGTGAAATCGTGAATTCCAGTCTGCTATGAGCAACAAAACGAAGGAACGCATCAGGGAAGCTCTTGATCACATGGTAAAGTTCATTTTTGGGACTTTATTGGAATATATGTATACACACACATTCAGAAAAGTGCACTCTCACAAGTGTAAGGCTCTACGAATTTTCACCAACAGACTAAAGAAACCACCAGCCAGGTCAAGTAACAGAACACTAGCGGCACCCCAAAAGCCAGTAATGACCTCTCCTCAAAGAGATTATCTAGACTTCTGACCTATCAATTAACTTCACTTGTTTGTACTTTTTGTGAATAAAATCTAACTTCTGTGACTGGCTTCATTCACTCAACATGATGTGTGCAAAAACCATCCATACTATTGTGTGTGTGTGTGCTTCATTCAACAGGGTACATCTTGTTGTTTCATGGATGAACATTTTCTTACAGTTTTATTAATTATGGATTTGTTTATTTTGAGATAGGCATAAGAATACAAGAACACTAAACCTATGATTTCAAGAAAGCTTGGAAGAAAACTAACTTTAAAAAGACATATACAATCCTGTACACAAAATGTTCATAACAACTTTATTGGTCATTGCAAAATACTGAAAACAACTTGTCTTAGTCAACTCAAGCTGACCACCTGCAGGACTTTATCCAAACCAAAGATGCCATTTCCAAGTACTATTACAAGTATAGCAACAGGCTGGTTCTGAGCTAGGCAACCTCTTTAATCCTCTTACCACGTTAAACCCTTTTCCCTCCCATTTCCCAAAACTCTCCAGCTCTGAATCCTCTGTCAACAGATTATGCTACGGATCACCCCTTCTTTCGCTAAGTATCCATGGGCTAACAGGTCATCCCCTTCCAGTTCTTTGAAGATTTTAGTTCCTGGCACAGGGTCACTTACTGCAAAACTACTCCTATCATAATTCTTAGTGATTTCAATATACATGGAGAGAATAATTCCAAAATCCCATTTTCTCATTTCCTTGAACTCTTCTCCACACTATTTCAGTCATCCCCCTCACAGTCATGCATGCCTTAGACCTTGCAGTTACCAAAATTAGTAACCTCTTCTTAATTCATCCCTCTCTGTTCACCATGTTCATTCTTTCCAGTTTATACCCTCTAATACTCCAGCTCAGCCCGGGCATCTACAATTTGTCCATCCTATCTTTGAAACTGCCTCTTAACTCTTTACACCCTCACTTCACTTCTTATCCAGGTAAAATTCTGTAGCCAATCATTATAATCACTTCTTTGCATATGCCCTTATCTCCATTGCCCTCTCTCTCTTTGGCCTACTCACTTGAAAAGTGCAACCCGAGTCAAATCCAACTCTCCTGATATCCTCACCTGCACCGGTGAAAGTAAATGAAGCTGGAAATAGACACAGGACTGCTGACTCGCCTCACTTTAAATTCCTGTTCACTCTCCACCAGAGAGCCCTTACTGTGGCTGGACAATCAGACTATGTTTCCCCAGTCCATTCACTCTCTTTTCCAGGTGACTTTTTGTATCTTCTTCCCTCTCCTCAAATACCTAGCAGTTCCTCCTTTATTCTCATTATCTGAGGAAATAGAGGCAATCAGATGAGAAGCTCCACAAGTTCTCACATCCACATCCACTTCCTGGCTGCATCTGTGTCATGTAACTGCCTCCTTCCTCACTATTGAATGATGGTCTCCCCTGCCAGGAAAGGCCAATCCCTTCCCTGTGCACTTGATCCCATTTGCTTCTGTCTACTTAAGAAAATTGCTCTAGAAATTTCCTTTCTCTCTCTGACAGCAGCAACTCCGTTCTCATCAAACTCTTGAATCTTTCTCATCAGCATATAAATATCTAAAGAAAATACCCATCTCTTAACCCACTTCCCACTCCAGTCAATACCTTATTTCTCCCCTTCTCTTTATGGCAAATCGAGTATCTACACTCACAATCCCCAATTCCTCTCCTCACATCCTCTTTGAAGCCCTCTGGCCAGATTTCATTTTTACCAGTTGATGGAAACAAAGCTCTTGTCAAGCTCATGAGTGATCTCCACATTCTAAATCCAATGGTCAAATCTCAATTCTTGTTTTAGTTGATCTATCAGCAACATTTGTTACATTTGATCTCTCCCTTCTTGAAGCGTTTCCTGCCCTTAGTCTCCAACTGGTTTTCCTTCTACTTCATTGGCCGCTTACTCTCCATCTCCTTTGGTAGGTCTTCATCATCTTTCCAACGCCGGAATGCTGGAGTGCCTCAAAGTTCAGCCTTTGGAGCTTTTCTCTCACTGCCTTTGGGATCTCATCTGACCAGGGTCTCATAACTAACAAATTTCTGTCTCCAGCCAGACCTCTCCACTGAAGTCCATGCTCATTATATCTAAATGCCTTCTCAGATTTCCACTTGAATAGCTAATAACCATCTTGAATTTAACATGTCAGAAACTTAGGTCCTCATCAGACCACCACTGCCCCTTTAAAAAGCTGCAACTCACATAGTCTTCAGTTTGCTAAGACACAAAATCTTGGAGTCCTACTTGATTTTTCTTCTCTCCACCATACCTCTGGGCAATCAGCAAATCTTGTTGACTCTACTTTCAGAACGGATCTCTAATCCAATCACTTCTTATCATTTTTACTAGTCTCATCTTGATTATTACAACGATCTGCTAATGAGTCTGCCTGCTTCCACTCTTGTCCCCTACATTCTATTCTGAATCAAACAACTATTGTGATACCAGTAAAAAGGAGGCCCATGAATGCCCATCCACTTCTCAAAACCCTCCAATACCTCCAGTCTCACTCAAAGAAAAAGCTGAAGTCCTCACAATGGTCTGCGAACACTATAAAGTCTGTCTTGTCCATTACCTCACTGACCGCATTTGCTGTTAATCCCCCACCTCCGCTACCACCACCACCAGCTGATTCCACTCCAGCTTCATTGGCCTCCTTGCAGTTCTATTAACATGTCAGCGTCATTCCTGTCTCAGGGCTCTTGGACTTCCAATATCTCCTGCTTGAAATTTTCTTCCCCCAGATATCCACTAACTCCCTTACCTCCTTCAGATCTTTTCTCAAATGTCTCCTCAGTGAAGCCTTCTCTGACCGCCTTATTTAAATGGGAACTGAGTCCTGCCACACTTCCCAGCCTCCTTTCTTGGGCACTTTAGTTTTCTACTTAGCACTTATCATCATTTAATATAGCACAAATTTAACTTACCTATTTCATATTACTGTTTATTTCCTGTCCATAAAGTCAGGATTTTTGTCTGTTCCCCCAACCCTCCACTCACTTCTGAATTTCTAGATCCTCAAACAGAGAATGCTATTGCTAATCAATATCCATGTTGTTATTTTCTTCAAAAAGTAGGAAGACAGCATTTTCCAGAAGCCCCTGGCAGATAGATTGGAGTCATGAGACTGATTTATTGTCAAGGAAATGTGGGCACAAGAGTTGTAAGCCACCCACATAAAACCTTTCATGAGTGATGCTCCTTTCTCTTCCTGTTCAGCAGTCTTGGAGGCCATTTGTTACAGATGACAGTACCTTAAGGTAGAAGGAGCATTGGTCGCAGCCTGACCAGCACTAGACTCTAACACAAGCCAGAAACAAATCCTTGCATTAAGCTACTGATATTTTAGAATTGTTTAAGGAATTGATATACCCTGAATAATACAGCTCTCAATAAATATTTGTAAATGAATAAATTATTTTATATTACTTTTAATCAAACTCTCCTTAATAGATAGAACACTGTTCTCTAACATAGTAAACAAAATATAATGAGCAGAATTTAACCCTTAGTATCAAATATTTCTATGCTACACAACCAGACCTACAAAGACTTTGATGATATCCACTGCTGTGTGCCCTTTATACTTTTCAAAAACCATTCTCCTCATCATGGTTTCTCTTTTCTCCTCCTTTTTTCTGATGGTACTTTTTTGCTGGCTATTACATTCATTTCTTGGTGCTTCATTGTTGGTTCTAATATATAATGTTAGATATGAGGACCCCACTTCTACTCGTTTTGGGTTTTTTCCTTCTCATTTTGCCCTCACTTTTTGTTGTATAGTCTCTGCTTTTCAGCTGGGTTTTTTAGCTGTCACCATTGAATAAGAGCATTTTCTGGTTTGTAAACCATCTATCATACAATATCTCTTTTGTGGGCTCTTGGCTTCTCTCAGCTCTTGTCATGAATGCTCACATAAATACTTGCAATAAAAAGCCTTTTCAAATTCTTTTGGAATTTGAGTCTGTCAGATATATAATCACCAAATAAAGATAATAGAATAATACAAACAAATTTTGGGTAAATCCTTTTCCCCACATTTTCTGTGGATTTACTTTATCTAGTGTTGCTGTTTCTAAGAAGTGCTTTTCAATTTTTCATATTTCCAAATTTACTGGTGGACTGAAACAATCTTTTGAAGACTAGAGGAAATGATATCCCTTGTGTTAACATTAGAGATTATTTTCAAACACAACATTTTTAAAACAATTTAATCTAATCAAAATGTAGTTATAGCCTGAAATTAAAATATGCAAGAAGTGGGTTTCTTAATGGTTTATTTCAATGGGATGTGAAGTTAGAATTGTTAAGAAATGTGGAATGCTAATTAACCAGAGTTAGATAGCAGGGGATGAGGTAAAATGTCCTGACGTGAACTCTTGATCAAACTTCCTTATCAAAAGTTCACAGAAGCCAGCTGACACATGATACAAAGCTGTGAAGGTCATGGCCATTCAGACTCCTGGGGGTTGTTCCATTTACTTTTTCTACCAACCAGCAGGGGGAGACACAGAATGCTCCTTGTAATCCAAGCTATTACTCCCTGTACCCTGGGACCTCATCAGTCTTTTCTTTGTCCATAACAGGCAGAACAAGTTGGTCCAGTCCGACAAAACTCACCCCTCTAAGTGTTTTTGGTTTCTTGAATTACAGTTGACTAGGCATTCAAGTGACTCATTAGAAGGGACTTGTGTGTATTTGTTGGTTTTGCAGATACTAGATTATATCAGGGATTTTTTTAATATAAGTAAATTTGGCCTATGGCTTCAAAACATTGATGAATCTGATTGAAACCCAGCCATTTAAAATATTAAACCTCATTCTATCTCTTAATCACTACCTCCAATCATCTCAGCCCAACAGTCAACTTTATAGGAGCAGCTCTAATAGACCTAATGACAAACTATATTGAAATTTTAAAATCTTTTGACAGGTTAGAAGGTCTAGGCTCTAGGTTGATCTCTCAGGAACCAGATAATTTTGCTTTTATCTATTCATTGGTTCAGTTCAACGCATACCTGGAGTAGGAAAACCCACCGAAGGAGATATAGGCCGGCTCCTGAGTTAAGTACTAGAAAGAAAAGAAGGTCATGGCCCTTGCCCTTTGGATAGATAGACATTTAATAAATAATTGCTGGTCAGTGTGATCATGCAACACAAGAAATGTGAATGAGGTGCTGAAGTAGCTTACAGGAAGGAGTAATTAACTTCATCTGTGGTAAGGCGTTGAGGTAGGCTTCATAAAGCGAAGTCATGCCTAAGCATGGTTTTAAAGAACAGCTAAGGAGAGAGAGAATGGACTTTGGTAAAAAAGAAACAGAATGAGAAAAGGCATAAAATAGAACTATCTGTTTGAGCAATTCTCCTTTGTTGGTGTCGCTGGAAGATAACGTGAAAGGGGGCCATATAAGATACAGCTGAGGAGGAGGCAGGCATAGGACAGATGGTGGAGAATCCTAGACTAAGGTTTGGGAGCAGGCTACAGAGTGAACTAGGAATGCAGGGCTCTCAGTTGACCAAGTGATTGTTCAAAATTAGATGGTTATTTAGGTTCTACCAACTTGCTGACATCTGTGTCTACCACAAAGGAGACTGAAAGAATATGGAAATATAGTGAAAATCCAGCACCCTGAAGGACAAAAATCCATGCCTCATTCCTTTAGGAAGATCATCCTCACTATAGTAGCAGAAGAATAGTAGACATAAATTACTATGTAGCACAGTTTCTCAAAAATTAAATGTCATATTCAAAGATAATTTCACCTTCAAATTTATCTTGATACTCAACAACAACTTTTCCTTCTTCAGGCTTTAATTTTAAAAATTCAATATTGATTCATGGAAATCCTCGAAAGAGTTTCTTGACAGGCATACCTCTGAGTTCTTTAGATAACAACAAAGGCAAAACAACTTTGAGTGAATACCTATTGTACTTTTCCCATTTTGATTTCCTTGATTAATAATTTTATCTAGTCTTCTACTACTTTTATAGAACATTGGGGAGGGGTGATGACTTTAGAGAGCTGAATTCCTACTTGTGATATATGAAAAGTATGTGGGTTGTTGCTTTTTAATGTCATTTGAAAAAATAAAGATTGGATGTGCTAAAATCCCCATCCAAATCTCACTTAACACCTTTTTCTAAAAGGAAAATAAAACCCTTAAGTGTTTACACAAAACCTAATCAGAAGTTTGCAAGCATTTCAGGTGGTTGAAAATGCACGGTCTTGAGTAAGAAATAGAATATGCTATTTCCAACAAATATAGCAGAGATCAGCAAATTCTGGGTCATAGGCTAAAGAGTGCTTATAGATACTTTTGACATGTCTTGGATTTTGCAAGTAGAAAAGGAAGAAAGAAATAGAAAGAAGAGGAGTGGAGGAAAGAGGAGGAAGAAAAGAGGAAAGAAGGAAGAACAATGGTAACTTTTCTATGACACTCATCCAGGAAAAGCTATCTACTGGAAGTAGCATGGAGTAGTGACAAAAGCTGGATTGTATGAATTGTTAGCCATGGTTTCAAACTTGGGCTCCTCTATCTCCTGGCAACATGACCCTCGCATAGCCACTTAACCTCTCTGGACTTGCTCCATGTCAGTGCAGTCATGGGAGTCTCAGTCACATAGGCTTTTTGAGATGCTTAAATGAGACAATGCGCTTGACGTCAAGGCACAAAGGCTACACAAAGATAGTGATGAATAAGTGTTAGCCCTATAGCTTTCACCAACCCTATTGTAAAACTACAAATTTTATCCAACCTAGAGGAACTCAGATTCATAACAGTTCTCCTCAGATTCCCTGGTCTTTAAAGATCTAGTCTCCAGAGTTGGGTGACCATTACATTGTCATGATGAAACCGGCAGAGAATAGTCGCTCATAGAGCTTAGAGTCTAGAAGTGAAATAAATTACTAATTAAAAGGACACAGGGATGCTTTACAGTGAGAAGCAAAGGATATGACGGGATCGAATAACAGAAGACTCAACCTTGTCTGTGTGAGGATTCAAAGGAGGCATCCAGAAAGAACTGATCTGAGGCTAAGAAATAAAGAGGAAGAAGGAGTCATTTGGGTAAAATGGGGAGAGAATTCTGGGGTGGAGGGCAAAGGGGATGGTGAGATTGTAGCACTATAAGAAGTGCGGGGTCACTGAAGCACGGAGATCCGGTGCTTTCAGCCTTTTGCATCTAGAGAAAGTTAGGATCAAGCTACTCAATCCTTGCTCTTCACTTGATTCTTTTTTTCTCTATTTACCAAGTAACTTTCAATGATAAAAAACAGTACCAATAAAACACTCCTTCTCTTATAAGTGGAGGAATCTTAATACCCGGTCAAATTTACCAATTCCTACCTCGTTAGAAAAGATGTAGAAATTGTCAAATGAGATAATTCTAGAATATACATCATTCTATGCTCTGGGCCCAAACACTCAAAGGAAACACTGGTCATGTCAATGTGTTCAGTCTGAGTGAGTGGGAGTTGATTTCCTGGCTTAGAGCAAACAAAGACCACTTTTCTATGCCTTATACTCTCATCATTTCTTACCAGCTTGCTGCGGTCCATCCTGTATGTGGCAAAGAAGAAAGGGACCAGCCTGAATTTTCCTAGAGAATATAGCTACTGTGGAAATGCAGAAATCACCACCTTCCACAGGGTGGCCATTAAGGAGCCATCATCAGTGAAAAGGAATTCCAACACTCCTCCCACATTCAAGCAATTGCTTTAGAGTCTGTTGCTTTATTCCTATGTATTTTCTCACTCTCTCTGAGTTTTAGAGCCAATCTACTTTTTTGCTCTTTAGTTTTGCTCTTAGTCTGACCTCAACTCTTGCCCTTTGGATTTCCCCATCATCCTGATAAACTTCCAAGTGACCCTGTCACCTGTGACCCAGCTACTAAGTTGAGGCAATTGGCCAAATCCTTCGAACAGGATGTATCTCCCTGTTGGCCATGTTGTTATTCAATAACTGCTGATGCTCTTGACCAATAGCTCTAGTCAGAAAAGAACTATGAATCATTTAACTACCCTATTTTATCATTTGATCATCCTCAGATTCCTTGCTTTCTGGTCTTCAGGTCTGAAAGATAGGGATGAGACAAAAACATCTATTCTCAGAGGAATATGGTGAGGGTAGGTAAATTTTAAATCATCAGATTATGAAACCCTATAAGTCAGGGGTCGGCAAATATTTATGTAAAGGGCTAGATGGTAAATATTTTCAGTTTTGCAGGTCATACACACAGTCTCTGTTGCAACTGCTCAATTCTGTCTTTACAACAGGTAAATGAATGAATGTCAGTGTTTCAATAAAACTTTTGTTATAAGAACAGCATGCCAGATGTAATCTATGGTCTGTAGTTTGCCAATCCCTGCTCTAAGTAAAAGGTACTATTATACCCAATACAGTTTACTGGAGGTATAAAGAAATTTCACACCCCAGCAGCCCCTCGAGGCAGTGTCTGTTGCTCTTGTATAATGCATTGCTCACACTGACTTCAGAGAGACCCTCAGGAAAGAGTAGAAGCATTCTGCATTAAGGTAAACCCATCCACAGGGTGGGGTTTCACAATCATAATACCATTTGTAAAATAGAGCATCAGATAGAACTACTTTTCATAATCAAATGATGAAAATTATAATTTAAGCTTTATTTAGCCCAAATTTTAGTCTGATGAATCCCTGTTGATACTCACATTGGCACTAAGACCATATGTCACTTCTCCAATCACTTTGAAGGAACCATTGTGTCTTTTCATGTAAATCTTGCTAAGCTCATGGATCACTGACCTGCTTTAGGTGACGTGTGGCATATCAATTCATCCCCCAATACACACAATAAACCCTACTCTATTTCCTTCTGAGATTTTGTTTATAAAGTGACTTATGAGCACACACTCACCAATTTCAAACCAAGGTAGCTTGACCATTTTGATTTTTTTCTCCTGTAAAGATGCCAAAAGCATTTAGAGCACTTTTCCAACGTCCCACTTGCCAAATTTTCATTTTAACATCAAAGCTGTTGGAACACGGGGACAAAGCACAAAGCTCGCTCAGCCAGTCAACTCCTATTGTTCTGTTTTACACGGGTTAAAAAAATAAATAAATGAATGGTGAAACAGATTGTTTTTGAAACTGATAACACAATTTGTTCTCCTGCTTCATATGTTAGATTTCCGCCTGCAGCAAATATTTACAGCAGAGTTTTAACCCTCTCGAAATCAGCTCAGTTATGTAAGGGTGGTGACTGTCTTTCATACAGTACCCTTTGTGATGTGGCTTTAAAAAAGAAAAAGTAGTGACCTCAGACACTGTCCTATGTGCGTGGTCAATGTTTACTTACAAGGATACATGCAGATAGAAAACATAGTCAAAAACTTGTCAATTATTTAGCATTCCCCATAAACCATTAGATGGTCAAAAATATCTTTAATTGATTCCATCACTACCTATGCTACTTATTATTTATTACTATAACAAACTTCTCCATGGGAACAGCTAATTGTACCTCCCTGGTGGCCACTTCAAGTGGAATAAGCCCTGCACAGCGCAGCCTAAGATACGCTGAAAGGTCTTCAGCTTTGGGGATTTGATTAAAACTGTATTACATGAACACATCAGCAACCATTGCCAAAACAAAACACTAATTTACAAAATCCTTCTGCTTTACTGCTTAACACAATTGAAAGGAGCTTTGTGTGCATGTGTGCGTGCATATGTGTGTGCGTGTGTGAGGCGTGGGGAGTGGTAGCTGGAGGAGAGGATTGCATATGTTGTCTGCTCTGCAGACAATAATGTTTCATGGAAATAATGTGGCCTTCTGTAGCATACGAAGGCAAAAGAAAAGGGCAATCCTGCCAGCTGCATTATGGGTGCAAGCAAAATCTCTGACCTACTGACCAGACTGCAAACTATCGCACCAGAAAGCGAATTGTGCAAGAAGCAAATATCTTGCCCAACCTCCCCTAAACACACACATGCACACATGCGCCCGCGCACACCCACCTTTAAAAGAAGCATAATTGTTAATCTGCTCTTTAGTAGAAAAGACAGATGTTATGGAAATAGTAAGCCACACTCTGCTAAGAGTGTTCTGTGGAAAGAGATTCCATAGGCAGCACTCTACACAGGAAGATTTAGACAATTAAGCAACCGTCATGAGGCATGCAGATGAATAACACATGCTAAATTAAATCAATACCAAACACTGTGTTGGAAATAGGTTAATTGTTTATTTTAAACTTCATGGGAGGAAAAAAAAAGTAAGCAACAGTGGAATTTGTCAACTACTCGAAGCAGTGTAGTGGCCTAGATTTATCACAGCAGCCCGAGAACAGCGTGCCCTGTCATGGCCTATCTGTGAGCCTTTTAAAAACAGTTTCTCCACTCAAAAAACAAGTCCAGATTAGTTTTAAAGAAGGTAGCAGGTGAGTGTGGAATTTGTAGAAATCTGAAAACGAAGACATTGAAATATTGCCCGGTAATTATACAGACTCAGGCAGAGCCTGAGCCCCTGAAGGAAACTTGTGCCTCAGCTTACGACATTTAGCCAGGTAAACTCAGAGAATAAGAACAGAAGGCCTTTGCCATTTCTTCTCTGAACTGGTTTTTAACTTAAGAGTCTCTGCAACATTATGTGAGTGACTCAAAAGCAAGTTCTCAAGAGATATCTTTATGTCATTCCAAAGAGTTAGGAATCTTGAGTATTGTGGTGTGCTAAAGGGCCAAGAGCTGATGCATTTCTTTAACGTAATGTTTATATGAATCGAGCAAACAAATGCAAGCTCTGCTGTTACAATAACAGAGAGAGGAAGAGGGTAAGAACCTGCATGTTTGTATATCCATTCAGTAACACCAAACGCTAATTTTTACATGAGGAAGAAACAGGAAGGAAAAGGAGGACTGTCTTCCTGAGTGTGTGAAGACTGCGACCATGCCAGATACTTGTATGTGGATTATTGTGCTTACGCCCATCCACAGGTCTGGGAGGGAGGAATCGTTAGTCCCATTTAGTCCCATACCTCCCCAGGTGAGGAAGCCCAGGCTCCGAAAGGTTAAATGACTTGTCCGAGTTGACATACTGGCCAATGATAAAGTTGGGCCATGAAATCTATGTCTGGCTGACTCCATAGCCCAAGATCTTTCCATTACCATAGCAACCTGCTGAAAATATTCTCTGAGGATGTCTGAGGTTGCAGCTCTGAGCCTGTATTATGATCATCCACACGCTGCACCACCTTATGTTAGCTAGAGCAAGACAGCCCTTCTCTAAAGTAATCTCAAGGTAAGTGAATATGTGTCTTATACACCTATCTCATCACTTTATTACCAGGATAATTTGGTGAAATTGGAACAATGATATTGGACTCATTAAGCACTTATTTGTTAATTTTTAGTCCTTTCTACGTATTTTTAGATTTACACCCCTCCTATTCACAAATTGATTAGAATTGACTTTAACGGTAGATATTCTCTTACCTGATATAATACTTGGCTAGTTGAAAAAAAAGTCAGTTAAATTAGGAAATTATAACAAAAGATACACACCTCAATCATTTCATTTCACCTTAAATATATAAATATACACACATTCACCAGTATTTGGATGTAAGATAATCTTTTCTCTGAATATGTGGCCACGTTCATAATCCACCACTGTCTGCAATTTCAAGTTTTGATTTCCTTAAAATGAAGGAAGGACTTAAAGACTCTTTTAAAGCAACCAGAATGTGGAATTCTTCTAGATAACTGATTTTCCGCCAAGCTTTTCCACTTGCCTCACTTGTGCCTAATTCCATATTATTAGTTTTAGCAACTTAACATTATTGAAACTTTCCAAAGCATACGCTTGGCTTTCATAGAAATGATTCCATTTGTTTTTGCACTAATATTTCAAAGTTTATGAAATAGTTAATTAAAATTTGTATTATAATAATTGCTATAACACAGCTGGCATAAACTAGCACAGGATCAAACACAACTGCCTCTTGGTAAACACTCTGCTCAATTGGTGGCAACATGAACTCACAGGCTTGTAAGAAAGGACACTGCTCAGAATTTCTTCCAGACTGGGTGGAGAACCTCAATTAATGCAGCACACTGATTAAAGAGTAGTTGTATCAGTTGCAAAAGAATCATAAATAAAATGGGACTATCCGGACTAAAGGCATAAGTGTTACTCGGCACCAGAGGTGACCTGCTAATCAGAGTTGGGCATTGAGTACTCTGGTGGTAAAATGAAAAAGGGAAACATGTTGTGTTACTGTTAGAGTTCCGCTCCATTGACCCATAATATAAAGAACCACCTGCAGTCCCACCTGGCTCTGGGCCAATGAGAACTGAGTTTGAAGATATATTATGTATGTCCTCACCACCAGCAAATGAGGTAGATAGAGAGGGCCTTGTGGAGTCGCTGTTATATCATTTTTCAGATTTCTCATTAGTGGCATAAATCATGGTGTTAGTCTGCAGATCTCATGTTAGGTATCTTTATGGGTATCATTATCAAATGTCTGTTCTGTTCTTGATGAAATAGGGGACAAGGGGGGATGAGTGGGAAAGTGGAAGAGCACTTGTTTCTCTTACCTTCACCCTGGGATGTCCTGGCTAGTTTCTATCTTATCCCTTCTTCATCAATGGTTCTCCTGGGACAGCACTCAACTATGGCATGGCATTTGAAACAGGTATGGAAAATACACATTTTTGTTTGCAGAGATAAATTTTTCTTAGAACTCAGGAAACTATTCATCACATGGACCCCTGAGAAGGAGGTATTTTGCATAACAGTAGACAATATAGTCACCCTGGATTTGTGCAAAAAAAGTAGAAATAGTACAAAAATGAATGGCGCTTCTGTTCTTTAAACAGACTAAGGATTCTATTAATTGTTATAAGCTTAAATATAAAATTTCATACATAGAAGATGTAAGGTTGGATCATTTTAGTCCTTCACCAATTTCATTATCTCATAGTTTTTACATATTCCTTTGTTCATTTAAAAGTGAAGATACGAATTTTCAATTTTAGAAGTTTAGAGCTGGAAAGGAATTCAAAGTTCATCTCATCCAGCCTTGTCACTGATCAACGAGAAATAAAACCTGTGCTACTAGAGAGCATTGAGCCAGGATGAAGACAAGGAGACCTTCCAAATCTTACAAGTCCTTCTGCTAATATACTCTCTCAGCACCATGTTTGGGGCCTGTAAAGATTAAATTAATAAATGATTACAGTGGAAAACAGATTCCTGCTGAGTATTAGAAGAAATGTTTGACAAGCAGATCCTGTTTTTGTTAACTCCTTACAAGAGTGCCTGACACATAAGCGCTGTGTGAGAATTAGCTACTATTGTTGTCTTGCACCCTCTGTAACTATGCCTGTTCAAACACAGACCATGGGATCCCTTGTCAGGGATGTGACAGAGGAGATTTAAGCATCAGAGGAGTATTTGGAATCAATACCATTCGAACCAAGATATCATGTGCTGATGTTATTCAAGAGTTACCAGAGATTTTTTTTTTGCCATTATGCACAAGCATCTTACTTTTAGAATGATTCAGATTCAGAGACCCTGATCTTCCCATTTCTGTATATATATTATATTGATTTTCTAAATTATGAAAATGAGGGGTGCTTTTAGATGTTTTCTTCCTTTGTATTCAACTTCTGTTTTCTCCCTCAAACCTGCCTCCCAACACCCAGGATTCCCCATCTCGGTCAACGACAACATTGATCATTCAATTTTACAAGCCAGAAACTTGGAAATTATTCTGGATTACTAATTTCAGCTTCATGCCATTTTCAGCCCATCTACAATTTCTATTAATTCTATCTCCAATAACTAGCCTGCATCTTCCAGCTCCTCTCCATTTCCGTGTCCATCAACTTAACCATCATCTCTCTCCTAGACTTTCACAACCATCTCCTAACCAGGCAAGGGTTTCCCAGTTTTCGTTCTTGCCTCCCTCCAATCTATTCCATTGTTCAGCCAAAATGATAGTCTTAAAAACCAAGTCATATCATGTCTCTTTTCTGCTTAGAAAAACGCCTAGCTCTTTCCTGCCTCGAGGTCTTTATGCTCTGCTATTCTACTGACATGATTTTTACACCCCTCACATGGAAAGTTCCTTCTCATCTTGCAGATTTCAGAATAAACGTCACCTCCTCAAGGGGGCCTTGGCTAGTCAGCCTCTCTAAAATTGGTTCTCCCCCTGTTATTACCTCTCTCATATTTGTTTCTTTCATAGTGTTTATCACAGTGTGTAATTATTTTACTTGTTTGTTAGTTTTAATCTGTGTATTCTACTAGAAAATCTAAAGTACAGGAGAGAGGAACTCTGTCTCATTCATTACTTTATCCCCAGAGCATATGTGAACTCTCCTTAAATATTTACTGAATGAATGCCTGAATAAATAAATGAATGAAGTGGGTCAGTTGTCATAAGCACTTGGGGCTACTTTTAAGGGGATGGCAATAAGAGGAAATGAAAACTGAAAAACATATCATGTAAAACAAACACTGGAGGTTTTGGCTTCTTTGTGTGAGGGATGGTGACTTACTCATTTCTTGTTTCCAGTACTTAGCCCAGTGCCTGAAACAGCACACGGCCTCCAGAAACGCCTGCTCCATGAATGAATGAAGTAACGGATGATGCGAACTTAAAGCTAGAGGAGAAATGGTGTAAACCTTGCCGTTTGGATGAACAGCGATGTGCAAACACATGGAAGTTGTTTTGCAATTAACGGTATTGTTGAGGATGTCATTATGCAGGCGATGATTAAGAGTTCTTTTATTAGAATTCATTGTTTGATACATAGAGAACAGGAGTCAGGCTTCTGTTCGTCAATTTTTAACCTAGTTATGCCAGTGTCTTCTTTTCTGAGTGTGAGCAGCTCACTCAACTGCTTGGACTCTCAATCCTTTCTCTTTTTTTAGACATTTGGTCATTAATGCTACAATCTGATTAATAATGAAGCTAATATTACTAATAGCATGAATATTACAACTACTATATTATTATTACTAATCCTAATAACAGTAAGTTAATACGAAAAACTTACAGTGTGGAAATGGTTTTCTGATACTATTACCCTTAAATATGTTTACAATTGTCATGGGAATAAGACCACAGACTCACAAACATGGCTTTTTGTTTACATGGGTTCTTAATTCCGGAAGAAATGAGGAAGACTGACCACCAACCAAAAGCAGATGGCTCTCACACCTCAGTTCTAAACATATTAATTTTTAGGGACGCTCTTTATTGAGTAAAACCCAACATCTCCAACACACAACTCTTTCAGAATTTATTCGGGAATCCGCTGGAAAGGAAGGCTTTCATACTCAAAGTAAACATGCATCATAAGATTGAGGACAGACATTTGAAAAGTAGTTCTTATATATTTTAAATCAAAGAACATCTCCTCAAGCAAGGTAAAATGTACATCAGGAAGCAGATTCAGGTGTACATTTAAGAAGAAAGGGAGTCACAGTTTTTAATTCAGAGGAACAAAAGGGAGCTAATTTCAGCTTCCTGCCATTTTCTATCCATCAGCAAGTCCTACTGAGTCCACCTCCAGTATCTATCTTGCATCTTCCAGCCTCTCTCCATCCCCGCTGCCACCACCCTACTGAGGAAGTAAAACTAACAATATCTTTTATTAGCTGAGTTCTTAGCTTTCTGAACGCATGACGTCGTTTTTTCTTGTTTCTTTTCCCTCATCATGTGGCATTGAGGCAGTTAATGCTACGAACAGTGCTGTTTCAATTGAGGAAGACAGGAGTTAAGAGATGTTAAATAAAATGCCAAATACCTCACCACTAACAAGTGGCAGAACTGGCAATCTGTATTACAACGGGTTACACAACAATGACTTCAATTATGCAAACTACATAACCTGGTTTTTTCACTCTGCTTCATGCCCTAGCAGTATAACCCTGGACACATTTTTAACCAATCTGAGAACTCAGCTTTTTCCTCTGAAAAAGAAAAGAGTGGTAGTTTCTCCCTCAGGATTATTTTTAAAAAAGCCATAACCCATGTAAACTTACCATAGAACCCCAGTTACACTCAATAAAATGTTTGCTATTATTATTCACAAGAATTTGTTCCAAAGCAATCCACCTGCAAGTCCTACTGATTCTATATCCAATATCTATATTGCACCTCTCAGCTCCTCTCTGTCTTTTTCAGGTATTCAATCTGATCATAGACCTCTCTGAAAATCCTTCGTGGCTCCCCATTGCCTTTAGAATAATATCTAAACATAACTCTGTAGGGTATATGAGAGTCTTCATGATTAAAGGACAGTATAGGGTATGAATTCTAAAGCTTGACTGTTTAGATTTGAATCCTAGCTCTGACACTCACCTGCTGTGTGACCTTGGGCAAGTTACTTAACCTCTCTATACCTTACATTCCTCGTTTATAAGATGGAAATGATAATGGTAAAGGGCTCACAAGTTTTCTGTGAGGAATAAAATAAGTCAATTCATGTAGAACACTTAGGATAATGTCTGGCACATTATAAACATTCTGTTTTATATTTTATTATGATTTATGATGGGCTAGTGAGGTGCATTAGCAGATTGCTGCTGCGTATTGGGTTGCCTTGATCAGGAATTAGCAGTGATCAAGCTACTTCTATTTGAGTGCCTCTGGGCTTTATCAGAAATAGGTGAAAAGGAGATACAATGAATGAACGCTGGGCTGATAAGGTAGAAAGAGAAATGCCATCAGTAGAGGTAAAAAGCTCACAGGAATCAAATACAGGAAACTCCAAGGATATAAAAATGGAGTAGCATCATTGTGACAGTCAAGAAATCAGTTGGACAATCCACACATTTCTGGTGCACTCTGTGTTTCTGATCTAGCTGCATGATCCCAATTTGTCCCAGTCCTGGTTACAGTTAGCACCAACTAGTGGTAGATTAAATACAGTCATGCACCGCATCATGATGTTTAGGTCAATGACAGACCAAATAAACAACGGTGGTCCCATGAGATTAGTACCATACAGCCTAGGTGTGTAGTCGGCTATCCCACCTAGGTTTGTGTGAGTACACTCTATGACGTTCACACAACGACGAAATCACCTAACAATGCATTTCTCAGAACCTATGCCTGTCATCATGCGACGCATGACTGGGCCAATGGGGATGTTTCTGTATCTCGGGGCTGCCTGAATCATCCAGAAGAGCAATGGAGATTCCAGAAATCTTCTGGATAATAAATGCCTATTTCAGCATCCTCTTCTGAAGAAATTGGGCTGGGGGGAATTGGGGCTCTCTGGGATCTCTGCTCTGCCTGTGCACTTCCCAAGATGGAGCTGACTGACTGCCGTTTCCCTCCAGCCCTACTCTTCCCGACCCCTCCCAGAAGTCTCCTTTTGAGAACAGGGACTGAGATGAGGGTGAAAAGCAATCACTAATCATGTTACATTCGAATTTACATTCTTACCAGGACTGTTACTACTGGGTTTTACTTACTACATTTTCTCAGTGATTTTAAGTTTTAAGTTTTGTATCATAAATTTAGTCATATTTGTTTTTGAATTTTCAGTCCTTGTAAACCTGAAAACAATCCCGACTCAAAATCATAGCCCCTGTCATTAGAACAATTATTATAACACAATTTTTGAAACTGTATAGAAACTGGATCATTGATAGTGGCACACTTTTAAGGATTGAAACTATGACAGATTAGAGAATATAGTTTAGTACTACTATAGTATAAAGTGTGTGTGTGACAGTGAGGGTTTTGAGGTGCGAAAATGCAGTTCAGAAGAGTGAGAAGAACATTCTAGGCGCAGGAAAATATTACACTTCACTGTATTTCTTTGCTTACTTGGCTATTTCCTATGTAAGATTACAAGCTGTTGATGGCAGGAAATCATATCACTTCATTTTTTTATTACCTGACTACTTTAGTGTCTCACACATAGTGGACTTTCAGAAAATATTGGTTGAAGGAATAAATTATGACAAACAAGCATGCAATAGTATGTAAGGGAATAGAAGGCAAACAGCTGTCAGAGAGGAGAAGATGATAGATGGTGAAGCTTCACTTGCTGTCCAGCTGTTTGGAGTTTGTATTTTATGATGTTCCTTATTTTATTCCTTCTTTAAAAAAATTTAATTCAAAGTATGATAGGCTTGAGATCATCAGTTCAGTACTGCCTGGGCTGGGAATTTCTCTAAAAAAGGGCAGAAAAGGGAGAGTTATATCAGCATAAAGCTACCATTCTCTTGAAATTCCTGAAAACAAAAGGTACTGCCATTCTATTCATAATGCGGTCCTTGCACCAGCAACATGGGTATGACCTGGGAACTTGTGAGAAAGGCAGAGTCTCAGGCCCCATCGAGACCAACAGAATCAGAATCTGCATTTAAACAAGATCCCCAGGTGACTCGTGTGTGTTCAGTTCTGTGAGCCATCGAGCTAAAGCACATATCTATTTAAGGAGTCTAGTGACGTGTTAAGTGTGACATGCAGCATAGTGGTGAGGTCAGAGAAGGCTGCGGTTTCAAGTCTGGGTGACTAGGAAAATGATGGTCACGTTAAACTAAAATCTGGAAGATAAGATGAGGAACTGGTTTGAAGTGGGAGTGAGGGAGAGGCAGAACGATGCCACTCAGTCTTAGAAAAGAGGAACTGTGTGGCCCACACTTTTTGCCTATTAAATTGTAACAATCAAAGGCAACTTACTTCCAATGTCAAGAGTCCGCAAATGCAGAGAGAAACTGCAAGAGAGGGAAAAATAAGGGAAACATTGTATGTTGAATACGTGTAAAAGGAAACTTCTTATCGTATAAAGATATTTGAACTCCTGAAAGCCCAGAGAGGGAGGAACTGTTCCGTAGTCCTACTGCCACCCCTACGTAGCTAAATCATTTCCCTGGGCTGGAGTCTATCCACCAACTCTCCAGATTTTTTATCCTTGCTCTTTGTGCATTTAATACCTTGAAAAACAATCCTCTTAATATCGTCTAAAACCCATTTTGGATATCCACACTGTGTAAAATGTGTGTAAAAAGCCTCTTAACACAATTGTTTTCAAATGACACTGTCAATGTACTTTTCCTCATTTTTGTAATCATTATTACTCACTGTTGCTTATAATAACCCTGCACAAGCCTAGAATTGAAATCTGTTTTCTTACGGGTTTCTTAAAACCTTCTCTGTACCTTAACCTTCACTGTACGTCGCTGTTACTCTTTTTACTTTTAATTTTGTAATGACTTTGTCAGGTTCCTCTTGAGAAATATCGCAAGCATTAATTTTTCTTAAAGAAAACAGCCTGGAATCATTTACATGAACTTTGCAAAAATATACATATCTTGGGGCATAGATGATCGGCGCAGGTGGGGGAGAAGGAGAGAAGTGAATGCTACTTAGTGGAACGCACCTTTATCATTAGATCTCAAAGTGCTTCACAAATATTAATAGATCACATTTCTTCCCTGGGAAACAAGTCAATATGATCAGACACATTTTACAGATGAGAAAACTGAAAGCACAGATGGGTGAAGCGATCTCCCGAAAGTCATAACAAAGGTCACGGTGGAGTGGGGCCAGAACTCAGTGTCCCGATACTAGTAAAACACGTCACTTGTCATCAGTGACTTGGCCCACACTTTTGTTTTAAGAGGGGAAAAAAAGCTTACGGTCTATTAACCCAGCATTGAGTGTTTACTACAAAGTGTATTTTCCCCCCTTGCTCTTCCCTCAGCCCCAATTCTCTATTCCTTCTGTTCACCTGCCTCCATACCCTGACCACCTGCTGCCCCCACCTCTCAGAAGAGAGCAGAATAGATATAGGCTCAAAAGAGATAAGATGAAATAAATATTATGGCTGTGTGTGAGTGTGTGTGTATGTGCGACAGAGAAAGAGTATGAAGGAGAGTAGGTGTGAGTGTGTGAGTGTGTGTGTGAGAGAGAGAAAGTGTGTATGTATGTTTGTGTGACAGAGAGAGTATGCGTACGTGTGTGAGAGAGCGTGTGCTCACTCAACGTTTAAAAGCATAGTTGGCATTTCTACATTTTCCAAATAAGCGCAGGCACTTTTAGGATTGCTATTATCCTTGGAGTTAAAAAACAACATGGAGAGAAAAATGCTATTCTAATTTCTGTTAGAGGCAAAGGACAAACCCCAAACAAATTTTGAAAGTTTTGGTGCTGAAAGCCAGGCTACCAGAGCTGCAGACGAGAGGCTGGACTTTCATTTTGCACCAGCACTGCCCTGTCTCTCACCAAGCCTCTCCCAGGACGTACACTCGCACGGTGCTAGAAGTAGAAGCAGCTCCGCTTGGGCCTGCCTTCCCACCATGTCCTCTCCAGCCTGCCCCTGTCGTTTCCTCCCAGCACTGAGGCATGCCTTAGGGGAGCAAATATGTTTGCGATCACTTGGAAATTGTGGTAAAACTGCTCTCTGACGAGTTTTGGAGATCAGACTGGAAGAGGGGCCCCCAAAGAGGTAAAGGAGAGTTTGCATCTGAAAGACGGCGAGTGAGGACTAGAGGAATCAAGCACGCAGCTCACCCTGAAAACAAACTGTACAAGATTTTCATCATTCTTTGTTTCCACCTAGCTTGACCTGAACTCACATTATTTTTAACAGACTGGGTTTCACCCTGTATAACCTTGTCTTACCCCTGCCTGAATTTTGACCTGGCCGTCACCAACATTTCCACGAGTGTTCTCAATCTAGCCTGATTTTTCACCTTCACCAGCCCCCAAATTCTCTAGCTTGCTGAGGCCTCCAATCTACTTTCCCAAGATGCTGAGTGAGTGTGACCATGCTGGATACGCTGCCCAGTCTGCTTTCAGGTGCAGTCGCACAGTTGCACAGTGGTCACAGCGATGCAAACACTGAGCCTCAGATGCACTCCAAACCTATTGTCTGCCCTACATTGTTAATAATAATAGCTCTCATTACTGCTGATTATAACAATACTCTCTGAACAAAGCAAGAATCTGGCTAATGATGATTATGAGAATACTAAGAATTCTAAACTAAAATAACAACATAATTTCACGTTTTAATCCTAACAGGCTGGAAATTAAACGTGGGCCTAGAAGTCAAGGCAACTGAGGCATAGTCTACATAATGTTTGCAAAGGCATTATCTCTCCTTCGTGTTGGAAATCAAGTCGAGAGTAGATTCAAGATTGCTCTTTTGACTGAAACTTGGTGACAACGAAACTTTTTTATTTTATTACAAGCAGTTTTCAGAAGATTCAATATATTGAAATCTTAAAAAAGAATTCCTACAGTTTCTTACTATGGCATGGAAAATAGTGGACGTGTTAAAATCATTGGAGGGTGATTAAGGTTAAACACGAGATACACTTCAAAAATTCATGTTTCTTCTTGTGTTTAAAAAGTGAGCTGTACTTTTATATGTGCCCTTCCTGGAAATAATTAAATGAATAACTACATAAATTTAATAGAGTAAGTAATGTCAGTTGAAGTTTGAAAAATAATTCTAGCTACTTTACCACTACCCAACATAGGAGACTATACAAAACACAAACTGGATAATACCTGATAACAGCCCTAAAAAGGTCAAAAAAGATACCTTTAAAAAATGTTAAATTATTTTTAAGGGGATATTAAAGTCCTAAGTTTTACCTATTCTTTCTCTTTGTTTCCCTTCTCCTCTTCAGCAGACGTGTTAAAACAAACTAAATGGAAAAAAAAATTAAAATTAGGGAGTTAGGAGAAATTAGCTAAATGAGTGGCCTGGAGAAAAGACGAAATGTAGAGGTTAGCTGTATATACACACACACAAATGGGCTTGCAGTATAATCTTTTCTTCCTTAAAAAGTCCTATTCTCCAAAATGTCTCCCTATGCTACCTTAATATTTTCTGTCTTCTTCTCAGTTTGTAAGATGGACGTTAGTCTTTGCTGCCTTTAAATCTTTAACATTCATGCCTAAACAGACAAGGGTTATTCAAGAAACAGGTTGAAGAGTAGATCCCAGAATTCTACTTGCCAAGAGCTTCAGATTCAGTAGGCCTGGGATTAAGCACAGAAATATGCACTTTTTTAACAGTGACATCTGGGTGCCTAAGAGACAGGTGGACCAGGAACCCCAACTTGGAGAAACACACTGGCCTAAAACCGAAACAAAAACACTTAGTGTCTTCAGCAGGCCAACAATTGCTGGAGATAAACTTCCGTGGACAGTAGAGAATGAACTAATTAACAACTCAAAATATGTCACATGTGGATCTTTCTGATGAAATGTTTAATTAAAACCATGATGTGACCATAGACGGTCTCTCAATGGAAGAGATGAAGAGTTTACAACTTCAGGGATAAAGCAATACGGAGAAATGAACGTGCAAAGGGGGTGGGTGGGTTTGAGGGTATCAATTCTTTTTCTTTTTAATTATCTTTCAAAGTCTGAGATTTACGAAACCTGAACTAATTTTCACCAATTATTTCCCATCGAGTTTTATGGGATAGAATTATTTCATTAAGTATCCAATAAACATATCTGGGAAGAGCTATTTAATGCCAAAGAACAATTTTCCTCAGTCCATTTAAGGCCTTCCTCTTAGAAACAGGAAACAGCTTTCTCTTGCTAAGATGAGTGTGGTTCAAAGGGTTCATGTTTAGCCTCAATTCAAAACTCATACTAAATTTGGCAAAATGCAGTACCCAAGGAAGGGAAGGAAATTTATATTACATTAGATAGTGTTAAATGTCTTTTTGAAATTATTTGACTGCTGCACACTCATATTATTCTTTAAAGACTCTTTAATGAGGCATTTCCCAAGAAATTTTGATGATAATCTGTAGTGGACTAATTGGTAGTATTTACGTACTTCTGAGGGACCACAAAGTTACGTTTGTTTGAATGAGTTACTTCCTATTAAGTAAATGACTCTTCTTTCACATGTGTAATAATACTTAGACTTCACTTTTTTTCCCTTTACTCTCCCAAAGAAGTTTCTGTCTCTCCTGTCATTTGTTGTTGTTGTGGTGAAGTTATTTTTCTTGACGAGTTCCACCTACTCACAGTTAACCTGAAGGTCTTTTCCACTGTAGACATGCTGTGAATGCGCACAAAGGAAGCTTGTTATCGCAAGATCAGCAACTCAAATTACAGCGTGATCAGAAGTGACATCACTGTGTGGTTTCATTAGTGATATTAGAGGAGAACAAACTATTTTCAGTCATTCTTTTAGTGGCGAAAAACTATGCATCGTCTTCCTTCCATTCCCCACTCTCCCATCCATCCCTGAACTGCATCCAAGAGCCTTTCTCAGGATCTCTTTTCTTCTTTATCCCCAGTCGATTATGAGTATGTACAGCCCCTAGTTCTGCTGTGGAGAACAGAGCAAAAACAAAACAAAACAAAGCACATTAACACTATTGACCTGATAACTTTCTTTTCCCAGAATAAGATCTGAAGAGAATTCAAGAAAACCACAGATACTAGAACTGATGAAGTCTGCTTCCTGTGAATTTGTGTGGCTTGTTCATCAAGTCATACTCCCTTTTCTATTCTTAGTCTTTATTCTGTAGCCACAGTTTTTCTGCAATTGTCTGTGGACCCTGCTTATCACAAAGCCATGATTATTATATGTGAGAACCTTGGCCCAGTTCTAGTCCTCTAGCAACCAAGACCTCAACCCTGGTCTGCCTTTTCACCCAGGCTTCTCTTCAGGCTCACAATGGTATTGACATCAGTTGGTTTGAAACAGATATGATCAGGGGAGAAATCCACCTTTACTTGAACTAGTCAAACTCTCTGCTTTTCTTTTCCAGTGAGGAAATTGTGTGCAGATGTGTATGTTTTGGAAGATGGGGGACAACGCGGTGAAAACTGATATGTAGGAAAAATAGGGGTTCTGTACACTCATATTACTGTAGAGGACTTTGGAATGCTGAGAAAGGAGTCTGAATGCTGAGCCATCTTCTGCCTTCTGGGTTTCTTTAGGTATCCTGTAGGAGATCATATGGAGCCAGAAATAATGTCATCAGATTCTACAACCATGGGCAAGTCATTTAGCCTCTTTTGGCTTTAGTTTCCTTAACCCTAAAAACAGTTTGTCACCCTTGTCACTACTGGCTTTTTGGGGCTAGATAATTCTTGGTCCTAGGGGGCTACTCGGTACACTGTAGGATGTTTAGCAGCATCCTTGTTCTCTACCCACTACATGCCAGCAACCAGCATCTAGCCACCCCCACCAGTCATGACTGTCTATAGACATTGCCAAATGTCCCCTGAGGAAGGAGGACACGGCAAAATTGCCCTCAATGGAGAACCATTGGTCTAAAATTAAGCAGTTAAAATTTATGGTCCTTTCTGTTTTAAGATTTCACAAGTGTAATATCCCATGACTCTAAATCCATTGCCAATCTGTTGATGCAAAAGACCTCTTCTTTCAATTCTTAATTTGTACTAGTAAGGATAGGGAGAAAAGGTAAACTGAAATCATTTTTCTCACTTGTGAGTGGAACTAATTAAAGAGTTAATGGCAAAAGAGATTTATATCATTCACCCAATTAAGATTTAGCCCCAAATATTTGTTGAGGGCCTATCTTCTGGAATAACAGTAGTAGGCAGCATTTGCTGGACATTCACCGTGCTAAATGCTTTCAGTGAGATTTCTCACTTAATGGTGAAAGATGACAGAAGCATAATTATTAGCTCCAACTTATAGAGAAGGCAAACTAAGGTTTGGGGACGATGAACAACCTGCCCAGGATCTCACTGCTAGAGAACAGGGGAACAGAAGCTCAAAGCCAGATCTATCTGGCCTAAAATCTCTGATTTGGGCCATTACTTTATATTGCTTCCTGGGGTATTATGCCAGACATTGTTTAAGCTTTTAATATTAACAGATTTATTCCCTGTCTTATGGTATCTATGAGGCAGTACACTCATTATCCTCATTTTTTTATACGTGGGGAAATTAGGGTACAAAGAGGTTATGTAACTTGCTCAAGGTCACACAACTAGTGGGTGGCAAACCTGAGATATCAACTCAGTCCATGATCTCAGCCACTACTCTCTGTTGCCTTTCAACATAAAAAGCACAGTACTAGAACTGGCACCCTCTGAGTACATGCAAATGAGTATTCTTTCAGTATTGTGTACTATTTGATGAGACTTTTTAAATGGTGGGAGATGTCATCAGTCTCTTTTCTGTAAAGGAGTTGGTGCTATGGAACAAGAAGAGCACTGAAATTATAGTTGAGATAAAAGAGATTCTCTCTGCATTGTTACATAGAAAAAGAGATTTGACCTGTATTTCTCCTGCTCAATCAAAAGGTGAGACATTTGAAACACCCTCAATGGCCATGCTGTCCAAAGTCTGACCAGTAGCCGTCCAGTTACTCTCTCATCCTATCTTATTGAGACCTCAGTATATCCTGGGCCAAATGCTGGGGATACAGCCACAAATAAGGTATGATTCTTGAAAAGCTCAAACACCGGTAGTAAGAGAAGTCCACAACAATGACATGTACAGAAGGATAGAGGAATTACAGATAAGAAAGCAAATTTTTCTATCTTGTGAAAGCCTGGCCAGGACAAGTTTCCATGGGAAGGAGACCCTTGAGTGATGGTAAAGGATCATTGGACACCCCAGTGGGAGAGAAAAGTATGATGTATGAAGAAAGGTAGCAATTTCAGAGAAAGAGACATCATCAATTATGACTGGGAAAAAGGGACTGCAGAGGATGAGAGAAGGCTAGGAAAAAAATAGATTAGGGTATGGGAGAGCCTTAAATTTCATTCTGAGAAGATTGGGCTTTTTTTTTAGGTAATATGGATTCATCAAAGAGTTTTAAGTAAAGGGGTGGCAGAATCTGACTTGTGTTTTAGAAAGACTGCTCTTCACCCATGTAAAAGATGAATGAATTGACACGTCTCCAAGCATCACCCTGCCATTGGGCAGTCAAATTTTCCTTCTTGGAGTTTATAGTTTGTCAGACAAATGTGATGACCTAATACAGAGTGAAGAATCAATTTGGCCAAAATTTTTCTACCACTGCTCTACCTTGGGGCTAATTAAACTGCCCTACAGAAGTCCTCCTGGGACACATTTCCTTGAGCAATAGGGTCTATGGAATGCAGTTACAGCTTAATCTTCTTTTCCCACAAAAGAAGTCTCCTATGTTTAACTGGTCTGAAAAGTCTTGGTGTTGGTGAAAGTAAAAGCAGGCAGTGCCAACAGCATTAATATTTTATGCCTAGAGGGCAGCTGTGAAGCCAAGGTTCTCAAAGCTTTAACAAACATGCATATTTAAAATCTTTCTTTCTGTGTGGTGGAAACACAGAAAACTGGAGGAAATGGTTGAACGTGCTGTGGTCTCACGGTCATGAACAGAACCTGGAATGGAACCCCTCTCTCTCTCTCGTGCTGCCCCCTAGACTGGAGAAGAACCCATACTGGGTGGAGTTGGACCTCTGACTAGAGAGGTTGAATGTTTTAAAGGAGACGTCCTAAATGCTTAGGTCTTTAAGGCATCATAGATAGTTAAGTAGCTGTGTTGGGACAGTTTTCCCACCTAGATCGGACAAAAAGAAATCCACATGATCCACACAAATAAATGAAGCCAGTCTAAAAAAACTGTCACATGAGGAGAAGCAGCTCCACCAGCTCCTCACCTGGTACCTTCCCACCTTACAATGACGACCAGGCAGGAAGTAGAGGTCATGTGGATGCGCACTTAGTTCTTACACTAATCATGATTATGTCAGCAGTCAGTGAAAAAGATAACACGGTATCTGAGAATTTCCAGTGTTTGCCATCAACACAACTTCCTTGATTGATAACTCAAGCAGATCTTCCTGCTATCAACTGGAAGCACTCTCTCAAATTCTTCCTCAAACCATTAATCATGGCAGAGCTAGTAAGTTGCTTCACCCATAACTATGGCTTACTTAATTTATGTGACTTTTTTTTCTGTATGACATCATGAATATGAAGAGGGGTCCTGTAATTATGTAGCTGGAAGTGGCTCCCAGCAGTTCAGTCACAACCGGACCCTCTACTCCATTTGATCGGACCCTACCTTGCTTGACCCTACCTTGCTTGACCCTACTCTTCTGGCCCGAGGAACGTATGCAATCTGTAGCTTCCTTCTCACATCTGCATCTTGTCTCTTTCTCTTGGGGTCCTCCAGAACCCTCCTGAATTCTCAGGAACTCAGTCTCTAACAGGTACACTAATAGTACGGTTCATTTTCTAGTCAACAAAATCCAATACACCACACCAGGAAAGAAAAACAGGAAGGGGAAGGCACAACGTTGCTCTCAGCTGCCATTTCATAGAGATGAGTGGGTAGCATTTCTCGTTCTACCTGGGACATCAGTTTACTGAAACCGTTCTCTCTACAATTTCCATGGCCCTTAACCAAGCAAGTAGACCTCTTTCTCCCACTGTTCTTTCCTAGGAATAACGGGGTAGAGAATGAGGAAAAGAGAAGAAAAGTTTTATTTCCTGCTAGGACAACACTTCTTCATGGCTGGAACCGCAATTCCATTCTGTGTTTTTGGATGTTTATGTCAATAAAACATTTGGATAAACTACAGTTCCCTTTTCAAGTGGAACCACCCAAGAGGTAGTGAAACCTATTGAGAGTTAAACTGAGTTCTCTCAGTCACCAGCTGAGTGATTTTTGAACAAAGCACTCGTGTCAGCCTTCTGGGCCTGGATTTTCTCACTTGAGAAATGAAGGGGTTAGACTAGAAAATGAGCTTTAGGACAGAGAGTCATGATTCCAGCCATCCATTATGCTCTACTGGCTTTAACATTTGGGGGTCATTGGGTTCCTTTGAGAATCTAACAAAACTATGGAAAAAATGGTAGTGCTTCAGAAATTTTGGAAACAATTCAGAGGATTCACAGACATTTTCTGCTCCCCTCATGCCAATCCCTCTCCCTACTCCAGAAACTCTTCCCCTGTTCTGTAAGAAAGGGAAATCCTTCAAAGTGCCCAGATGGGCACACAGTAGGTACTCAAAAACGCTCCCTGAGTGAGTGACTGAATTAAGCCTGTCACAGGGCGTATGTATTCTCCATCTTCACAGATGCGGTTTTATCTTCATCTTCATCATCATCCCCCGAAGTCAATCATTTGTTAAATATCCACTTGCGTTTATTGTTACATTATCTGCAGATTAAGTAGTGTTATAAATTATGAGGACTGGCTCATATTCCACTGAAGCTACGTCAGGATTGTACAGAAGTGAGAATGATCCAGAAACCCATCAATCACTCCACTGACCACCAGGGTTTCTTCAGCTGCTCTGGCTGGCAAGCACTCACTCCTGAAGTTCTGTATTTATTCAGAGAGAGTGTTCTCCCCAGAGAAAGGAGGGCATTTCTCGCTCAAAGATATCTGAGTAGATCCCCTCAAGAACCCCAAATGAAATCTCTGTTCAAGTTTGCTATAGACTTCTAGAAGGCTCTATAATGATATGTAACTCATTCAAATTAATTGGTCCTTTCCATGAGACAATGCCAACTTCTTATCTATTTTTCTATTTTCTTATTATTTTTATTACTTTGAACGGCATGTAATCTTAAAGGAATTCAGTATAATTTGAGAAAAACAGCATAAAGCTCCTAAAATATTCAGCACAGGTAATAAGGAATCAGGGGCTTTGCCCTTGGGTTAAAAATCGGCTGTCATTGTAGCATCTGATTGTAGTTATGATTCTGTTTATTGCCAGGTGGCTTGGGTGGGAGGTATTTTGATTTTTTTTTTTTTTAGCTGTATCAACAATACCAGCCAAACCACCTTGATTTCTCATTACCAGTGCCTGGCTTTTAACTCATCTCAGAAAAATCTGGCATAATTTGTATATCATACAACTGCACTTCAAGTCTGGCTGCCGGTGTAATGTGGTAACTAACCCAAAACATCTGTCCTGCACTTTGTGCCTAAAAGAGGATACAGGATAATGGAAAATAGGAGATTTTTCTTTTGTGATTTAGTTATCCAAAACCTAGGTCTTTAAACAAACATTCAGAAACAAATTTTTCTTCTATAACGGATTCCAAACACATGTGGAAATAAATGTGTGAATAGCCCTTCTCCAGTACCCACACAACTGGAAGCGGGCTAGTCAATCAAGGTGTCTTCCAGATTCACTAAATTCTCATTATTCAGAAGTTATTGGTAGCGGTTGCCTGGTGCATTGGCAGCCGATGAACAAGCCTTCTGGTATTCATGTACTTGTATATTCGCACTCCTCACACATTGACTCTATGCTTGGACCAGTGACTTGCTTTGGCCAATGGGACCTTGGCTAGTTTGATGCAAGCAGAGTTTTGGTAAGTGCTCACACATTGAGTCTTGTCCTCTTGAAATATCCCTTCTTGGAAGCCCAGTGCCATGCCAAAGAAGCTCAGTCTCACTATTGATTGATGAGAGTCTGTGTAGAGAGAGGCCCTAGAAAAGGAGAGCCTGTCTTGGAAGTCTCAGCTTCCAGCAAAACTCCCAGCTGAATGCAGCCAAATAAGTGACTTCAACTATACCATGTGGAATACATAACTGCCCAGCTGTGCCTGGCCAACCCACAAAATTATGAATAATAATAAATCATTGTTGTTTTAAACCTCAAGGTAAAGATATAAAAAACAAAAATGTTGGTTATACAGTTTTAACCCCACATTTCAGTTAATATAAAATATATGTATCTCTTGCATTTATATATTGTAACATATAATATATGTATGTAAACATTTCGAAATGAATGGTAGTTCTTATTATTTTTATGATTCACATAAAATTCAAACTCTAGTATCCATAGTGGGGAAGAAAAATTAAGTTTAAATTGTGCTTGAATTAACGTCTCTCTTCCAAAAGTATTTTTCTCCATATTTATACTCAAAATAAATAAAAGCATCGACCAAGACTTGTAAAATTCTAAAGTATTAAGAGATGAATGTTTATTCATTGGCAATGCTCAAGGCTAAAGAATTAAGTATACAAACACATTTTAAAATTGAAGTGTAAACCTAAGCATATTTTATTACTTTGAAAACTTATATTTCCTGTTGAAGGATTATAGGCCTAAATTTTTCTTTGGTCTCTACCAAAAGAATGAGTTTTGTTGATAAATCAGGTATTTTTTCCTACTTTTGTTCAGACTCAAGTATAAACTAACCAATTCGTAAATTTTATCTAGTATTGTTTCAATAATGATAACTACCACTTATTCAGTGATTATTAAGTGTTAGGAATTCTGCTCACCCTTTTGCATGTATTAACTGATCATCACAACTTATAAGTTGGTAGAGTATTCTAACTCCATTTTGAGGAGAAAACTAAAGATCAGTAGAAAGTTTTCCAAAGGCACAAAGCATAAATATGGCAAAGCCACTTCCAAGCAAGTGATCTGCCTCTGCTCCTATAACTCCCTAAACCAGGGGCCATAAAACTTTTTCTGTAAAAGATTAGAGATTAGTAAATATTTTAGCTTTGAGGGCTGTACAGTTTCTGTTGCAACAACTCAAGGCTGCCGGTGGAGCACAAAAGCAGACAAAGGCACTAAGTAAATGTATGGGGTGTAGCTGTATTCCAATAAAACGTTTTTTTATTAAAAAAGTGATGGGCTGCATTTAGCTTGCAGCTATAGTTGGACAATTGCACCCTTCAT
This sequence comes from Equus quagga, assembly GCF_021613505.1. NCBI lineage: Eukaryota > Metazoa > Chordata > Mammalia > Perissodactyla > Equidae > Equus > Equus quagga. Next base: position 162,018,421 of record NC_060267.1, read on the forward strand.
CCCCTCAATCCCCCGAGTCAAGGATGACCAAACTCGAGCTCAAATCTGAATCGCCCGCGGGGCTTGTTAAAACAGATTGTTGGGCCCCTCCGCCAGCGCCTCTAGTTCAGGTCTAACACGCGCGGAAGAATTCGCGCTTCTGACAACTTCCCAGTGATATTGATGCTGCTGGAACGAAGGCACACACTTTGAGAAGCACTGCTATAAGCATACGGGGCTTCAGTTGCCGACTGTAAGGTAAAGTTCATTCTGAAGACCTAAATCTACCTCGCTACATTTTAGTGAGCTCGAGCAACCTAAGAAGGCAATTCTAGTTGAATCCTTGTCTTTATTTCTCCTTCCTCCTTGTTTTACTCTGGATCTAGGAGGAGGCTGTGCAGATCAGGAGCTAGATGGGGAAGTGATCAGGGAAATACAGCGAATGTGAAACAGAGATTGAGAGCGCCTGTCTCCACGTACTCCACCCTGCTGTGCCTGTCCTTTCTCCATTTAAGAGAAAACACTTGTGACAAGTTTTAATCTTGTCTTAGACAAAACTCGAACATAACCACATATTTGTATAAAATATTTAATGTGAGCTTTGAAGGTTATGGACTTAGGATAACATAACTTTACAGAATAACCCAGAGGAAACAAAATGCAGTAAGTCTCAATGTTGGAGTGAACCAAGGGACAGGAGAGACAAGGATTCTAGACCTGAGTGTATACATGGAAGAAAAATAACATTTGCTACACACTATCTCAGAGCACTCAGGAACTGGTCTGCTGGGGAATTAACATTCGTCATTGTTTTACTCTTCACAATAACCCTGTAGTTTAGAAGATTTCATCACAGGGTAGTTAAAAGCAAGGACTCCCATGTCATGACACCCATGAGTGAATTCCAGGTCTTTACTTACTGTGTCTGTGAACTCGGTCATGATATTTTGCCCTCCCCTCTCTCCATCCATAAAACAGGATACTGATGGCACCTCCCTTAGAGGGTTTTGTGGGGACTAAATTGGTTAATATGGGGACAGAGACTGCTCACATGGTAAATACTTCTTAAAACGGCGCACACTGTTGAACACATTTTATAATTGAGGAGACTGAGTGTGAGAGAGATGGAAAAACTCATTCGAAGCTATTTTATACATGTAGTAATCACTAAAGCAAGATTTGAACCTGGCTGTGGCTGGTTCCAAAGTTTTAGCGCCTAAGGGAGTAGAAGGACAAGCCAAATGAAAGAAGCATCCAATCGCTTTAAACAGGACAACAGGCTTAGGAACACACATCAAACGGTAATCCCAGAATCCAGAAGCACAGACAATTGTGCAGGAATGTAGGTTCAAAGAGGAATGGGCTTCTGTGAGTGTGGGCAAGAGAGAAGAGCTGGGGTAGAGCCATGTCTGTATGAGATGTGGAGGGGGCACTGTGGCAACAGCAAGATTGCCTGGAACACAAGCCACATTGCTGGAAGCCAGAGAATATTCCTGCGGCAAAATGAAGGCCACAAACTCAGGATGCCCTTAACACACAGGCACACATCACAAATAAAGTTTTAAAAAAATAAACTACCTAAATAAAAAATTTTTTCTTTTAAATCATTTGTTCAAAACTTGAATAGAAGATATTATTAGGGTAATTTACTATTCATCAATAATAATAAATGGGAAAAATCATTGTTGCTTCCTCTCTGCTCCTTGCAGGCTCCAGTCATTTGGCTAAGTAGGGCAGAGGGGAAGGAGTGCCTGAGGTAGCTGGGAAAATATAAAGGCAAAATTCTTCTGAAAATAATTTTCCAAGCCCTTCTGTTTTCCAACAAGGGGCCTATCTGCTCCCTCGAGCTTTGCAGCTGTGCCTTGCATGGAGTGAGCTATTAGGTTTAGAGCTCCCAGAAAATAGTTTCACACAGCTCTGATTGCGCGGAGCCCTCTGAGGTCTTGTGCAGGTTTGGTTTGGTTTCATGGTGATTTTATATTTCCTGTTCAAGTTTTTATTAGTTTTATATAGATACATAAGCATGAGGGGTCAAGGGGGAGGGAGAAACACAAGACGATGGAATGGAATTTTTAAGCTAGTAATAGGAATTTGAGGAAATAAAATGGTGCTCAAAATGTGGGAGGTTGGGACTGGAGTCTGGACATCCAGGCTCAGATT